>NC_044032.1:205474049-205782548 GCF_901765095.1 Microcaecilia unicolor
GGCAGTCTTTTATAATTTCAGTCAACACACACAGGAACTCACAGCTGCATGTCTCTCTTGGCCAAACTGACAGTCAGTTGCTGTCTCACTCTGTTCCCTTCCGGGCAGATTTCTAACAAAAGCTGATCATCCAATCAGAGAGCTCTATTTGAATGCAGATTAACATACAGACACTGTAATGGGAACTTTTAGTCAAAAACACTAGATAAACCCTTCGTTTTTGGATCAAACTTCACACTTTTGATCAGAGCCATGCCCTAACATTAAGGCTGTAAACACTTCCATCATTTTTTATTCATAAATATGCAAATGAGAACCTCCCAAAAACGGACTAATTTGCATACGATTTAAACAAATCTGAGCATATGACAACCAAGTACAGAGTCCCAGCACCTGAATTCTGCAATTAGATTTAATACAAATACTTTTAAAACTTATTTTTAGCACTTTTAAAATTTCAGGTTGTCTTTAATTTGAATGCGGTTCAAGCTCTGAAGCTCACCCTGAGTGAGGAATTAGCCACAAACCACAGCATATATAGCAATTTGGTTGCATTCTTTAAAATAACTTGAAGAGCCTGCCTGCCTCAGTCAATAATGCTGTTGCTTTCACTTCCGGTTTTAGGGCAGGGGCGATCGCAACTTCAGCTAAAAGATTTTGCGAGTGGAAGGCAGGGACCGCAGGGCAGCAGCGCCCCTCGAAGGCAGGCGCCCCCCTGCATTGCTTACCTGGCTTACCGCATTGGCACGGCCCTGCCTGCAGCGGTGGGGGGAGCAACAGAGGGCGGCAGCAGTGGGAGAAGCGACAGGGGGCAGCAGCGGCGAGGGGGCAGAGGCAGGGTGCCCTTGCCCCGGCCTAGTCTCTAGGCCGCCCTGATAGAATAGCATTAACCCCCGTATTTTATATAGCGCACCTCGTGTTCCGTGCCAGAATCCAAGCATATTGTATAACAATGTGTGTAACTTAATTGGCTTAGCAAGCCAATCAGTGTTGTTAACACCACGTAACAAGCAATAATGAGCACTAATTGATAATAATTAGAATTTACATGCACAGCTCCCTAAGCGTATTCTGTAATGCACTGCTCCCAAATTTTAATGCACGCAGGCAAAAGGGGCGTGGTTATAGGCGGAGAAATGGGCTTTCCATGGGCATTCCAAAATGTACACGCATTGTGATAGAATATGGCCCTCTGCGTCTAAATCTACATGCTGGGATTTACGCATGTTTTTGTTGGTGTAAATGGATGCACATAGTTGTAGGTGCTAGGATATCGACTAAGCGTATTCTATATACTGCACCTAAATCTAGGCGCCGCTTATAGAATATGCTTAGGTGGAAAGGTTTTCCGTATAGATTTTTAAGCGCCATATACAGAATCTGGCCCTAAACGCTTTTGTTTTCGGCACTGATTTTTTAGGTGCCGTTTATTGAATTTAGTCCATTATGTACAGATAAAAGATGTGAGTGCATAGCACCAGAGTTGGATAAGATTGAGCATAACGTCCTCATTTGAAGTGAATGTTAACAAAAATCTTAAGAAAAACCAGCTGAGTGCTGAAGAATGGGTAAAACCTGTGTTTACAGAATATGTGGGTGGGCAGCTCCAGAACTGTTTATGTGTACAGGCCTAGAGAAAAACAACAGTATGAATTCCAACCGCTGTGAACCAGATGAGAAGGTATGCAGCAACCAGCTCAATGGACTGGAGTGCAGGAATAGGCTCCCTGGGGACAAATCATCACAGAGACAGACATGTCAAGGAAGTGCAAAAATAAACAGAGAAACCTACAGCAACACTGCTCACTTACTATCCCATGTGCTTATGTCCTTCAGTCAAAAACCAGCACCATCTGAAAGAAAATTCAGGCCATAATATACGAACCTGAGTTAAAGGATTAACGTGCATTAATGTGAGTTATGCATTTCATTAATACATAAGCCCTATTGACAAGTTTATGTATTTATTATACAGGCTTGATCTACCGCTGTTCACACCCCTAAGTGTAGCAGTGGTTTACAATATAAAAACGTTTAAACAGAGAGAAAGAGAAAAAAGAAGGAAAAAACAGTGGTAAGTGGGGAGAGAAAAGAGAGAGGGGTTGGTGGGGCCTCCATTAAATAACAAGAATTAATGAGCATTAAGGAATACTAACACACGTTAGTAAATCTAGCCCTCGATTTGCTAAAATGGATAGATAAATACAGATGCGCCAGAACAGAGAGAGCCAGTGGAGCATCTGCTCCCTACTTTTAAAAGGTGGACAGCCAGGTTCCCCTCACTTTTTAAGAGAAATAAAAATACAATAATACATTACATCTAAGAGTGGCAGGGAAGAGTATCCTCATGAGAAATGTTTCTAGTCATTTAAATTTAAAAGTGGGGGTGGCGTATGGAAACAGGTCACCCCTCCAGCAAAAGCAACTTAGTTATTTACAACAAGGTAGAAGAGAAGACTAGATTAAAAAAACTATACAGAAGATAAAGGGTCCGATATTCAAAGTGATTTAATCAGTCAGCAATGGTCAACTATCTGAGAATATTCAGTGGGAGATAGCTGGCTATTTCCGCTAAATATTTGCAGTTAATGCATAACCAGGAGCCAGCTATCTCAGGGGCAAGTCACACTTACAGACCTGCTAAGTCTTCCGCATTCAGCGGGGGACTCCCACTTTGGTGGGTCATCTCTCGCCAAAGCGGAGTAGTTTCCCGCTGAGATCGAATCACTGTTTTTCTCATCGCCGCTGCTGCTTCTCCCAGCAAATAACAACAAAAATAAAAAAGCGCGGGGCTCTGCTCGTCCTGTGCTCCCAGAACTTGAAGTTGACGTCAGGACCAGCAGAGCCGCCAGCATATGCTGAAGGCTGCTGTGGCCCCGCGCTTTTTTATTTTTGCCACGGACTCACGGCCGCTGCAGAGATTGCTTGGAAACAGGAGGGAGACGGATGAAATGAAACAAGTTGAAGCCAATAGGTTAGTTTTTATCTGCTTCCCCTTCAAAACAAAGCAAGCAAACCTATGAACTGCTGTATCCACATTGTCGTTCTTTATTGTTGGTAGCATTTTTTTTTTAATTTAATCTCACTTATATTTTCAAACATGCTGGCTTGTGCAGTATACAGATGTACATAAAGGAAATATAATAAGGGAATAACTTTTCATAGGTAGAGTAGTAATTTGTTAGAAATTCTAATCAGTATGTCATTTGGAGGGGCTGGTTATGGGGACACTGTTATATTTGTGCAAAGATTTCTTTTTCTAAAGGTAAAGGGCCTCTAAAACAGGCATCATGTAATGAGAATCAGGTGCTCAACATTCAGAGTTTCTATTTATTTACTTATTTATATCGTTTATATCTCACATTAAACATGAATTGGGTTGAAACCTGGGAACATTTAAACACTTTTTTTTCCTTATGTGTACATCAAAAGAAAAAGATGGCAAGAGGTGGAGTGGGCGGAGCCAATGCAGAGTGGGCGGGGCTGGGCATGCAGTAAAATCTCCCTCTCAAAAATCGGGACCCCTTGGCAGCTCTGCACTTAAGACATGATATTTCAGCGCAAACCGGGCATAAGTAGCTGTCTTATCTACCTGCATCTACTATGTTATCTTTATGCGCTAGCCGATGGCTGTTTAGTGCTGAATATCGGCTTATCCGGTTATTGGCTGGTGGCCAAAAATGAAACTGGATATTCAATGCTTGTCGCCAGAAATGGCCCGGCATTGAATATCCGGGTTCAGCACTGGTGACATGCTGTGATGAGTTGCTCGCCGTCAACTGAAAATCGGGGGGAAAGCTGTTAATAAAATGAACTGGAAACCAATAACCACAAAATGCTCACAGTCTAAATAGCAAAGTTCATGACCTGCATGCCTTGATGTCAGAGGTAGACTTAGATATTGTTGCTGTCATAAAGACATGGTTTAATGACTCCCCTGAATGGGACGCAACCATACCGGGCTATAATCTTTTTAGGAATGGTAGAGATTGCCAAAAAGGTAGTGAAGTACTGCTGCACGTCTTATCTTCCGCCTGGACCGATATGCTCATATCACCCCGCTCCTCAAGTCACTTCACTGGCTTCCGATCAGATACCGCATACAGTTCAAGCTTCTCCTACTAACCTACAAATGCACTCAACCTGCAGCCCCTAATTACCTCTCTACCCTTATCTCCCCTTACGCTCCTACCCGAAACCTCCGCTCACAGGACAAATCCCTCCTCTCTGTACCCTTCTCCACCACCGCCAATTCCAGGCTCCACCCTTTCTGCCTCGTCTCTCCCTATGCTTGGAATAAACTTCCTGAGCCCATACACCAAGCCCCCTCCCTGCCCATCTTCAAATTCTTGCTCAAAGTCCACCTCTTCAATGTCGCCTTCGGCACCTAACCATTATACCTCTATTCAGGAAATCTAGACTGCCCCAATTTGTTTGACTGCACATTTTGTCCATTAGATTGTAAGCTCCTTTGAGCAGGGACTGTCCTTCTTTGTTAAACTGTACAGCGCTGCGTAACCCTTGTAGCACTTTAGAAGTGTTAAGTAGTAGTAGTAGTAGTTGGGGCACCGGCAGAAAGCTGCCTGTCTTAATCGCTGCTGCTGGAGAAGACATAAGAGGACCATGGGGACAGAGAGAGCAGACAGAAGGGAAAGGGAGAAATGCAGGTCTCATGTGAGGAGGGGGAGAGGAGAAACAGAGAGATTGGATTGGAGGAGGGAAAGAGACGAGGAGAGATGCCAGACTGCAGAGGACAGGCCAAGGAGATATATGGCCCTTTAGTGAGGGAGGAGAGGGGAAGAAGGGAAGAGACAAGGAAGAAGCTGAAAATGGGGAGAGATAAGGACAAAGAAAACAGATGCTGGGCAGGGAGGGACCATAGGAACAGGGATGGAGAGGGTCAATGGTGGACAGTGAGAGAGTAGAGACAATGCAACACAAAGAGGCAATACTGGAAAAGGGGGGAGATAGGGACGCAGAGAGGGCAAATACTGAAAAGGGGGATGGGGACATAGAGGGTAAATGCTGGGAAAGGGGGAGATGGGACAACCGGGGAGGGAGGTGGAATAATTTCTGGAAAAGGAGGGGAGATGGGGATACTAGGGAGAAGTAAATTCTGTGAAAACAGTTTGGCATCACTGACATGCTGCCTCAGATAGGCCATCAATCCAGAGTTACTAGCCATGGGTTAAGGCAGTAGTTCCCAAACCTGTCCTGGGGTAACCCTAGCCAGTAGATTTTCAGAAAGTTTTTGACAAAGTCGCTCATGAGAGGATCCTGAGAAATTAAAAAGCCATGGGATGGGAGGCAATGTTCTGTTGTGGCTTGGGAACTGGTTAATAGACAGAAAACAGAAGGTAGGGTTAAATAGCCATTTCTCTCATTGGTGTGCCCCAGGGATCTGTACTGAGATCAGTGCTATTTAACATATTTTTAAATGATCTGGAAATGGATATGATGAGTGAAGTGATTAAATTTGCATATGGCACAAAACTGTTCAAAGTTGTTAAAACGCATGCAGACTGTGAGAAATTGCAGGAAGACGATAGGAAACTGGAAGACTGAGCATCCAAATGGCAGATGAAATTTAATGTGGACAAGTGCAAAGTGGTGCACATTGGGAAGAATAATCCAAATCATAGTTACTTGATTCTAGGTTCCACTTTAGGAGTCACAACCCAAGAAAAAGGTCAGATGTCATCGTGGACAATACATTGAAATTTTCTGCTCAGTATCTGACGGTGGCCAAAAAAGCAAACAGGATGCTAGGAATTATTAGGAGAGGGATAGAAAATAAGACAAAGAATATTATAATGCATCTATATCATTTCATGGTGCGACCTCACCTTGAGTATTTTGTGTAATTCTGGTTGCCGTATCTCAAAAACGATATAGTGGAATTAGAAAATGTTCAAAGAAGGGCAACCAAAATGACTATGGGGATGAAACTCCTCTCATATGAGGGAAAGGCTTAATAGATTAGAGCTCTTCAGCTGGAAGAAGAGACGCTGAGGGGGGATATGATGCAGGTCCATGAAATCCTGACTGGAGTAGAATGGATAAAATCAATCGTTTACTCTTTCAAAAAGTACAATATACTAAGGGATACTCCATGAAGTTCATGGTAATACTTTTAAAACAAATAGAATAAAATGTTTTTTTTTCACTCAATGAACAGTAAGGCTCTGGAACTTGTTGCTGGAGAATGTGGTAACAGCAGTTAGCATATCCGGATTTTAAAAAGGAAAAGTCCATAATCTGCAATTAAGATAGACATGGGGAAAGCCACTGCTTATCTCTGGACTTGGTAGCATGGAATTTTGCCACTCTTTGGGATTCTTCCAGGTTGTTGGAAGCCGAATATTGGGTTTGATGGACCATTGGTTTGACCCAGTATAGCTATTCTTATGTTTTTAATATGCATGAGATAGATTCACATGCCAATGCAAATCAATTTCATGAATATTCATTATGGATAGCCCAAAAACCCGACTGGCTGAGGTTCCCTCAGGACAAGTTCGGGAGTCACAGGGTTAAGGAAACTGTTAAGGAAGGTCACTGTGAGGCCTAAGATTATTTAAAAAGACTATATAAATCTCTTGATCTTTTTGGTGTCAATGTTAAGCAATATCTGTGGCATAAAACAAATACAACACATTCCCTACCAACACCATCCCTGTAGTATAGGAGTTCACATTTGTTGATCTTTGTGGTATGCCTTGTTAAAGAGATGGGTCTTCAGTTGTTTGCGGAAGTTAGTTCGTAGATCGTTCTTAAGTTGCGCAGCAGCACATTCCAGAATTGTATGCTCAGGAAGGGAAATTTTGACGCATGTGTTAATTTGTATTTTAGACCTTTACAGTTGGGGAAGTGAAGATTAAGGAATGTGCAGGATAATATTTTGGCATTTCTGGGTGGTAAATCTATCAGGTCTGACATGTAGGCTGGGGCATCTCCGTTATAATGTGAGGAGGCCAGAGCAGTATATGTGCATGTACAACAGAGGGAGATAAAATGCAACACTTTATGCACCACACAGACTTGTCCATATGTTTATTTAATCCCCCCCCCCCCTTTTTTTTTACAAAGCTGTGCAGCAATGGCGACACAGCCCATTCAGTTTGAATGGGCTGTGTCAGAATTACCGAACCAGCAGCCACTAGCGTGGCTTTGTAAAAGGGGGGGTAGTGTTTCTTTTATGAATATCATTAATTATGTGTGTTTATTTTTGTATGTGTTGCATTTTATTGCTCTATGTGTTGTGTCCTTTTTTTGGTTTGGATCCAGAGAGCCTCTCTGTTGTTGTACTTTCTTTGCTATTAGTCCATCATCTTTACCACTCTGCCCACTGTTTTTACAGATAGACCCAAATAGCCATTTGAGGAAAACAAAATGCTGCATGTTAAGAACATAGGGCTGTCAAGTTTTATATTGCACACACATATAGCAGCTGAGATAGACTAAATAGCCAGCTTTCTCTAAGTTCATATAGGAAAAATAGAGAAAAGCTGAAAAGGATCATCTGGTGTATTAGGGCATACTCCCAAGATGTATCCCTAACCACAGCCTCTCCAAAGGACATTACACAATGTTACACCCACAAGCGAGCCTTCTCTGGAGTAGCCCCCACACTCTCGAACACACTCCCTGAAAGGTTCCGCTTAACACAAGACTATCTCTACTTCAGGAAGCAGGTGAAAGCTTGGCTCTTCAACCAGGCCTTTAATGGAAGAAGTAACTAACTTGTTAGTCTCACACACATACACACACACACACACATAAGGAGTGACAGGCTGCACATACGACATGTTTATCCACTCCTACACTGATAGGGAGTCTTTTACTAAAGCTGAGCTCAACTTATCTGCAGTAGGGCCCATAGGCATAAAATGGGTCCTGCTGCAGATAACTCGAGATAAGCTTTAGTAAAAGACCCCCATAATATTTAATCACCTCTCTGACCTCATATGCAACTTTCTTTAAATTAGTCCCCTTTTTTTCTAAATCCTCTTACTCTGTTATCAATCTATATGTTTCATCTTTGCTTATACCCTATGCTGTCTATTAAAATGTTTTATTACGTATTATGTTGACATTGTAAGTAGTATACTATCCCATACTTTGTATTGTTATTTTAATATTTTTACAGCTCTAATTACTTATGTTTGATTTATTCTTACTGTATAGCTACGCGTGTAAATTTTGGAATGCCCAAGAAATGCCCATTTCCATTTCCATGCACCTTTTTGTCTGTGTACATTAGAATTTAGGTACAATGCATTACAGAATATGCTTAGCAAGTTCTGCACATAAATTCTAATTATTGCCAACTAGTGCTCATTATTGCTTGTTAATTGCTGTTATCAATGCTAATTAGCTTGTTAAGCCAATTAAGTTACCTGCATTGTTATAGAATCCAGATGGATTTCAGCACGGATCTCTAGGTGCACTATATAGAATCCGAAGTAGAGCGGGTGTATTCTATAACATCATGCATAGATTTTAGAAATGCCCATGCCCTGCCCATGGCCACACCCCCTTTTCAATTATGCAACTTAGAATTTAGGTGCGCCATGTTACAGAATATGCTTTGCGAATTGTGTGTGTAAATCTTAATGCTAATTAGTACTGATAATTGCTTGTTAACATCCAATTAACAGCACTGATTAGCTAGTTAACCAATTAAATTACATGCATTGTTATATAATACACTTAAGACACCATATATAGAATCCCGGCATTTGCCCATAAGTCAGCCATATTTACTCAATGTGGATTTTCACTAACCTAAAAATATGCACATGCATTCATTCCACACAAAAATGGAGTTTTCCAAGGAGCATTTCAGGGCAGAGGGGTAGTATAACAGATTTATATACAAAATCTGAATTTTCAAACATTCATAATGATAGTGTGTCATCACATACAAAGGAAGCAATTCTGTAAGTGGGTGCCTCTGTTTAGGTGCCCTGAGGCCATGCAGTAGGAGCCTATTCTAGAGGTGAACCTAGGTTGCATAGTTATGCACTTCCCTGCTCCATTTAGTTATTTAGATTTTGCTCACATCTTTTTTCAGTAGTAGCTCACAGTGAGCTGCATTCAGGTACACTGGGTATTTCCCTGTCCCTGGAGGGCTCACAATCCAGGGGCGTAGCCAGATGGCCAATTTTGGGTGGGCCTGAGCCCAAAGTGGGTGGGCATGGAACTCGGCCCTCCTCCGGTTTGCTCCTCTCTCCACCCCTCCCTTCCCACAAACCCCAAATATTAAATGTTTGAGCTGGCGGAGATCCCCAAACTCTGCCAGCTGAAGATTTCCTCCTCCTCCTCGAGCAGCAGGCACTCTTCCAAACGGCAGCCGGCAGCACTTGCCTCAAACTGATGCTGCTGCCAGCAGGCCGTGAATGCTCAGTGCTTTTGCATGTGCAAAAACTGAGCATGTGTAGAAGGGCTGGTCTCAGCGTCAGCTCAAAAGAACTGCTGGATGCCCAAGGAAAGAAAATCTTCAGCTGAAAGATTTGGAGATCCCCACCAGCCTCAGTAAGAGTGTCACAATTTTGGGTGGGCCTGAGTCCAAAGTGGGTGGGCCCTGGCCCACCTGTGGCTACACCACTGTCACAATCTAAGCTTGTATCTTAGGCAATGGAATAAGTGACTTGCCCAAGATTACAAGGAGCAGCAGTGGGACATGAACCGGCCACCTCTGGATGTGAAGACCAATGCTTTAACCAATAGGTCACACCTCCTCTTCTTGCACTTACTCTAGCTTTATGGCTAGTGTTACTACAGCCACCAAAATGTTAGGTACGCGCTTACTGGATTATGCCTGCATTCTGTCAGCAAACCTAGGTGCCTATATTCCACTAAAGATCAGGCACCTCCCATGCAACTTTGGAGCACTAAGATGAAAGTGGCCAGTTATAGAATTTATCCCCATAGCTTTGAGTCCCATTTTGCAACAACTAAAATTAGATGAATATACAATATTTTCTATGTAGAGAAACCTGGTTATAAAGTCAGTATGTGCCTTGATCGTCTGTTTGAAAATCAAGAGGGTTTTGTGAGTGCTTGAAATTCTACGTGTGACAGTTAAACATGTTACTGAATATCTACCTTTATTTATTTATTTATTTTAAAATTCCTATTCTGCATAAATCCTACATAATAAAGTATATCATAAAAAAGGTCACATCAACTTGACATCAGCAATACTGTATGCAGTTAATACTGCGTCACAAAACCACAGCCTAACAACCCTTCTTTCTATGTGCTACCCATCTACTATCACTATGATATCTACATGTGCCACTACATCTACATAAAAAGCCTGTACAAATAAATATGTCTTTAGCAGTTTTTTAAAGCTCAATCTTGACGTACACAAGCGTAAAACCCCTGGGAGTGCATTCCACAATGTTGGTGCAGCAATAGAGAATGCAGACCTTCTGGTAGTTAAGTAGTATGTTTCATGACAACCATCAATAGATAGGCGCATCACTGTTTCAGATCATAAACTACACCTTGCCTGATAAATTAACAGCAATAATCTGTGTTAATGTCTTTTATTCTGTTGACATGATGAATGAGAAAAAGATATGCTTTAATGACTAAAAATGATGTACACTGAAGGATTATTGGAAATTCCTTCACTACTGCGTCTATGGGACTTGCACTGCCTCTATGGGGATTCTATTCTTACCTGTATTTTGAGCACTATAACATATTTTAAATAATAAACATGAGAACAAATTTAAAGCTTTGCACTTGAGATCAAGCTCAGTTCTCCTGTGCATTAGAGTATACATCTTCAAGGTTTAATAAAGCTAGAGCATAGGAAAATTATCCTATAAATAAGGTTGTAGAATAATTAGATTTTACAACACCATGTGTGACCCACTGGATCCAACAGCTTCATATGGATGTACATTGTATATTCAATCATCACAAGATATGACAAATCTATCAACACATTTCTGTGTGATTTGGCTTCAGAGGATTCTGCAAAAGTGCCAAGTCAATCTATTCTGAAAAGTAATGGGGGGGGGGGGGGGGGGGGAGGCTTTCTGGTAATTGTGGCTTTCTGGGCATCAACAATCAAAGGAATCCAATATTTTAATTTTTTTGCATTCAGGATCACTGCATAAAATAAAGTCTACTAAACCAGATTATATATTCAAAAGGTAAAAAAAAAATTAGCAAAAAGAAAAAGCACTATATAAAAACAATGCGAGTTCCCAGGACAAGGGATAGGCCCAAGAACACAACAGCTCCTTTTTAAAAGGCATTTGCTAATGAATGCAGAGAAGGTCAGTAAATGAGTAGGACTTGCTTCATTACAGCTATCCCATAGTTACTCTAAACCTAATTTTGCAACTGCATGGGAAAGAATGAAAACTTCTTAAGCCGGTTGCCCTCAGCTCTGCGACAGGATAATCTTAGGGAAACATTTTACGGTGCGTCGTTTGAAGAAAAGTGCATTAGTCTTTACTGAAAAAACATTTGGTTGACCTTGAAAATAAAGGCATTCATGGGAAGTATGAGTAGAAGTTTTCATTATTCCTTAAGCCCTGCCTTCAGAGACACAAAAAATTCCACCCTCCATTGCAGCTCCACAATACCCAGTTGCTAGGCAACTGATCTTTTATGGTGGATCGCCATGGATACTGATGTAAACAAAATCATAAATCCCATTACCTAGCTAAACATTAGCACTATGCTACAAAAGGAGCAACCCAGTAATTTTGTTGTTTTAAAAAGATAATTTAAAATAAAGAGTTGAAGCATTTAGAGCTGGTACAGTTACCACATTCGACAGTAGTCTTTTAATTAATTATGTGTTTTTTAATGTTGATAGTTAATGAGAGGGATGGATTTCCTACATGGGAAATGCAATGTTAATGTCCATTATTCATGATAAATAATTAGCAAGGCCTGCTACATAAACCTTCAGAGTTAATGACTTGAAACTCCCAAGAAAGCCCAGGCTTATTCCCAGGCCTGCAGTAAGCACTGCAAAAAAAACAGGAAGTAGTAAATAATATCAAGTTTCAAGTTTATTAAAGAATTTTCTATCCTGCCCATCAAATATGTGACTGGGTGGCTTACAATCTAATTGGAGAAGAAGGATAAAGAAATGAATTTAAAAAAAGAAAAAGAAAACCAATAAAGACAGGACATAACATACCAATAACAAGAAGAAGAACTACAATGCTGACAGGAAAGAAGAGAGGGGAGGAGGGTAAACGCAATGGAATAACATATCGTCCAGTACCCTATTCAGACCAAACCTACTATCTATAAGCATCTAAAAAGAGAAATGTCTTTAACTCTGCTTAAATTTGGGACAGAGTGGGGAGGGACTTGAGATTTAATGGTAGTTGATTCCACAGCTTGTACAGAAAAAATAGAGTGTCAGATGGTAATAGAGGAGATGTCATGGAAAGAGGGGGACCGTAAGGCGATCCTGTTGTGTTCAGCGAAGAGAGCAGGGCAGGCAATATGGCATAAGAAGACAGGAGAGGAAGGAGGGTTCATCAAAGTGGCGGATTTTGAAGACTGGAACAAGTAGTTCTGCATTTAAAGTAGTTTAAAGGCAGAAAAACTGTTTCACTGGAGCTCCAGATTTCTGAATGATTCTGTAAGCATACATATAGGAAATATGTGGGCTTCCGCACATGCCATAGAATAATACAAAAATTATAAAAGCTTCTGTATCTAAGTGGGAAAAAGAAAAGAAAGATTGTGACTTTTCAGGGATGAAGGTCCTCACTCCAGCAATAAGTAAGGTTGCCAACTGGCTGATATTCAGCTGGCCTGGCCGTTTTTTGAATGACCAGGCCGGCTGCCGGCAGAGCCTTAAAATTGGCAACAGAAAAGCTGGCATTTTGCCTCAGGCTCCTTTCCCCAGTGGTCCAGCAGCAAACTCCCCTTTCCATGAGTTTGGCATCTCTCCATGTGCCCCTCTCCCTCCTCCCAGGTTCCTGTGGATGCGGCATTCTGGCGGTATCTCTGCCTCCCATCTCCCCCACCCCCACTGCAGCAGTCTGCCAGCAACGAGGAAGATGCACTACTTCCAGTGTCCCAAGACTTTCTCTCTGCTGAGTCCTGCCTCTTCTGATGCAACTTCCTGTGAGCAGAACACAGCAGAGAGAAGGCTCAGAGGCTAGTGGAAATAGTGTGTTCTCTTTACTGCTGGAGACTCACTATTTGAGGAACCATGGGCAGGAGAAGGAGAGGGAGAGGGAGAGACTCCACCTTGTGCAGAAAATGTGGGTGTTCTAATGGGTGTGAACTGGAGGAAAGGAATTTTCACGGGGTGAGGGGGCATGGAAGGGATTGATGTCAGATCTTCATGTAAGGTTGGGGGGATTGATGCCAGATCTGCACCTGAGGGAGAAAGAATTGATTTCAGATCTGCATAGGGGAGGGATTGATGCTAGACCTGCGTGGTGTGAGGGGGGGATGGATTGATGCCCAACCTGTGGGTGGGGAGAGGAAGGATGCCAGACCTGGGGGGAGGGAGAGAGCAGAGAGATACTGTATTGGGAGGGAAGGGGGAAGTCAGGGAGGGGGAGATGCTGTACCCATGGCAGGTTTTTCTTCTGAGATGGCAAACCTAGTGCAGACAGTTGGCTGTAGAGAGACAAGGCAGGAGAAGGGTACAACAGTAGGTGTGGATGAGGCATGGAACAGTGCAGGTGTCAGAAGTCGGCAACTCTAGCAATAAGGGAGTAATTTTATAAGTGTTCAGAAGCATAGATGATGATGATGATAATAATAATAATAATACTTATAATAATAGTGGCATTTTAACCCACTTTTCCCATCAGGTGAGGAAGAGAAAGACTATGCCCACCCTCATATTCCCTGGACATTATAATTAAAGAAATAGTAAACAACAGTTATATCATCCAAGAGTCTAAAATCCTAAGCCTACTTGAATCCCTATTTACATATTACACACACTCTCTCACTCTGAAAATTAACACTCAGAAATTACGCACACACTTTAGCATCTGCTGTTTACCATGCACAGATATGCTGGGTTATTTTACATGCACTTCTGCATATTTTTAAAAGTATATGTATAAATTCAGTCCCTCCCCAGGAAATGCCTCTACTCAGTTTGGGAAAAGTTCTGCATATACAGGCCTTACGAATTTGCCGTTATATGTATTGAGATCTTTACAGATTGCCCAAAATGTTGCAGCTCGACTTATTTCTGGGGTGTCTAGATATGAACATATCACTCCTGTATTATACAACCTACATTGGTTCCCGATGAAATGGAGAGTACAGTTCAGGATTTTAAGTTTGATCCATAGAACGGAAAATGGGGAAGTTCCTCTCTCTTTAGTTACTGCTTAAAGGACCCACTGTCCACCTCGTCCTCTAAGATCTGCTTATAAAATGTTGTTAAGAGTTCCATCTTATAAGCAGATCATTTTGAATGATATTAATTCAAATATCTTCTACGTTGAAGGTACAAGTTTATGGAACAGTCTCCCTGTTGAGCTGCGAAAGGTTGAGAGTTAACTTCAATTTAGAAAATTGCTTAAGGCTTTTTTTTTTCCTCAGGCATTCTGTTGAATGATGTTTATTCTTGATTGTTAAAGAGATAATAAAGAAGAAAAAACCTTTTGCAAAATGCAAACCGAAAAGGTACAACAGTAAAGTGACGAAAAGGAGTCCCCAAAACGGTTGTGGTGATGAAAGTACTTTATTGTGTTGATGAGCAAGCACAAAAAGGATCTTTCAACACAATAAAGTACTGTCATCACCACAACCGCTTTTGGGACTCCTTTTTGTCACTTTTGCTGTTGTACCTTTTCGTTATTCTTGATTGCTCACATTTTAAATTTATGCTGTTTTTGTTGTATGATGTTTTGCTTTCTTTTTGATTGATTATAAATATTTTTGTTGTAAGCTGCCTAAAATTAGGGATAAGAGTTCTCTTACTGAATGGCCATGTGTGCTGGGGGCTTTTTTTACCTTGTGTGGTGAAAAGGGCCCTGACACGTGGGGGGAAATGGTCTTCACCACCAGCGCAGGGCCCTTTTCCCCACAGCTTGGTAAAAGGGCCCATAAGCCTTTTTAAGATGCAGTAAGCACACACTAGTGCTTACTGCAGCTTAGTAAAAGGACCCCAGTGGAAGATTAGAGCACTCCCTGTGTAGAAATAGAGCTCAGGAAGCAGCCAACGTAATAAGTGGCACTATTCTTTAGACTGTGAATTCAGAGACACCAAGTTACCCCGTTCCAGGCTGCAGATTTTGGGACAGTCCTGGATTTCTGATCACCCCGTCCTAGTGTATTATTGTACTTGCAGCACAGATTTCAATGGGCAGGATCAAGCACTACAAATCCCACACTGCTTTGGGATGTAAGTTCAAAACCAGGACTGTCCTAAATTCTTCAGCCTGGACCTGGGCAACTTGGCATCTCTATGATTTACTCTGAATTTTCCCATGTTAATATTACTACCGGATGTAATTAAGAACATGGAAAGATCCACACAAAAACCATTATATTAAAGGACAGTGCAGTCATCATACAAACCAGTAGAATAGGTAATGACTTCAAATGTAAAATGATGTGCCAGATTCTGCTATAATTTTCTTTTACTTCCTTCTTAGCACTAAATCTTTACTATAGTCCTTAAGCTGTAGCAAAAGACTCTAACATGGGTATTAAAGGGTTGTGTAAGACATAGTGCAGTCCTTTCTCTCCTTTAACTAATCTTATTGAAAAAAAAGTCCCTGGTGGTTCAAGCAGGTCCCAAACATCCTCTCCCTTCCGTAGAAATTATTCTGGTGGCCCAGGTGGGTACCCAAAGCCCCATCCTCTTCCCTTTGAGACATTCAAAATAAGAAAAACAATGAAAAATAAATAAACAAGATTATTTTTTTTCTGCCTCCACACCCCTTTCCAGCATGGGGGTAATTCTTTATAGCAGTTTTCAGTGTGTGAAGCAGTGGTTCCCAAACTGTGGATAGGGCCCCCAAAGGGGGTCACATCGTCAGAGAGTGGGGTCACATAAACCCGACTGGTCCCTCTTCCACTGTGACTTGTGCTCAGAAATTGCAATATGCATGGAACCTGTGAGACAGTGAACATTCACAGGTTGACCCCTCCTCCTGTGTGGGCTTCCTGTTAGAATGGAAACCCATGCAGAGTGCTGATGTCTGTGTGCCCACACTGACAGGCCCTGTGCTGACTGCTGCTACTGTCTCCGTGCTTTGAATAAGTAGGAGGAAGAACAAATGAATGAGGGAGAGAAGGAGAAAGGTTTTGGTTTGATATTTTGTTTTCATCATCACCTGGGGTCACACAGTATTAAAACAGGTTCAGAGTGGCCTAGTGGTCAGAGCACCAGTCTTGCAATCCAGAGGTGGCCAGCTCAAATCCCACTGCTGCTCCTTGTGATCTTGGGCAAGTCACTTAACCCTCCATTCCCTCAGGTACAAATTTAGATTGTGAGCCCTCTTGGGACAGAGAAATATCCAATGTAACTCACCTTGAGCTACTACTAAAAAAGGTGTGAGCAAAATCTAAATAAATAAAAATATTGGATAAATGTTTAGGAAGCACTGGTGTAAACCAGATTTTCCATTTGGAGCTCAACAGACACACTACCTTGGATCCAAAATACCCACAGACACTTGCTGCTGCTTTTTATTCAGGTAGAGATGGGCTGGAAAGGCACACGCATAAATTGAAAATGTGATCTATGCACATACTTTTCCACCAGAAATACTTTTAGCCATGTTGAAAGAGGGAATTTTTCAGATGGTTGATTGATTGATTGATTGATTGATTGATTAGGATTTATTTACTGCCTTTTTGAAGGAATTCACTTGGGGCCCTTTTAAGCAGCAGCGGTAAGCCCAATGTGGGCATACTGCTCGCTAAAACAGGCTACTGAAGTAGTTCCCTCCCCCACAGGACCTCCCACAGTAAGGGGCCCTTTTTGTAGCGCCAGTGTATACCCGGTGGTAATCGGGCAGTGCCACATGCTGCCCAGTTACTGCCAAGTTAGCACAGGAGCCCTTACCACCATTTCAATGGGTGGTAGTAAGTGCTCCCTCCCGAAATGGCCGCACGGCAAGTGCTTCACTTGCCACACGGCCATTTCTTTAAGAAATCGGGAAACTTGCCTTTTACCCGCTGCAGTAAAAGGGGGCCTTGGCACACATCAAAAACATGCACAGATGCCAGCGCAGGCCCCCTTTTGCTGCAGCTTCGTAAAAGTACCCCTCAAGGCGCTGTAAAGTAAGAATAAATCAATCATAAGCAATAGACAATTACAGCAGTAAAAATATTCAAATAACAATGAAAAGTATGACGTAGTATACTACTTACAATGTCAACACAATACATAATTTATGGCATTAAAATGTTTTTTTTTTCCTCCCAACATAAACAAATACAGGTTTTTCTAAAATGATGAATCTCTTATAAAATACATATGTGTGTGTGCAGAGTGCATGCACACATTTCTGCCTTCTTTGGAGCAGGTGCTAAGTTTGGGTGAGAGCATTCGTTGGCATTGGGGTTTAGGTTACTTTAGTATTACTACTACGTACAACTACTACTTATTATTTCTGTAGCACTACTAGACATACACAGCACTCTACACAAACATGTAAAAAACCGTCCCTGCTCAGCAGAGCTTACAATCTATTCAAGACACGCAGGACAAAGAGAAGTTTCATTTATTTTGGCAATGATTAAAACAACATGGGTATTAAACAGGTGAATAAGGGGTTAAGAGGCAGATGCACTAAAGCTAAATGAGCCTTTAATGACCCTCCAACGAGGAAAATTTGATCCGTTGCATGCATCAAAGGGCTTTTACCGAGGAAGCCAGCAGCTAACGAAAACGGAATGGAGATGAGCAATTAGTGTGAAAACCCCATTGAAACGACATGCACTAACCTTTTCCGATTGCCTTTACGCAGGAAAAAGGCAGGAAATCTAACGAGAGGTCTGGACCTCTCGTTAGGACAGCTCTGTGCCAGGAAAAATCATTAAGTGAAAAAATAACCAAACTTTGAGCCAATCCCAGCGCATTAGCAGAGCTAAAAGCGCTGTGATTGGTCCAAAGGACGTCAGAAAACACATCAAATAAAAAAAATAAAAAAAGGATCGGGAGGGGGCAAGGGCGCTCATCAGGAGCGTCCTGTATGGACGGCCTTGCCCCCCCCCACTGCTCCCCACTTTCCGCCGCTCCCCCCCCCCCCCGAAAAAGCAAAATTCTAGCAGCCCCGGCCCCCCCTCCCTTCCTCACTACTCTGTCTCCCCTCAGCTCCGCCTCCCGACATCCTCCGCCCTGTGCCCCGTCCCCTCTTGGGGTCATCACCGCCATTCCCCTCCTCCATCGGGCCCCCCTCCCTCTTACCGGGCCCGTGCAGCGCCTCTCTCCTCTGTCTGAAGGCGCTGCACGGGCAAGAAGAAAGCTGATGCCTGCCTTCGCCCAGCTTCTGTCGCGCGTCTCTCTCCTCCTGCGCCCGCCCCTGTCTGACGTCAGTAACCTACGTAGGTTACCGACGTCAGACAGGGGCGGGCCCAGGAGGAGAGAGACGCGCGACAGAAGCTGGGCGAAGGCAGGCATCAGCTTTCTTCTTGCCCGTGCAGCGCCTTCAGACAGAGGAGAGAGGCGCTGCACGGGCCCGGTAAGAGGGAGGGGGACCCGATGGAGGAGGGGAATGGCGGTGACGACCCCAAGAGGGAACGGGGCACAGGGCGGAGGATGTCGGGAGGCGGAGCTGAGGGGAGACAGAGTAGTGAGGAAGGGAGGGGGGCCGGGGCTGCTAAAGGTACGTTTGCTTTTCTTCTTGCTTTTTAATTTAGAATGCAGGGGGAAGTGGGGCGGGGGAACGGCGACCACGGGTGGGGGGGGGGGCAAGGACGGCCATACAGGACGCTCCTGACCAGCGCCTTTGCCCCCTCCCGACCCTTTTTTTTAATTTTTGTTTTGATTTGGGAGCCATGTGCTTGTGATTTGACTGTGTTTTGACTGTTTGTGGCATGCGCAGAGCAGCTAACATAACACTTGGCTGCTCTGCGCATGATTTGGGGGCCGATTAACGATGTGTATTGTGATTCTTTGATACATTGTACGTTTCAATACCGATCTCAGCATGTGTGCCTTTTTTTTTGGTGCATTTTTCGTTATTTTAAAATCGTTAGGGACTTTAACAATTTAGATTTTTTTACGTTTGGTTGCTGCATCTGCCTCTAAGAGTTAAAAGCAGTCTCAAAAAGGTGGGCTTTTAGCCTGGATTTGAATAGGGTCAGAGACTGATAATGACTACTGACTCAGGAAGTCTATTCCAAGCATTTATTGGAGAATTTAATATAACGCTTTGCAGCCTTATTAAGGTCATTCTACAAAGGTGCATGTGTGCCCCTGTTGCCTGTATAAAACAGGCTTAAAATGGGTACCTTTTGGGCATTTCCTATAGGCGTCATGTTAAAGATTAGCCCCATTAAAGGTAATTTTATAATTGAATCGTATGTGTAAATGGCAGTTATAAACACTTCCCTGAGTGAGTTTTAAAAAAATATCCCAAGGAATTTAAGTTTTAAATATTGTTATGCTGTTAACAAAATTGTAAGTTTTATGTTAAACTGTACCTGCTATATACCGTCTTGGGTGAATCTCTTCATAAAGGCGGTTAATAAATCCCAATAAATAAATAATGCATATTTTAACTGTAACCCACTTAGATTTTATAGATAATATGGGATAGAGATTCACTAAATAAATGAATGCACTTACATTTATGCCAGGTCTTTACCACACACTATTTTTCTATGCATACACATTTATTTTCACAGTGTACGCAGAAGCGCAAACTACTGCCCAACATCACCTCTGGTAACTTCTTTCAGTTTCAGCAAAGTTGCATGTGTTCAGGCTACAGCTGAACTGGTGCTCTGGCTATTGGGCAAAGCATTCAACAAAGGGAAACCAGAGGTCCCAGAGGGGCTGATGCTACAGCCAATCGTGAAGCCCACTGGGCCACGAGCCATGCAAAGGGAGGAGGACTGGGGATGGTATATGGTTTACTAATTTGCATGTTTATGTTTTGAAATATTGATTATATTATGTATTGTATTTTATTTTTTTTATAAACTGCTTTGACGTAACCTTTTATGTAAGGGGCTTGTACATCTCAGTCAGACCAAGAGCTATGCTGGCAATACTGTAGCTACCAGGAGGATCTCCCAAGCCAGACAGGTCTTGGCTGAGATGCTAAACTAAGAGTAGTCTATACATAATCCATTCTCAATAATGAATACCAGGCAAAAGAAATCCATAGCAGATTGATTGTTGCCCAGGGCAACAAAGGCCGCGTCCGATGCTATGGCTCCTGGATATCAGACAACAAGTGGGTTACAGGGCTCATCTGTGTCTGCAAGGTAACCAGGGTGGTTAGCTGCAAAGCAACTAGAAGAACCAACAAAGTGGAAGAAATGGGCAATTGAAGAAAATTGTACAGTTTTGAAATGTTACTTTGAATCGAACCCTAACTCCAAGAGATTTCAAGAGCAAATGTATGAAATCTGGAAAAACAAATTTCTGAACTCAGAAATCAGTGAACAGCAGCTGATGGATCGATGATGATTTATATCACAGGCCAATGTCTTCACTGCTGTAGAACTTCAAGAAATGGAACGGCAATCAACACCTGCCAGTACATCCATTACCCTAGCAGACAGACTCGATGGAATAGCTAAGGATGCAAAAGAAGTGAACAGTATTTTATTACCAGTTGATTTGGAAAACATTGAAGATGTGCTGATTGAGATGAGAGATGAGCTCCAATTCATTGAGATACAAGTAGAATTAAAAGGAAAGATCACTAAATTCATGGAAAACTTGATGGAACAGCGAGACTGCCACCCCTGAAAAAGACAAATTATTTTGGATGATCTTGAAGGCTGCCAATATGATAATATCAGCAATTGTAACAATGTCTGCTACTGAAATAAACTAGTTAATTTACAGCGCTGTGGCAGTGATGACATCAGAATTAGGATATGATGTAAAAGCAAATCAGCAAAACCAAACCCCCAAATGGAAAATCCAACTTGAAAGGAAAGTCGAGAGACTGAGAGCTGACCTCAGCAATTTAAAAAGCACGAAGGAAAGAAACCTTAAGAACAAAGTGATCAAGGAGAATTTGAGGAAACAATACACTTTACACCTAAAAATGATCAGAGAAGCATATAATAGTCAAATTAACCAATTTCGACAAAATCAGTGATTTTGAACAAACCGTTGGTTCTACAAGACACGACTGGGAAATTCAGGAAATGTCAGTGAATACCCTGACAAAGATGAAGCCTTGAAGTTCTGGAGAGACATCTGGGACAACCCACAAGAACACAACCAAGCAGCGCAATGGATCCAACAAGTTGAGGAAAGTGTTAACTTGATAACAGCTGAGATGATCAGGCAATAGGCAAGGAAGAATAAGAACTGGAGTGCATCAGGAAAAGATGAAGTACATGGATTCTGGCTCAAAGATTTAATCAGCCTTCATGAAAGAATGGCTGTGCAGTTTAACAAAATACTACACTGAGAAAACAAAGGAATGGATTGCAACTGGCAGAACATTTCTGATCATGAAAGATAAAGACACAGGTCCTATAGGAAGCAACTGCAGATCAATCACATGCTTGCCGATAATGTTCAAATTGCTAACTGGAGTTTTATCCAACATAATATTGACCATATGTCTGGAAATTCATTGTACACTCCTGAACCAAAAAAGCAGTTGCCGAGATTCATATGGAACGAAAGACCAATTTCTTATCAACAAAATTATACTGAAAAATTTGAGTAGACAGAGAACAAATCTACCAATGGCCTGAACAGATTACAACAAGGCCTTTGACTTAGTACCTCATACTTGTAGTGTTTGAGAATGTTTGGAATTATTGAAAACATTCAGAATATGCTGGAAAAAGCATGAAACAATGGACAACCTTGTTAGTAAATGGACAAGAACTGGGAAATGTGAACATCAGAAGGGGAACATTCCAAGGGGATTCACTATCACCCTTACTATGTTATTTGATCCCCTTAACTTACAACCTAAAGCAAACAAAATTAGGCTATGAGGAGTTGAAACAGAGTGGAAAAATCTCCCACTTATTGTATATGGATGATCTAAAGCTTTACGGAAATTGAATCACTGCTAAATACAGTATGAATTTACAGTAAAGACGTAAGGATGGATTTGAGGTTTGACAGGTGTGCAATGATCAGTATAAAGAAGAGCAAAATTGAGGAAGCAGAAGGAGTACAATTGAAAATGGAAAACCGGTAAAATGTTTGCTCATAGACAGCAGTTACAAGGGCTTAGGAATTTTAGAATCAGATAACATCTTACGTGAAGTAGTTAAAAAATAAAACAAAATCAGAATACCTATAGAGAGTCTGGAAAGTTCTAAATGATGGCAACACTATCAAAGCCATAAATATCTGGGCCATTCCAGTAGTCAGATACATAGCTGGAATTGTAGACTGAACCCAACTAGAACTGGATAATCTAGACCAGACAACTTGAAAGCTGATGACAATGCACCATGCAATTGAAGCAACTAAAAGAAAAAAGTGGAAGGAAAAAGCCTCAGAACCCAACCCCATTTATTTTCACAGTGGTGGGAATTAAAGGTAGATACCTCATAGGCATTTTTAAAAAATCCATCTCTCACAGTTTAAATAGTGCTCTGTGCAATGCAGAAAAACAGCAGTTTGAAAATGAACTGAAAAATGTATCCGCACACAATACTCAATGGTCCCACCGATGATGGCCAGCGTTTCGCATACAAGCTACCTCAGGGTGTAAACGGACCGGCTGTCTTCATTCAGTGCCAAACCACTTCCATGTTCATTGCCTAAAGTGGTTTGGCACTGAGTAAAGCAATGAACATGGAAGTGGTTTGGCACTAAATGAAGACAGTATATATATTGAGGAACAAAAGAGAGAAGGTGTGAAGAGTTAGAAGGTGCTTAAAGTCTGGAAACAGTATGTAAATTCCAGGAAGCCCTTGACACACTGCACTAATTCACTCTGCTGAACTAACACTACTCCAAGAAGAGTGCTGGAGAGACTTTGTTGTGAACACTGTGCTCCTGCTTGATGTGATTTAGAAGATTTTTATGATTTAAAAGGACTATAATTTGAACCTTTAAGGACGATATCTAAGACACAAGTGGAAGATTTGAAATTGAGGAAACAACAATTGGGGAGCATGTACACAGATTATGGATATATAGAAATGTGCCCACACAAGGTTTATGTGAATGGGTGGTGAAGTGAAGGGTGTGACTGGGCAAGTTCCAGAACTTACACAGCATAAGTGGTTTTATGTGATATATGTATTGTAATAAAAGAAATTAAATATTTTAAAGGAAGAACGTTTTTTGTGATATACTAAATGAAGACAGCCAGAAAACTGTTTTGCTTGATTCAAGCTACATTTTACAAACATACCTGGATAATTCCTGAGCTTCTGGATGAAGCTTGAATTTTCCAGAGATACCAGACTAATCTTTGTTTGTGTTATGTGCCATGTCTCTGAAAACACGACCAACATATATGAGTTTTAGGAAGATGCTCAAGACCTACCTATAAGATAATTAACCCCATGCTAGTAATAATTCAGATCATCTGTAAACCTTCCCTCATATGGCAAGGTCTTCTTTTGTGTAAACTGCCGTGAATCCTACCAGGAACAACGGGAAGTATATAAGAACCTGATAGAATAGAATAGATTAGAATGTATAAATAATAATAATAATAAGAAGATAATAATAATAAGTCAGATATTCAATGGGACTTTTCTGAGTAGAAACTGTTCCTAACTGAATATGTCCTGCTGACCAGGGCCACTCATGGATTTTCAGTGGCATTATCTGAATAATACCACTGCAAATCTGGACAGAACACTGGCACTATCTGGGTACTGCCAGAGATGTCCAGGGGTGGAGCTTGGATGGAGCTGGATTTTATCTGGATTTTGATGATATTCAGTGCTAGTACCTGCATGTCTATTCGATTAAATTAGGACAGCAAAAGGGCTGTCCTAGGTTAACCAGATATTTATCAGGGTACCGGCACAGAATATGGCCATTACCCAGATAAAGGCACCAGGTATCTCTTTGCCCAGATTTTCAGCACCATTCTAGTAGATAATGCTGAAAATTCAGGTATATCTTTAAATGCCGCATCTGAAATGTAACAGAAATGCTGACTGCAGAGTTTAAATATTAGGGGGATTATTAACAAATAGCCCAGTAAGGGAGTGAGTGGTACATGGCTGGGTTGCCACAGGATCACTCCTTCACTAAGACTGAGAGTGAGCCACCTTAGGATAGGTGGAGTTACACCTGCTGAGTCAGAAGGATAGGGCTCAAACAGGGAGGTGGTTAAACATCCTGAGATAAAACAGATCACAGAGGCCCCCAAGTCAAGAAGTTTCCAAGGGATTAGCAACTGAGGCTTTGGTACCTGAGGGAAATACCAGGGAAAAGAAGTAGCCAGAGCTCAGTAGTTTCCCTGGGGTGAGAAACTGTATTTAATTCTCAGCCTCCAAGGATTTGATGTATATGTAAGGAAGACAGCCATGGTAGTAGATTCCTTGAATTGTATTCTGAGAGTACTTGACTTTTGTGTGTGTGTTGGGACGGGATCCAAGACAGCGTTGGTAGCTATTGTGTTGGGCTAGGCTAGGAGCCAGCCCAAAAAGATTTGATAGTGATATGTGAAAGAAACAGAGACAATTAAAGAGACTTTACTAGTTCTGGATTACAAGTAGTGTAGTAACAGGCATGCACACGCTGAATCATAGAAATAAAGGGGTTTTTTTGTTTTGTTTTGTTTTTACTTGCAACCCTGTATAACTGTGTTTGTGCAGGCTCCAAGCCACACCCTCAATCATGTTACCACAAATAGTTCTGGTGATTGGATAAATGCTTCTTCGTAAAAGAAGAAAATCCACACCTTCAGGTGCTTTGGGACTCAGTACAGCACAGTGTAGGATTTTGTACACAAGCTAAAGAAACTTGCTCTGCCCAGAGACAGGGACCCTCAAGAAGTATAGTCAGTGCCAAATATTTGGAGTTGCAATGATGAGATTGCAACAAGGAAAAGCTGGCCTGGAGTGGTCAGAAAATTGAATACAGAGTGTGTTATGGTTGTAGTGCAAGCCACAGGTAGCCAGAAGGACTGGCAAGCTGAAAGAGGTGAATAGCAATCCTGGAGACTGTCAAAATCAAACACAACACAGAATATGCATGTTAGTGAAATTAACTGAGAAGCATTTCCAAGAGCAACTAGCGCTCAGAGTGAGAAGTGAAACTAAGAACTACTGTTTCTGGAGCAGTCCGGAAAAGATGGACCGGAGTAGTGATTGGAGCCAGAGCTAGAGCTATTTTGTTCTGAGGAAAGGCCAGCTCTTGAATGCACAGCAGGCTAGAGAGAGTGAGAGACTCCAAGCTGTGGCTAAATCCAGAAGCTGCTGTATGGTAAGCTACAACTGGAACAGAAGAGGGTGCCAATGTGTAGAAAACAGTAGGACCCTACAGATAAACCATGGGACAATGTCCCAGAGTCACAGGAATGATGACCTAAGAATGGAGAATCAGTTGACCAAACGATGGCCTTCAGCTGTGGAACTGGACCATGAGTTAAGGAAGGCCCATTGTGTAGAGTGCATATGAGAAATAAAGTAAAAGAAAATTATAGCAGAATTTGGCATATCGTTTTACATTTGGAGTCATTACCTATTCTACTGGTTTCTATGATGACTGCACGGTCCTTTAATATAATGGTTTTTGTGTGGATCTTTCCATGCTCTTAATTACATCCGGTAGTAATATTAACATGGGAAAATTCAGAGTAAATCATAGAGATGCCAAGTTACCCAGTTCCAGGCTGAAGATTTTAGGACAGTCCTGGTTTTGAACTTACATCCCAAAGCAGTGTGGGATTTGTAGTGCTTGATCCTGCCCATTGAAATCTGTGCTGCAAGTACAATAATACACTAGGATGGGGTGATAAGAAATCCAGGACTGTCCCAAAATCTGCAGCCTGGAACAGGGTAACTTGGTGTCTCTGAAATCACAGTCTAAAGAATAGCGCCAATTATTACATTGGCTGCTTCTGAGCTCTATTCCTACACAAGGTGTGCTCTAATCTTCCATTGAGGTCCTTTTTACTAATATGCAGTAAGTGCTACTGAGTGTGCATACTGCATACTGCATCTTAAAAAGGCTTACTATGGGAGGTCCTGTGGTAAGTCCGAGATTAGCGTGCGCAAACCACGTGCTAAAAAATATTTTCATTTTTGTGGCAGGAGGGTATGTCGGGAGCAGAGAGTTGGCGTATCAGCACTGATCAGTTAGCACACTGCATGCTAACTGATTAGTGCTTGATTAGCACATGAGCCCTTACTGCCTACAAAATAGGTGTCAGTAAGTGCTCACACACTAATTTGTTTTAATGGGCGCGTGCTAATGGCAAGATTAGCAAGTGTTCAAAAACAATATAGTCAAAAGGATGTTATTCACTTAAACCAAACAGGTGTACAACCTCACAACACAAAGTGAATATAAAAAAAAATGTATATATTGAAAAGATACTATTGGTAAAAGTAAACTTTACAGTTCAATTTTTTTATTTTTTTATAAAGTTTTCAATAAAGTCATATCAATGTCCAAAAAATTGGACAAAATACAGAAGAAATACAAAAATGGGAGGAAAAGACCTCATCAGACTATGGTTCCTATTTATCAATGCTATATATTGTGCAGACCACAGTTGAAAAAGTAATCATTGGTCTAAAAAACCTCCCAAAGGCTTCATATTCGTACTTCAATCGCTTCAAGAATACTGAAAAATACTTATCTTCATATAAACTTGAAATGCTACCATGTAGCTTTGCTAACGTTCAGCTTATCATAAAAACAGGGCATTAACAATTACTTAGCTTAATATGGAGTCAACATGTCCCAGCGTGGCTCTGTTATTCTTCTGCACAGCACCCCACAATGGACACAGAAGCAAATCAGTGTCTGTCCCAATGGGGACCCATTTTGCCTTGTGTTTTGTCAAGAGACCTCGCCATACTGATACCTACACATAGAAGAACCAATGTTAGATGGTCACAAATGGACATTTAAAAGTACCTTTTTCAAAAATACAGTCTGATTCAAACACCTACTCTTGTCTCTGCTGTGTGATTCAAATGTAGAACTAGGCGCAAAAAGTGGCTCTCGTGCTGCCTGAAGATGCCTTCACCACTAAATAAAAAAGGCGCCCTCGAGACAAGCACCTATCACTGTGAAGTGATGTCATCTCATTGACATGTCACAAACTCAAAGAACACAATAAAATGAAAAACCAAATTAAAAAATGCAGCCTATTGTATAACAGTGTTTATTTTAGTGTATTTTGTGCATTTTTTGGACATTGATATGACTTTATTGAAAACTTTATTAAAAAAAACAAAAAATTGAACTGTAAAATTTATTTTTACCAATATTATCTTTTCAATATATATTTTGTTAACATTTGCTTTGTGCTGTAGGATTAGCAAATCAGACATTTTACTGCTGTGGATGAAAGTGGCCTTGGCAGGGCCGGTCTTAGGCAGGGGCGACAGGGGCGGTCGCACAGGGCCTCGCGCTTCCAGGGACATTAATAATTCCTAGCATCGTTTTTGCTTTTTTGGCCGCCACCATACACTGGGCAGAAGATTTCAGCGAATTGTCTACAATGACACTTAGGTCTTTTTCTTGAGTACTGACTCCTAAATGGGGCTCATTTTCGAAAGAGAAGAATGCCCATCTTTCGACACAAATCGGAAGATGGACGTCCTTCTTACAGGGTCTTCCAAATCGGTATAATCGAAGCCGATTTTGGAAGTCCCCAACTGCTTTCTGTCGCAGGGATGGCCAAAGTTCAAGGGGCTGTATCGGAGGCGTAGCGAAGGCGGGACTTGGGCGTGCCTTACACTTGGACGTCCTCGACCCATAATGGAAAAAAAGGACATCCCTGGCGAGTACTTGGACAACTTTACCTGGTCGTGTTTTTCTCACGACGAACGCACAAAAAGGTGCCCAAAATGACCAGATGACCATCAGAGGGAATTGGGGATGACCTCCCGTTACTCCCCCAGTGATCACTAACTCCCTCTCACCCTTAAAAAATATCTTTCAAAATATTTTTTGCCAGCCTCAGATGTCATACTTAGGTCCATGACAGCAGTATGCAGGTACCTGGAGCAGTTTTAGTGGGTGCAGTGCACTTCAGGCAGGTGGACCCAGGCCCATCCCCCCACCTGTTATGTTTGTGGAGGAAACAGCAAGCCCTCCAAAACCCACCAGAAACCCACTGTACCCACATCTAGGTGCCCCCTTCACCCTTAAGGGCTATGGTAGTGGTGTACAGTTATGGGTAGTGGGTTTTTGGGGGGTTCAGCATACAAGGTAAGTGAGCTATGTTCCTGGGAGCAATTTCTGAAGTCCATTGCAGTGCCTTCTAGGGTGCTTGGTTGGTGTCCTGGCATGTCATGTGGACCAGTGCACTAGAAATGCTGGCTCTTCCCACGACCAAAGGGCTTGCATTTGGTCATTTCTGAGATGGACATCCTTGGTTTCCATTATCGCCGTAAATCAGAAACGACCAAGTCTAAGGACGACCATCTCTAAGGACGACCAAAATTTCAAGATTTGAATGTCCCTGACCGCATTATCGAAATGAAAAATGGACGTCCATCTTCTTTCGATAATATGGGTTTCCCCGCCCCTACATCAGGACGTTTTGCGAGGACGTCCTCATCAAAACTTGGACGTCCCTTTCGATTATGCCCCTCAAAGTGGACCCTAGCATCACATAACTATGATTCAGATTATTTTCCCCAATGTGCATCACTTTGCATTTGTCTACGTTAAATTTCATCTGCCATTTGGATGACTACTCTTCCTGTTTCCTAAGGTTTTTCTAAGTCTGGCTGCCATATTCTGAGCGGTCTGGAGTTTCTTTAAGGTTTGCTCTTTACATCTTGCATAGATTCAATTGCAGTAGTCTAAATGGCTTAGTACCATTGATTGTATCAGAATCACAGAGCCCAGGTCACTGAGTCAACTGGAGGGTCTTCTTCCTCTTATGCTGCCACTGTTAGAGGACACCCCTTCCTTGGACCTCCAAGCATTCCCCCAGAGGGATTCCAGAAGAAACAACACTCGCCCAGTATCTGCCCCCCCTGACTGGGAAACCTTGGGCACTTAGATCCTGGGCCCAGTGACCACTGGTGGAGTAAGGGGAGGTCATCCCCAATTCCCTCAGGTGGTCATCTGGTCAGTTTGGGCACCTTTTCAAGGCTTGTTCGTGAAAAAAAATGGATCAAGTAAAGTCGGCCAAATGCTCGTCAGGGACGCCCTTCTTTTTTCCATTATTGGCCGAGGACGCCCATCTCTTAGTCACGCCCCAGTCCCGCCTTCGGTATGGTGCCGACACGCCCACATGAACTTTGGTCGTCCCCGTGACAGAAAGCAGTTGAGGGCACCTAAAATTGGCTTTCGATTATGCCAATTTGGGCGACCCTGAGAGAAGGACGCCCATCTCCCGATTTGTGTTGGAAGATGGGCGCCCTTCACTTTCGAAAATTCCCCTGATAGCATTAATTAATTTTCCGAATATTCGATCACTGACTCGATCAAATTATCTTTTGGATTTGAGATTTCCTTCTGCCAGTAGGATTCATTTTAAATGATATCATGATAGTATGTTTAGCTACTTTGCTGCAAAATTATGGAATAATATTCCAATATATATTAGGCTCATGGGTTATTATCATCTTATTAGACACTCTCTTAAGACTCATCTGTTTTTGAAATACTTGTAAATCTGTTTATTAGTTCTGAGCTTAGTGTTTCTGTAACCTGCTTTGATTTCAATTTTGGATTTAGCAGAATATAAGAGCCAAAAATGAAATGAAATAAATTGGAATGTTCTAGTTGGTTAAAGCAGACATCTCCAATCCCCACCCACGGCACGCCCCCTTCCAAAAAATGTTTGTAAAAAATCATTAATATGTAGTTAGGACCAAATTCTATAAATAGTGCTGAAAAACTGGTGCAAAAAAAATAATGTGCTAAGCGCTATTCTATAAATGGTGCTGAAAATTAGGCGCCATTTATATAATATGCTTAGCACCTAAATTTAGATGTGAGGATTTATGCCAAGTAAACCCTGGTGTGAATCCTCATGTCTAAATTAGGTGCATATCCCTCTTATTCTATAACAGTGAGCATAAATTCTAGGAACACTCCTGATCCACCCATGACCTTCCTGTGGCCATGCTCCCTTTTCATAGCCATGTGTAAATTTCAATTAAGGCCAATTGGTGCCAATAATTGATTAACATCCAATTATCAGTGCTAATTTTTTTATTATTCAGTTACATTGCATGTGCAAACTGGGTGCATGCCTAAATTTGCACACACAGTTTTAAGTGTCATTTATAGAACTGTGGAGATAGTGTGTATAAATAACAAAATGAATTTTGCAGTAAGTGTTTTCCTGCATGCTATGCATGCATTAGAAACATAGAAACATGACAGCAGATAAAGGCCAAATGGCCCATCTAGTCTGCCCTTCTTCAGTAACCTTTTCTTAAGGGGTTCCACAAACCTATACCATTCGTCCTTAAATTCTGATACAGTCTTTGACTCCACTACCTCATCCAAGAGACCATTCCACACATCCACCACTCTTTTCTGTGGAGGAGCATTTCTTAGATTCCTCCTAAGAGTATTTCCTCTCAACTTCTTCCTATACTCTCTCATTCCAGAGTTTTCCTTCATTTGAAAAAGGCTCAAAACACAAGTTGGAAAACTAGAACGTGCGTGGAACAAAAAGAAAGACCACACTTAACGCCTGGAAACAACTCCGAAGGAAATATAAAAATACCATAAGACAAACCAAAAGACTATACTACAAAACTGAAATTGGACCAAATTACAAAGACACACACAAACTCTTCCAACTCATGAATAAATTGCTAGACACCACCCCAGTCACGAATAACAGCAAAGACACACCAGGAGCTGACAACCTTGTGAAATACTTCAAGGAGAAAATCATACAACTGCGACTCAAAATACCTGTTAGCCCCATCGAATACACTACACTCCTAGACTGTCTAGACCCAGACCCCGGAGCATACCCAGCAGACAGGATTTGGACTGAATTCGAAATACTATCAGAAGATCTTATCTCACAAACACTTAAAAGATTCGCCAAATCTCACTGCAAAGTAGATATATGCCCAAATAACCTTATGAAATCGGCCCCTCAACAATTCATAACAGACCTAATGAATCACGTGAACTTTATGCTACAAAATGGACTCTTCCCAAGGGAGAAAGGAAACATTTTACTCACCCCCATACCCAAAGATTCAAAGACGAATGACAATGAATTAACTAACTATAGACCAGTAGCATCCATTCCCCTAATCACCAAAATAACAGAAGGGATGGTGACCAAACAACTCACAGAGTATCTATACAAGTTCTCAATACTACACGACTCCCAATCAAGATTCCGCTCTAATCACAGCACTGAAACTGTACTAGTTACGCTCATTACCAAGTTCAAACAAATGATAGCAACCGGCAAGAACATACTACTTCTACAATTCGACATGTCAAGCGCCTTTGACATGGTTGATCACGGAATTTTATTACAGTGGTGGAAATAAGTATTTGATCCCTTGCTGATTTTGTAAGTTTGCCCACTGACAAAGACATGAGCAGCCCATAATTGAAGGGTAGGTTATTGGTAACAGTGAGAGATAGCACATCACAAATTAAATCCGGAAAATCACATTGTGGAAAGTATATGAATTTATTTGCATTCTGCAGAGGGAAATAAGTATTTGATCCCCCACCAACCAGTAAGAGATCTGGCCCCTACAGACCAGGTAGATGCTCCAAATCAACTCGTTACCTGCATGACAGACAGCTGTCGGCAATGGTCACCTGTATGAAAGACACCTGTCCACAGACTCAGTGAATCAGTCAGACTCTAACCTCTACAAAATGGCCAAGAGCAAAGAGCTGTCTAAGGATGTCAGGGACAAGATCATACACCTGCACAAGGCTGGAATGGGCTACAAAACCATCAGTAAGACGCTGGGCGAGAAGGAGACAACTGTTGGTGCCATAGTAAGAAAATGGAAGAAGTACAAAATGACTGTCAATCGACAAAGATCTGGGGCTCCACGCAAAATCTCACCTCGTGGGGTATCCTTGATCATGAGGAAGGTTAGAAATCAGCCTACAACTACAAGGGGGGAACTTGTCAATGATCTCAAGGCAGCTGGGACCACTGTCACCACGAAAACCATTGGTAACACATTACGACATAACGGATTGCAATCCTGCAGTGCCCGCAAGGTCCCCCTGCTCCGGAAGGCACATGTGACGGCCCGTCTGAAGTTTGCCAGTGAACACCTGGATGATGCCGAGAGTGATTGGGAGAAGGTGCTGTGGTCAGATGAGACAAAAATTGAGCTCTTTGGCATGAACTCAACTCGCCGTGTTTGGAGGAAGAGAAATGCTGCCTATGACCCAAAGAACACCGTCCCCACTGTCAAGCATGGAGGTGGAAATGTTATGTTTTGGGGGTGTTTCTCTGCTAAGGGCACAGGACTACTTCACCGCATCAATGGGAGAATGGATGGGGCCATGTACCGTACAATTCTGAGTGACAACCTCCTTCCCTCCGCCAGGGCCTTAAAAATGGGTCGTGGCTGGGTCTTCCAGCACGACAATGACCCAAAACATACAGCCAAGGCAACAAAGGAGTGGCTCAGGAAGAAGCACATTAGGGTCATGGAGTGGCCTAGCCAGTCACCAGACCTTAATCCCATTGAAAACTTATGGAGGGAGCTGAAGCTGCGAGTTGCCAAGCGACAGCCCAGAACTCTTAATGATTTAGAGATGATCTGCAAAGAGGAGTGGACCAAAATTCCTCCTGACATGTGTGCAAACCTCATCATCAACTACAGAAGACGTCTGACCGCTGTGCTTGCCAACAAGGGTTTTGCCACCAAGTATTAGGTCTTGTTTGCCAGAGGGATTAAATACTTATTTCCCTCTGCAGAATGCAAATAAATTCATATACTTTCCACAATGTGATTTTCCGGATTTAATTTGTGATGTGCTATCTCTCACTGTTACCAATAACCTACCCTTCAATTATGGGCTGCTCATGTCTTTGTCAGTGGGCAAACTTACAAAATCAGCAAGGGATCAAATACTTATTTCCACCACTGTACATATCCTCGAATACTTCGGTATCGGAGGCAACGCTCTCAATTGGTTCAAGGGGTTCCTAACTACATGCTCATATTAAGTGACATCAAACTCGACTACATCAGCCACATGGACACCTGAATGCGGAGTTCCACAGGGATCTCCCCTCTCACCGACCATATTCAACCTAATGATGATACCCTTGGCCAAATTATTATCGAACCAAAACCTTAACCCATACATATACGCCGACGATGTAACGATCTTCATCCCATTCAATCAAGATATAAGTGAGATTTCCAACGAAATCAACCAAAGCCTACATATCATGCATTCTTGGGCAGATGCATTCCAGTTGAAACTTAATGCAGAAAAAACCCAATGCCTAGTACTCACCTCGCAAAACAACACGGACAAATTCACCACCATCAACACACCAAAACTAAATTTACCAATTTCGAACACCCTAAAAATTCTTGGAGTCACCATTGATCGGCACCTAACACTTGAGAATCATGTGAAAAACATAACCAAAAAGATGTTTCACTCAATGTGGAAATTAAAAAGAGTAAAACCATTTTTCCAAGGACCATCTTCTGCAATCTGGTACAATCATTAGTACTCAGTCATCTGTACTATTGCAACTCACTCTACGCTGGCTGCAAAGAACAAATACTCAAAAAACTCCAAACAGCCCAGAACACGGCAGCCAGACTAATATTCGGAAAACCAAAATATGAAAGTGCGAAACCCCTACGAGAGAAACTACACTGGCTCCCACTGAAAGAACAAATCACATTCAAAGTATGTACCCTAGTTCATAAAATCATCCATGGTGTTGACCCAGCCTACATGTCAGACCTAATAGACCTGCCACCCAGGAATGCAAAAAAATCTTCTCATACATTCCTTAATCTTCATTTTCCCAACTGCAAAGGTCTGAAATGCAAACTAATGCACGCATCTACCTTCTCCTATAGGAGCACGCAACTCTGGAACGCGTTACCACGCAATCTAAAAGCGACCTATGAACTGACCAACTTCCGTAAACTACTGAAGACTCATCTCTTTGACACGATTTACCACAAAGATCAACACATGTAAAAATCTCCTAATATACCCAGAAATGTCTTATAGCGCCTAATGTCTTATAATGTCTTCTTGTATACCACTATCTTGTATTTCAAATGTCTTATAATGTCTTCAGCTATACCACTATCTTGTATTTCACTACCATGTAACTCAAAATCCTTCTGTAAAACCAAATGTAGATTCTCTTCTCATTTCCAGTATCCATAATGTATTGTAAGCCACATTGAGCCTGCAAAAAGGTGGGAAAACGTGGGATACAAATGCAATAAATAATAATAAAATAATAATAATAATAATACATTGACGTCACTGAGGTATTTAAACATCTCTATCATATCCCTTCTCTCCCGCCTCTCTTCCAGCATATACATGTTGAGATTCATAAGCCTGTCCCCATATGTTTCATGATGGAGAATGCTTACCAATTTTGTAGCTGCCCTCTGGACTGACTCCATCTTGTTTATATTTTTCTATAGGTGCGGTCTTTAGAATTGCACACAGTACTCTAAATGGGGCCTCACCAGAGACTTATACTGGGACACTATGAACTCTTTTTTCCTGCTGGTCATCCCTCTCCTTATGCACCTAAGCATCCTTCTGGTTTTGACCATCAACTTTTCTACCTGTTTGGCCACCTTAAGGTCATCAGACAAAATCACCCTCAAGTCCTGCTCTACTTTCGTATACAGAAGCACTTCACCCCCGATATTGTACCGTACCCTTGGATTCTTGTAACCCAAGTGCATAACCTTCCATTTCTTAGCATTAAATTTTACTTGCCAATTATCGGACCATTCTTCAAATTTCACCAGATCTTTCCTTATGTCATCCACACCCTCCGTGGTGTCTACCCTATTACAGAGTTTAGTATCATCCGCAAAGAGACAAACCTTTCTAGATAGCTCTTCAGCAATATCACTCACAAAGGTGTTAAAAAGAGCCGTCCCGAAGACCGACCCCTGCGGTACATCATTGATAACATCCATTTCCTCAGAGAAAGCTCCATTTACCACTACCCTCTGTCTCCTCCCATTTAACCAGATTCTAACCCAGTCAGTCACTTTAGGTTCCATACCGAGGGCACTCAGTTTGCTAATCAGTTGCCTGTGTCAGGAACTGTCAAAGGCTTTGCTAAAATCCAAGTACACCACATCTAGTGCCCCTCCCACATCTAACTGTTCAGTCACCCAGTCAAAGAAATCAATCAGATTCATCTGGCACAGCCTGCCTTTCGTGAAGCCATGTTGCCTCAGGTTCTGCAGGCCATTCGATTTGAGAAACCTCACAATCCTCCACTTTAAAAGCGTTTCCATTAATTTACTCACCACTGATGTCAGACTGACAGGTATGTAATTCCCAACCTCCTCCTTACTTTTGCTCTTGTGCAAAGGGACCTCATCTGCCCTTTTCGAGTCTTCCGGTACCACACCAGTCTCTAGGGAAGCATTGAAAATTTCAGACAATGAAGCCGCCAGGACATCTACTTCCTTGAGTACCCTCGGATGTATCCCATCAGGCCCCATCGCTTTGTCTAGTTTAGCTAGCTCTTCACAAACACAGTCTTCTGAGAATTGGTCCAGGTCTACCATACATCCAACCCTATTAGCATTTGTTTTCTGTGGTCCTACCCCTGGCTTTTCATCCATGAACACAGATCAGAAGTAATTGTTAAGCAGTTCATGTTTATCCTTATCAAATTTTACATATTCCTCCCCCTCAGCTTTAAGCCCCACAATGCTATATCTGTAAAATGCCTTGTCTCCCAATTTTACCATATTGGCTATCTTTTCATCCATTTGCCTCTTGGCTTCCCTGACAGCTTTTCCAGCTTGTCTTAGCTTTTTCAGGTTTTTTTTGCCTGTCTTCCTCTTTCTGAGTCATCTTGCAACTACATTTGAAAATCAGAACGGTCTTCTTTTTCTCTTTTACATAATTTTCTAACATAAAGGTTTGTAACCTTTGAAATGGCTCCTTTCAGTTTTGTCCACCACTGATCTACTTCCTTCAACTATTCCCATTCAACTAACTCTTCCTTGAGAAATTCCCCCATCTCGGCAAAGTTAGTTCTTTTAAAATCTAGGACCTCCATTCTTGAAAAAGCCCTTTCCTCCTTTGTCTTAATATTGAACCACACTAGATGCCAAATGATCTCCCACCATAATATCAGAAACATTGCTTACCATTTGTAAGCACCAGGTCTAGAATAACTCCATCCCATGACAGTTGTGTCACTCACTGCTGAAACAATTCTTCTTGAAGAGAACCCAAGATCCCTATGCTTCTAGACAACCTCGCAGCAGGGACGCTCGAATCGATGTCCAGAATATTTAAATCACTCATAAGTAGTACTTCCCCTTTCATAGCTATCTTGTGGATGGCTTCAATTAAGTCTCCATCCAATTCTTCTGACTGTGAAGATGACCTGTATATTACACCAATATAAATATAGTTTCCTTTTCCTGCTGCCAGTTGAACCCACAGTGTTTCTTCCTTACCCCATACGTCTTGTAGTTCTGTCACTTTAATATTATTCTTAACATATAATACCACTCCTCCCTGTCCTTCCTGAATAGATTATAGCCAGGCATAGCTATATCCCAGTCATGGTTCTCCGTGAACCATGTCTCCATGACTTCCACTAAAACCAAGTCGGCTTCTATCATTGCAGACTCTAGATCTGGAAATTTGTTTCCCATACTACAGGCATTGGCATACAAGGCTCTCCAGATGTTACTCTTTTTACCTCTTTCTATGAGGATATTTGATGTCTTACCTTCCTGAGGGTTATTAATGCCTTTGGGGCTTTTCTTACCCATCCCCAGCAAACTTAGTTTACAGCCCTCTTTAGTACATTAGCCAGTATGATACTGAAGACACTTCGTCCCTTCCTTGAAAGATGGACACCATTACCATTTAGTAGCTCTTGGAAAATCATCCCATGGTCCAGGAAACTGAAGTGCTTGCATTGGCACCATCCACACAAGCACACATTTAGCTCCAGGATGCAAGCTTCCCTCATTCGGCCTTTACCTTTAACAGGAAGGATTGATGAGAACAGCACCTGAGCACCTAGGTGCTTTACCTTCTGGCCTAGAGCCATGAAGTTAAGTTTGATATGCTCAGTAGGATACTAGCAGTATCATTTGTGCCAACATGGATGAGTAGCATAGGATAGTGGTCAGTAGGCTTGATGAGTCTATGCAATCTAATCTGTCTGCTATATCTCGAATCTTGGCACCAGGCAGACAGCACACCTCCCTGGTCATAATGTCTGGTTGGCAGATGGGCATCTCAGTACTCCTCAGAAGAGAATCACCAATCACCCACTACCTTTCGCTTCTTATTAGTCACCAATCTGGCTGCTTTGAGATTTTTGATTGTTGTTTTCTTCTGTTCCCGAGATGTTTTCATTTCTTCGGCCTCCAGAACTGTGACCCGATTCTTCAGTTCTATAGAAGATGGAGTTGGGGGTTGATTTTGCAGGATCTGGTGACCTGTGTCCAACTGTCCTCTTTCTGTACAAGATCTTCTGTCCCTTTGCTGGAGATCTCCAATGTTTCAACATGCTTCTCTAGGATGAATTTCTGGTTGTCACAGATGCTTCTTTGTCTTTCCACCTTCTCTCTTAGTTCTTGTACTTCTTTCATGAGGGATTCAGTTTGTGTGCATTTATCACATGAAACCAGATTTTTGCTTTGGTCAAGCATTCGGTCTGGAAAGAGGCAGAAACTGTAATCAGAGCTGCAGCTTTAGGGGCACAATGTTTCCTTGTCATATTTCAAGTGCAAGAGTTGTTTGTACCTGTGGATAAAAAGAAATGAAGGACCTACCAAGGTCCCTACCTTATTTTTGCTTTACTTGTTCTATAAGTTACAGGAAGCTGGTAGTTTTATTAGGAAATCTGTGAACCTGTTCAAATTTGCCCTGTGGATATAATTTAATGTTATTCTTTGCCTATTATTGGGATAAACTGTGATTTAGCTTAACCTTTCAGGGTGGTTTTTTTCCTAATGTGTTGTTTTTGGTTGTAGGCCTAATAATAAAAAGAGTATTATTTGTTCCCTTGGTTGTAGGCCTAATAACAAAAAGAGTATTATTTGTTCCCCTATTAAAGTGAGGGTAAAAGCAAAGCCTAGAGGAAGCTGTTTTTTCGTAAATGAAAAGTAGAGATAAACTAATATCCTTCTCTTAGACGTATATAAGAAAGGACAGTAAACATGGTTTTATATATAGTATATAAATTTGTACTACAAAAGGAAGAAAAACCTATTTATATCAAATCATTAACTGCTCCTGATAGACAACAGACAGCTCAGGTAAATACAAAGAGAAATTGTGTCAAAACAGGCTATAATTGAGAGAGTTTTTGAAGGGGTTTAATGCCCTTTGGGATAAGGACCCCTTACAGACCAGCTCGCCTCTAGAGGCAGTATACAAAGAGAGTACGGCTGTACAAGTCTTTTACCAATAAAACTTTACCAAAGCAGAGTGTTCATAAGAGAACCTACTAGAGTCTGTCTTTGTAGTGACTTTATTCTACTACTGACTGTATATAGTTAACGCTGATGTTGCCCCATGTTTTTCCTCCATCATGTAAATTTAAAGTAAACCTTTTGGTTCAGAACTACAACTTCAGCCTTGGATTGATTTATTGGATTAGAAGACAAAAGCAGACCTTAATCTAAAAATGGACCCAGGAAGAGACACATTGATCAGCATTGGTGAAGTTTTTAGATTAGCACCAACTGGTTTCTGATGCCTGTGACGCAGCCTGTATTTGTGGTAAAACATGGCAAAATGTCAGCCACTCGTTTGTAAGTCCTGGGAGCTTCGAAACAACTTGTTAAAGACTGCTCTTCTATAATAAGGTCTGCTTTTGTCTTCTATTCCATGGTGGATTCTGTAGACCGTTTGCCTTCTGATTTATTAGATGACAGGAGAGTACTGAGTGAGTGGCTCTGACCCTACAAATTCTGAAAATTTATTTAAAATACCATACCCTGATGGTCACCAGGTAAGCAAGTCAAATATTCTATCAAGGAAAGTCCAACTATTCAAAAATTATATTCCAACAGTGGCACTTATTTCCATCAATTTTTCATTGTGTGTGCCAACAAATATTCTCCAGTGCCTATCTTAAAATGCTATCTTCATCAAACTTGAAAAGTGCTGTACTTTAAGTTCTTTTGGATTATAATTTTTGAATAGTTGGACTCTCATTTATTGTGTGCAGAGATGGATTGTTTAACCGCCTTCTCAAAATGAAGTTTATGAGCATTACACTCTGAGCACACACAAAATGTTTAAATAGGGGATATATGACATTTGACACTGTTATAGATTTATGATAAAACAGATGCACAGTTATTCCCAAACAATCCAAAAAATGTTTTTTCATTATGGTATTCTATAAAGCAAATATGAAAAAGAAGAAAAAGACCCCCAAATGCATACATCAAAAAGGAAAAAAAGGAAAAAGAGGAGAGAGAAGACCAATTGTATTCCAACATAAGGACAAGCGTTTATTTAAATATGGTCAACTGACTCGACTCAGTCCTGCGTTTCAGCACAAAGAAGCGCCTGCCTCAGGAGTTGAACAATTCTATAAAAAATATGCATATATGGAGGGGGGGGGGAATTCTATATATAGTGCCTAAAAATCCAAGCAGAAAAAAATTATGCCTAGGCGTATTCTCTAAAGTACGCCTAAATTTTATAGAATAAACAAATTTCTGCACGGTATATAGAACACACTGAGCGGCTCACCGCATGACCAGATTTGGTCATGTCTATTTATGCCACATTTTACTTGGTGTAAATCCCGATGCCCAATTTAGGCACAGCTCTGGTGTTTTCTATAATAATACACATAGATTTTAGAAATGCCCATGCCCCACCCATGGTCATGCCTCCTTTTCAACTATGCGTCTTACAATTTAGGTGCACCACGTTACATAATATGCTTAGTGAGTTGCACACATAAATCTTAATGCCAATTAGTGCTGATAATTGCTTGCTAATGTCCAATTAACAGCACTGATTAGCTAGTTAACCAATTAAGCTATGCGCATTGTTATAGAAAACGCTTTGGTTTCCACATGGATTTTATAATGTTATAGAATCCGGGGGATAAAACATATATAAGTATGTAAAAACAAACATAAGGTACATATATACAATCATATGAAATAAAAACAGGTTAACCATGTATCATTCTTTTTTTGTTGTTGTTTATACTGCTGTCATATATTTATATTTCATTTGTTATTCGTGATTTCTTTTATACTTTTTAGCATTTGCCATTTCACTGTTTTTATTTCATATGATTGTATATATATACCTTATGTATGTTTTTACATGTTTACATATGTTTTATATGTGTATATTTTTGTAGAATTATTTGACTCCTGAGGCAGGCACTTCTTTGCATCAAAACGCAGGACTGGGTCGAGTCAGTAGTCTATTTTTAAATAAACGATTGCCCTTGTGTTGGAACACAATTGGATGCCCCCTCCCCTTTTTCCTTTTTTTTTTTTTCATTGTATAAAGCAATGCAGGTGTCTACGCTCTTTTATAGAACAGATTCCTATCAGGAGCTCTGTCATAGAATTGCCTTCATAACTTTAAATAGATAACTCACATGTTTAAAGTGATACCTCTGTTTGTGCATTTGTGCATTCTTGCTTTCTTATAATTTTAGACCCAGTCCTGTAACATCCTCTAACCTTGCCTTCATTTGTACAGATAAACATTGGCTGTATAGCAACTTATACAGGCAAAAGGTATGTTGATCCCAAGCCAGTATTGTAAGCAGAAATCACTTAATGTAATCAGCACCTGCTACCAGCTGTACTTGTGTTTGAGTATTGGCCTCTACAGAACACCATGCAGTTCAAAGAAGAGGTCACTGAGCCACTTAGGAAGGGAGAAGCCATGCCAGTGGCGGACCAAGGAGTTCCAGAAAACTGTACTGACCTCAAATACCTGCATTTTCAAAGGGAAACTGCAGAGTTTCAAATTACCCCATGGAGTTTCCCTTTGGAAATGCAGGGGGTTGACCACACCATAGATGCATTAATACCCACCAGCTATGCATTCACTTTGCAGCAGGGTCAAAATCTGCAGCTTACACCATATGTGAGAAATTCATTTTCAAATCCCCACATTTTGGCAGTCCCACTCTCACCGAACCCCAACCTCCAAACCCACCCTTTTTTGCCACCACCACATTACCCTGTATATTCTTGTTATTTATTTTAATTTCATATTTATTGCATTTTAACATAATCTTACAAATAATTACTTGAAATGGAAAAAAAAAACATTTTAAAAATCAAAGTATAACAGGAAAAAAAAGAATTTTCAAGAAATAAAGTGTCATACAAACCTCTAGAAAGCAGAAAAATCCAAGAAAGAAAATATTCCTCAAATCTAAGGGAAATATCTAAAGAAAACTACTAATAGTAAGTATCAAAAAGACAGCCAATATAATCTATATATATAAAACTCACCCTCAACGTTCTATTGTCTGCTGACGTCACTGAAGCCAGTTCGTATGTTTGAAGCTCTGAAGCCACGAAAATCACAGTCTGTGGGCCCCACCCTCGCGTCAAACGTTATGACGTTGAGAGCGGAGCAGATTCTCACCTCCAACGATCTACTCAGGCCACAAACTCTGGATTTCCACACTGTAGCTCTGCTCCGCCCTCGCGTCAAAATGTGATGACGTCGAGGGCGGGGCACGAAAACCACCACCCACACAGAGCTACAACAGAAACAGCAGCGCTGCACGCCACGAACCAGGTAAAACCGCGATGAGCCATGCAGACATGAAACCCTTGCTAGCGCCCATTTCATTGCGCTCAGAAATGGGCCTTTGTTTACTAGTAATCATATAATTCAAGCATTTGACCCTATAGAACCATCTCCAGTGTTGGAACAGGAAGTTACAAACTCTTGCATCTCTAAAGAACTTCTGTTGATTAGGCTCAAAAAAGGCATATTTCAATGAAGAATAGATCACACAACATCTTACCCGGTATAATCTACTGGATTAATGTGGTAATCAAAATATTTTACACAGTTCCAGAGCACAATGGTTGCTAAGCTTCATATACCTAAAAGTTCCAAAATTCTCATGAGACTCCAAACCTGAGAGCAAGAGAAATGCTTCATAGGGACTACATAATAAGAAAAGGATCCAGTAACTGATATCCTATAGGAATGGGCAGTTGCTAAGTCATTTCCTGTCAGCAAATGAAAATGGTCAGGGGTTTTGTTTGCCAATGACCTGTTTGCAAATGATAGTCCCCCCCCCTTTCTGGCTGCCATCCCCATGGGTCTCCCCACCCCCACACACGTACACTACTCCTCCCAGGACCGCTGGGCCTACCTCAGTCCTTGTTGATCCAGCAGGGATCATATCTATGGCATCCAGTACGGCAACCGTGACCTTTCACCCAAGTCTTGCATATTGTACCTGCCCTACTGATCACCCCTGTGAGGAGTGGGAGGCATGTCATGTGGGGAGGGGCAATCAAAAAGAGCAGCTGCAGGAAGTGAGAACTAGAAAGTTGAGCTTGGATCATGGAGGTTGGGGACAATGGGATTGGAATCAGAAAACTGTCATTTTGTTTCATCTCTCATAGAAAAAAATGGAAATTCTGTTAAACGGCACAGAAAACAATACAAAATGAAACTTTTCTGGCTGTCCATCCCAATACATATGGTAAATATAGACTATGACTGATTTCACAGATGTTAGAAATATCCCTTCTCCCCCCCCCCCCCCTCCCCAAATCCCTAGAGGACAAAAAGTAAAACACTGTTTAAAATTGAAAATATTTTCCTCCTATCTCTGATAAGGTTATAAACCCCCGGATTCTATATATGGTGCTCACAATTGTGTGCCGAAATTTCATAATTGTGTGCACAACTTAATTGACAAATGAGCAGTTAATTTGCAATCATGGGATGCTAACTGGCAACCATTTGAATTTACGCAAGCATTTTCCTAGTCGTCATTCTGGATAGATGTGCATGTAAATTCTTACGTGTGGATCTGAAAAGGGGGCCTGGTCATGGGAGGGGCACAGGGGGATCAGGGGCATTCCTAGAATTTGCGCATTGTTATAGAATACAGCAGATCCGTGCCTAATTTAAGCACAATGATTTACAGCAGGTTTCCATTGGTGTAAATCCTCGCACCCACAATTGGGAGCAGATCCCAGCGCTAAGCACTGTTTAGTAAATGGCGCCCAACTCCGTTTTTAGAATTGCACTAAGAGCTTATCTTTTTTCCCCACCCAAATTTGGGTACAATTTACAGAATCTAGTCCAAAACGCTTATTTTCCCACCTTTACTTGATTTCATAGAGGCTCTTTGACTAAGCTGTGCTAAAAAGTGGCGTGCGCTATTTTTAGTGCATGGATTTCCCACATACTGAGGCCACTTTTAGTATGGCGGTAAAATGGCCTCAATTTCAATTTTTTTTACATTAATGGTCATGTGCTAATTTCCCAATTAACAGAGAAGGACAGTCCCTGCTCAAGGAGCTTACAATCTAAAGGACAAATGTACAGTCAGTCAAATAGGGCAGTCAAATTGGGCCAGTCTAGATTTCCTGAATAGAGGCATAAAGGTTAGGTTACTGTGTGGCTCTTGTGGTAATTTCATTTTTGGCGAGCGCCTGATACGTGCAGCCAAAAAATAATTTTTATTTTCTGCTGCTCGTATCAGATGCGTGCCAAGTGGCATTTGGTGTACGTAGGTCATTACCGCCCGGTTACTGCATGCGACATTACTGCTAGGTCAATGGCTGGTGGTAAGGTCTCAGACTCAAAATGGATGTGCGGCAATTTTGATTTTGCCACGTCCATTTTCGGCAAAAATTTTTAAAAGGCCTTTTTTTTACAGGAGTGCTGAAAAATGATTCTGTGCATACCCAAAACCTGCATCTACACTACCGCAGGCCATTTTTCAGTGCACCGTAGTAAAAGGACCCCTTAATTTCTGACACACGTTGCAGGATTTGTTCATAAAACAAAGTTTGCACTGGAAATATTCCACACAACTTGGGCTTTTTTTTCCCCCTCAATTCATTGACCTCTTAAATCAGAGAGTTAATGTGTGCAGTATGGAGTTTATTCTGGCATGATCCTGAGATTCTATAAGTCTGATAATTAGATCAATGAAAATAATTGAGGTGAAAGGTTAACTTAGGAAGTAAGTATTGCAAGCAAAAATGGGAGAAAATAGTTAAGTTATTTCTAAAAACTCTCTTATCTCTGCACAGAATCCGTCAAACAGAACTGTCCTGGAAATAAGCCAACCACAGCTAGTGGGAATTACTCGCCACTAATCCCCAGTGCACATAGTAAACCCACTTTAGTAACTAAAGCAATATGGTACATGTGTCTGTTCAAAGGACTGTGAAAGAAAGAGAAGATGATTCGGAGAGCATGCCAAAATGGAAGTTAATAGTGGGATGTAGTGTTTTGTACCATCTTCAAAAGACTACTCATATCTTCTGACCTACCCATAGGAAGAAAGGGAAGCCTCTTATGAGGGAGACAGAGGTAGAATCAAAGAAAGAAGAGTTTCAGAAACCACAGACACCGCAACTGGTGCCAAACCCACACCACAAGAAAAAGAAAGCAGGGAGACACACCGCAGGAGGATGGAGATTAAACGGAGCAACAGACACACTGTATTCCAGACAGCAGTTAAAGGGAAAATAGGTGCCAGCACCACCACTTCTCTGACAAAAAAATAATAATAATAAAAGCCCCAGGATTACTTTGCAATCAGCATTGACTTCTCTAGGTGGTTATAAGACTATTAGGAATATTTACTTAACAGTTCAAGGATTGTGTACATCAAAGGAAACTATTACTTTGGGGTAATGATTATAATCATACTAATGATACACAAAGTCGATGCATAATGTCTTTTCCCCTTGAATAGAGTCCAAACTTGATACTGCTTCAGAAATTTACAGGCAATCGTGTCTGGAATATCACAGAATATTTCAAGTACGTGGAAACTCAATGATATTTTCTGAAGTGGACCGAAAGGAGAAGATAGTGCATTGTTGGTCAGTTATTCTTCTTGTATGCAAAAGTGTCTTGACTGAGGTAACAGAGAGAGAATTCAAATCACTGAGCTCCCACACCTTACTCTCATGTACAGCCATTTAAGAGAGAGATGTCAGGGGTTGATCATTTTGCAGCAATAGCACATAGCAGAAAAATAAATCTCACAAAGATCACAATTTCCTTAGCCTAAAATAGAGGTTAATTGTCTACTGCAGTGTAATATGGCTGAGAGGATTGCTTCAGCCATAAGAATATAAGAATAGACATTCTAGGTCAGACCAATGGTCCATCTAGCCCAGTATCCTGATTCCAACAGTGGCCAATCCAGGTCACAAGTACCTGGCAGAATCCCAAAGAGTAGCAAGATTCCATGTTACCAGTCCCTGGGATAAGTAATGGCTTTCCCCCTGTCTATCTCAATAGCAGTCTAGGGACTTTTCCTCCAGGAACTCGTCCAGACCTTTTTTTAAAACCCAGATACACTAATGGCTGCTACCAGACCTTCTGGCAACAAGTTACAGAGCTTAAATATTCAATGTATGAAAAAACATTTTCACCTATTCGTTTTAAAAGTATCCACATGTAACTTTATGCAGTGTCCCCCAGTTTTTGTACTTTTCCAAAGAGTAAATAATTGATTCACAGTTATTTTATGTTACATTTGTACCCTGTGCTTTCCCACTCATGGCAGGCTCAATGTGGCTATGGAGGGTTAAGGGAATTGCCCAGAGGCACAAGGAATTGCCTCTGTCTGAAGTGGGAATTGAACTCAGTTCCTCAGAACCAAAGTCCACCACCCTAACCACTAGGCCACTCCTTACCCATTCTACTTCACTCAGGATTTTGTAGACCTCTATCATATCCCCCCATCAGCCATCTGTTTTCCAAGCAGGAGAGCCGTAACCTCTTAAGACTTTGATCATATGTGAGGAGTTCTTAATCATTTTGGTTACCCTTTTTTGAACCTTTCCTAATTCCACTGTATCTTTTTTCAGACATGGTGACCAGAAATTGCATATAATACTGAAGGTGAGAACGAATCATGGACATGGAGCGAGACAGAGGCATTATAATATTCTATGTCTTATTCGTTATCCCTTTCCTATTAATTACTAGCATTTTTGATTGCAGGGCCGTGCCAACACGGTAAGTGGGATAAGCACCGCAGGGGGGCGCCGACCTCTGGAGGGCGCCTACCAGCACCTTTTTCCCAAGGTCAGCTCACTTGCAAAATGTTTTACCTGAAGCTGTGATTCTCCTCTCTCCCCTGCCCTCCCCTCTTCAACTGCAGTGCTCACTGAGGCAGGCAGGCTCTGCTGAAGTTGCTTGAAAGAATACAGCCAGTGCTATATATGTCTTTGGTGTGGGAAGAACTCCTCATTCAGGGTGAGTTTGAACAACATTCAAATTAAAGAGAACAGCCAGGTTTGGAGGGAGGTGTGCAAGTGAGACTGGGGAGAAATAAAAACTAAATAGTGTAATTGTTAAAATCTGTAAGTGGTTCAAAGTTTTTGAGTTTTTTTTTCTGAGCTTGTACACTGAGAGGAGGGCATGACTGCAATGATGTGTGCATAATTATCAGGTAACCGGATAGCTACACCTAAAAGCCATTTCATTGGCTGGTGGTTCCAACAGTAGTTTCAAAAGAGGAAGTTTAGCTGAAAATCTGATTGGTTTTTTTGGTGTTTGTTTTATATAAAAGATTCTCCTTGGATAGGAAGAGTCTGTGATATGTAAAAACATATTTTGCTTTAATGAAATTGCTAAACTTTAGAGTCAGAGACTTATCAATGATCAGAAAAAGAAAGTCACCAGACAACAAAGGTAGAGAAAAATCATTTTATTTTCATTTTAGTGTTTGGAATATGTCCACTTTGAGAATTTACATCTGCTATCTTATTTTGCAATGTATAGCAATTTGTTTCTAAGAATATTGCTGACAATTCCTGTCAGTGTGGCAAGTGGTGAGCGATCATTTTCACGGTTAAAAATAAAAAAAAACTAGTAAAAAATGCCCGTTTCAAAAGGGAAGGAAACGGGCGCTAGCAAGGCCATCCCCCACCCTCCCTCCCTTGATGTTCCGGACTCTGCCGTCCCTCCGTTTTCACCCCCTGTTCTGTGACCCAGTCGACCCCCCCTTCTCGGCGAAAACTGTCCCCTGCCGCCGTCCAGTACCTGTGCTGACGGGGGACCCCAAACCCCGTCAGCAGAAGTCCTGTGCTGGCCTTCAAGGCGTTGCTTCTTCAATGATTTTGTGTCCAAGTTGCTCTGCATGCGTCTGACGTCAGACACACGCAGAGGAACTTAAACCGAAGATCATTGAAGAAGCAACAGCGCGAAGGCCAGCACAGGACTTCGGCTGATGGGGGTTGGGGTCCCCCGTCAGCACAGGTACTGGACGGCGGCGGGGGACGGTTTTCGCCAAGAAGGGGGGTCAACTGGGTCGCGGAAGGGAGATGCAGTGGGCTGTAACACAGCGTGTTTTCCTACTCCTCCCCTTGCTTTGGTATCAGCTGTCACTGACATCAGTGCGTGCTTGCCTAGCAGACCACCTCCGAGGGAGGCATGGTCCCAGGCACATCCTGTTGGAGGTGAGAATTATTATATAGGATTATTTGCGATCAAGTATTTTGCAAGAAAGGCTTGTAAGCCTTGCCATGATTGCTATTGAGAATGATATATGTGCCCAGTAAGATATCAAAGATTTAATTACTAATTTCGTGAACATGAAAGCACGAAAAGCTAAGTGGTTGTAAACCCTCTATTTGTTCAGCAATCCCACAAAGATGCACTCCATCTTTCAGCTTCTATTTCCTTTGCATCTTGTGCCACACGGGGGGGGGGGGGGGGGGGCGCCAACTGATAGTCTGCAGGGGAGCACCAAAGACCCCAGGCACAGCCCTGTTTGATTGTTTGTTTGTTTGTTTTTTGGCCTCTGCTGCACACTGAGTAGAAGATTTCAACATGTTGTCCATGATGATACCTTCACCTTTTCCTTGGGTGCTGATTCCTAAAGTAGACCCACCTTGGATTTGTCCACATTAAATTTCATCTGCCTTTTGGATGCCCAGTCTTCCAGTTTCCTAATGTCCTCTTGCAATTTCTCACAGCCCAGATGCAATTTAACAACTTTGAATAGTTTGGGGTCATCTGCAAATTTAGGGGTCCTTTTACTAAGCCATGCTAAAAAGTGGCTGGTGGTAGTTTTAGCATGTGGGTTTCCCATGCACTCCGGCCACTTACCGTCTGAGCCCTTACTACCTCCTATTTAGTTGGCAGTAAGGGCTCATACTGTACTCATGCGGTAATCGGGCAGTGCGTGGCAATCTGCCCAATTACCACCATGCACACCTACTCTTCACCCCCTGCGCTAGAAAATAATTTTATTTTCTAGTATGGGAAACAGCACATGGCAAAAGCCGAACTACTGCAGAGCACCTGGGTGCGCGCGGTAGTAGTGCTGTTTTGCAGCATGCTACCCAAATGGTAGCTCTACCACACCTTCGTAAAGGGACCCCTTAATCACCTCACTCGTCGTTCCCATTTCAAGATTATTTAACATCAAACATTTAAAAAATTACTAAAAACTTATTTGTTTAGTAAAGCCTACCCTGAAGTCCACAATGCTCTTTAAACCCCTTTTTTTCCCGTTTTGTTTGTTTTCCCGCTTTTTCCCTTCTGTCAGCTTCCCTTTTGTTGCTCCTGTATTCCCATCCATATTCTCTTTTTCAGCTGCTTCTGTACTTGTATTTGTCAATTTTTTCTGGAACAATTTTATCCTGCTGTATTATGTAATTTTCTAGTAACTTTGTTAGCTACATTGAGCCCGCATACGCTGGGAAAATGTGAGATACAAGTGAACCAAATAAATACATTTATAAGTATGGAGCCTGAAATTCAGCTAACAGCTATTTGTTTTATTTTTCATACATTTGTACCCGGTGCTTTCCCACTCATAGAAGGTTCAATGCAGCTTAGATATTATATACAGGTACTTATTTGTACCTGGGGAAATGGAGGGTTAAGTGACTTGCCCAGAGTCACAAGGAGCTGTCTGTACCTGCAGTGGGAATTGAACCCAATTCCCCAGGACTAAAGTCCATCACTCTAACCATTAGGCCACTCCTCCAAAGGTCAGCATTTTGCTAACCATCACCAGTGTTAAACCCAAAAATTCAGTGCCAGACCATATCCGGGCATTGGCATTGAATATCTGGGTTTGTGGAGCCAGTTGACATATAGCCGGTTAAGGGGCTCTTTTACTAAGGCTTGCAGGTGCCTATGCACGTACAATGCACGTCAAATTACAACTACCACCTGGCTATCGTGTACCCTGGGCGGTAATTCTAATTTTTATACACATTCAATATGCGCGGCAGAAAATATTTTTCATTTTCTACTGCGTGGTGCTAACCAGGCAGTCATCGGCAGTGTATGCGTGCTGATGATTACCACCCGGTTAACGTATGAGACCGTACCGCTAAGTCAATGGGTAGCAGTAAGATGCATGCCAATTTTTATTTTGACGCATGTCCATTTTCAGCCAAAAAAAGGCTTTTTTTTGCCGGCGCACTGAAAAATGGACCTGCGCGTGTCCAATATATGTGCCTGGCCCAGTGCAGGCCATTTTTCGGCGCACCTTAGCACCAGCTACTGCTAAACATGTGCTACTGATGGGTGGGCCAGAGCCCTAAATGGGTGGGCCCTGGCCCACCCAGGCCCACCTGTGGCTACGCCACTGGTGTGAAATGGGCGGTTTGTGGCCGTTCCAAAAATTTACAAGCAGGGTTATAGAATACACCTACTCCATGCTTAACTTAGGCACCGGTATTTACACCAAATTTTCCTTGATGTAAATGAATACATCTAGAGATAGGCATTGCCAAGGCTGCTAGGCATATTCTATAAATCTGCTTAAGCCTATTCTATAAACTGTGCCTAAATCTAGCACCCCTGTAAACAAAGCCAAGCGAGCAGCTAGCAGTGTGGTAATGCTGACACAGCCCATTCACTTTGAATGGGCTATGTCAGACTTGCCACATGGCACCACTAGTGTGGCTTTGTAAACAGGGTTCTAAGTGCAGTTTATAGGGGTCTTTTTACTAAGGTATGCCAAAAAAATGGCCTGCGCTGTTGTAGGTGTGTGTAATAGATGTGTCCCAGGAGGGCTCACAGTCTAAGTTTGTACCAGAGGCAATGGAGGGTTAAGTGACTTGCCCAAGATCACAAGGAACAGCAATGGGATTTGAACCAGCCACCTCTGGATTTTAAGACCAGTGCTCTAACCATTAGGCCACTCCTCCAGGCCACTTTTTCACTTAGACGCCATAAGTAGAATCTGGTCCTATATTCCCTCCTACAGAGGTCAAAGATGAGCAAAAAAAAATGATAGAGTTGCAAAACTTTAAAGCATAATTAAAACTCAAATTAATCACTTTAATTGAAAGAACAGCTTCAAATGGCTTAAAAATCATATATACTGCTTTGAATAACACTGCTAAAATAATTAAAAACAGCTGGATGGTGCAAAACAAATCGATCGCTCAAAATTATAAAAAAGTAACTGAGGATAAAATCAGATGCAGCTCCTTCTGCCCACCTAAAAAAAAGTATTTTATCAAACAAAATGATCAAAAATCACTACAAAATCGCTTTAAAATTCTCAAATTTTTAATGCATGTCAGTGGCCGTCTTGTATGCGTTACGATGACACAGATGATGTCTTTGGAACAAGAGGGTACCTAAAAAGCAATAAAATGAGTAAAACATCATTGGAAAATGGCTTGGCTAATATAAAAAAATAAAATTAGGTAACAAAAATGTCAAAAATTGCTATAAAATTCAATGAATACATCAATTAATATATAATTAAATAAATAGCGCTAAAATGGGGGTTAAAAACAAGTACTGACCACAACCAAAAATAATGAAACCAACATATAAATAATGGATACTAACATGGTAAATAGACAATAAGAACAATTTTGCAATAATTTAAATAAATGCACAATGATAATATTACAAGTTAAAACAATTTGAAATATGGTCATTACTTCACAAATGTCCTCTTTGGTGTTCATAGAAATACAGATAAGTCAAATTCTTGATTAAGACCTCCAAGTGTTACAGTATTATATTTAAAAATGAACTGTTGTTCTGTCTGTAGTAACAATCTATCCACATTTCCTCCGCTCCAATGTTTCTTTACTTTGTAGAAGACAGTGAAATGTAATTCATCAAATTTATGATTCCTTGCTAACATATGTTCAACCAACGGTCTTTCGCAAAGTTTCCTATTGATAGTGCTTCTACGCTCAAATACACGTTTATTGCATGCTGTTTTCATTTTCCTAATATAAATCAATTTGCAAAGACACACAACTGCATAAACTACTTGTTCTGTTCTGCAATTAAAATACTGTCTCAGCTCATACTTCTCCCCAAACACTGGGTGAGTAAAGACTTGTTTTTTAGATTGACATGGCGGACTGAACACCTTAAGTAAGGGAAGTGACCCCATACAGGTTCTTTGCTCTGGGGTACCAGGAGGGCTGGTGGTGCTAGTATACCTTTCAGATTTCTCTATCTTAAGCAATCATTATATCCTTATTGGCAAAATGTGGGATTGATTGTATTATTGGCCAATATTTTTTAATTACATAGTAACATAGTAGATGACGGCAGAAAAAGACCTGCAAGGTCCATCCAGTCTGCCCAACAAGATAAACTCACATGTGCTACTTTTTGTGTATACCTTACCTTGATTTGTACCTGTCCTTTTCAGGGCACAGACCGTGTAACTCTGCCCAGCACTATCCCCACCTCCCAACCACCCGCCCTGCCTCCCACCACCGGCTCTGGCACAGACCGTATAAGTCTGCCCAGCACCATCCCCACCTCCCAACCACCAGCCCCGCCTCCCACCACTGGTTCTGGCACAGACCGTATAAGTCTGCCCAGCACTATCCCTGCCTCCCAACCACCAGTCCCGCTTCCCACCACCGGCTCTGGCACAGACCGTATAAGTCTGCCCAGCACCATCCCAGCCTCCCGCCACCGGCTCTGCCACCCAATCTCGGCTAAGCTCCTTAGGATCCATTCCTTCTGAACAGGATTCCTTTATGTTTATCCCACGCATGTTTGAATTCCGTTACTGTTTTCGTTTCCACCACCTCCCGTGGGAGGGTATTCCAAGCATCCACTACTCTCTCCATGAAAAAATACTTCCTGACATTTTTCTTGAGTCTTCCCCCTTCAATCTCATTTCATGTCCTCTCGTTCTACTGCCTTTGCATCTCCGGAAAAGGTTCGTTTGCAGATTAATACCTTTCAAATATTTGAATGTCTGTATCATATCACCCCTGTTTCTCCTTTCCTCCAGAGTGTACATGCTCAGTTCCGCAAGTCTCTCCTCATACGTCTTGTAACGCAAATCCCATACCATCCTTGTAGCTTTTCTTTGCACCGCTTCAATTCTTTTTACATCCTTAGCAAGATACGGCCTCCAAAACTGAACACAATACTCCAGGTGAGGCCTCACCAATAACTTATTGAATAATGTCATGGGATAAATGATCATAATACAGTGGGCAAACTATTCTGTCATTTGATTTCTCAGTATGGGTGCACAGAGGAAAACCTCTCTCTACTTGTCTTGCTTTGGTCACACCTTCTCTAATATGTTTCTGTGGATATCCTCTTTCACAAAATCTCACAGCCATCTGTTCTAACTGATGCAACATATCAAACTGCTCTGAGCAGATCCTTTTAGCTCTTAAAAATTGGCTGTAGGGCAGATTATGTTTCAAAGCCATATTATGACAACCCTCAAAGTGTAGTAGTCTGTTGACATCTGTGGGTTTCCTGTACATAGGTTTTGTGAACTTACCACTCTGATACATAATTCTGATGACTAAAAGAGAAATATTTGTTTTGCTGTAGTCCATCTGGAATTTTAAATTACAATCCTTAGTATTTAACCATGTATAAAAGGTGAGTAATTTTTCAGATCACCCATCTTCCATCTACAAAATTCCCAACCACCAAAATTATTTGAATGAGTAAACATCAAGACGTCCTGAAACAACCCTTACATCTATTTAGATTCAGAATGTAACCCGGTGAATGACATATCACCATTCCTTAGGGTACTTTCCCAGTCCAGGGCTTAAGTAACCAGTGAATACTTATTTCAGTACCAGCCCTACCACTTCCTAAACTTGTACTTTTTGCAATATAACTCCTTCTCCCTACTCCCCCTTCTCTCCCCCCCCCCCCGCCCCCGCCCCCCGCCCCCCGCCCCCCATCACCACCTTGAATTACTCCAAGGTAGAGGGTAACAGCTCAGATACTAGGAGACCTCACTCTGTGAGCGGAAAAAACTCCTGTTAAGCACAGGACTCCTGTTAAGCCAATATCAATGTATGGTACATGGCGTGCCAGCTAACTGTACCTTAGACCACAGGAGCTGGAATTGAAGTTTTTTTTCCACGTAATTTAGATGTAACATTTTTGTATATCTGTAGTTCTCTAAACGCTCCCATCCAAAGCCCCAAAGTTGACCCCCACTGTTTCCCAGGATCTCGCTATTGTCAGTTTTGCAGCTAATATTAATGTATGAGCCACCCCCCCCCCCCCCAATACCACCAGGCTCCCAACCCAGAATCAATCCCAGCAGACATCTTTTATAATCCCTTGTCCAATCCTCTCCCATTCAAGCCTGCATTTTTGCCCAAACTTGGTTCGTAAAACACTCCTACCATATATAGTCTAGTATGGCCATGGACCCGCAACACAATAATCAATTCTTGATAACATCAAACACTGGACTATAGTTTGTATCTGTCCTGACTCAGATAAGGCCTTAGTCAATGAATTGTTCACAATTGCAAAAACACTCCTGTAACTACTGTAGAAATCATGTGAAGAAGAGGGTGAATAAAATCCAGTTCCTCTTAAGTGCAGTCTCTCACAGAGCCACTTGAGAGAGGCATAGCTAGACTGCTTAGCCTGGGAGGTAGGACTCAGTTAAAGGGAGTTAAAACCCCTGAGAAAAAAACAAGATAAGGCCCAGAGCAGGAAGAAGGGGTCCTCCAGAAGAATTTCCAAGCCTAAGGCTACAGTGTCAGAAGACTGACCATGGTAGGGAGGTTATGTTGTGTAAGTTGGGAATTGGATCTGCTAGAAGCTGTGTGTACAATTGAGTTTAACTGAAGTTGGGCTTTGGGAACCTGATGAAGTTCCTTTTATTGTGTAAAATTGAGATTCCGTTTGATTGCTGCCCATATCTGAGCACCAGATAGAACAGAACTTTGGTACATTTTGTTTAATAAAGAACTTTGCTTTGCTTTACCCTGCATGCTTTGTTTGTGGAAAGCTCCATACCCTCCCACCACCCACACTATAACATCTAGATATTAAAAGGGCAATTCTATAGCTGGGCGCATGTATTTACATGCGCCTTGTACACATAAATGCACAGAAAAGCAGCATTACGCATGTAAGTGCCCTACACACTATTCTATAAGGTAGCATGCAACTGCAAGGGAGCATACATGTAGGTGGAGCATGAGAAGGGGACTTACATATGATGATGATGATGATGAAGTACAGAGTGTGTATTTCTTTGGATAAATGGGTGTGAACATTTCATATTTGCTGCATCATCATAATCATCCTTACAATTTTTATTCACGTGGAGGGGTGCCCAGGTTTTCCTGGGGCCGTCCTCGCAGGACGGCTCTGTGAAGGGACAGAGAAACCCATATTATCGAAACAAGATTGGCATCCAACTTTCGTTTTGATAATACGGTCGGGGACGCCCAATCTCAACATTTAGGTCGACCTTAGAGATGGTCGTCCTTAGGTCGTCCTTAGAGATGGTCGTCCCCAGTTTTTGGCGATAAAGGAAATCGAGGAGGCCCATCTCAGAAACGACCAGATCCAAGCCATTTGGTCATGGGAGGAGTCAGCATTCGTAGTGCACTGGTCCCCCTCACATGCCAGGACACCAACCGGGCACCCTAGGGGGCACTGCAGTGGACTTCAGAAATTGCTCCCAGGTGCATAGCTCCCTTACCTTGTGTGCTGAGCCCCCCCAAAACCCACTTCCCACAACTGTACACCACTATCATAGCCCTAAGGGGTGAAGGTGGCACCTACATGTGGGTACAATGAGTTTTGGGTGGGTTTTGAAGGGCTCACATTTACCACCACAAGTGTAACAGGTAGGGAGGGATGGGCCTGGGTCCACCTGCCTAAAGAGCACTGCACCTACTAAAATTGCTCCAGGGACCTGCATACTGCTGTCATGGAGCTGGGTATGACATTTGAGGCTGGCAAATTAAAAATTTTAAGTGTGTTTTTAGGGTGGGAGGGGGTTGGTGACCACTGGGAGAGTAAGGGGAGGTCATCCCTGATTCCCTCCGGTGGTCATCTGGTCGGTTTGGGCACCTTTTTGAGACTTGGTCATGAAAAAAAATGGACCAAGTAAAGTCGCCCAAGGGCTCGTCAGGGACACCCTTCTTTTTTCCATTATCGGCCGAGGACACCCATCTCTTAAGCACACCCTAGTCCCACCTTCGCTATGCTGCTGACACGCCCCCGTGAACTTTGATCGTCCCCACAACGGAAAGCAGTTGAGGGGACCCAAAATCGGCTTTCAATTATGCCGATTTGGGCGACCCTGAGAGAAGGACGCCCATCACCTGATTTATGTCGGAAGATGGGCTCCCTTCTCTTTCGAAAATAAGCCTGTTAGGGGCCCTTTTACTAAGCAGCATAGGGCTAACGCATGGGTAGCGTGACCCAAATCAACACTAATGCAGGGGTAGCGTGGGCACCCTGCGGTAGTTTCGAAGTTGGCATGTGCTGTTTCCCATGGTAGAAAATAATTTTCTATTTTCTACTGCGGGGATGTTACCAGAAGTAAACAGCAGGGCGGCCACAGTGATGCACACTGCCTGATTACCGCATGAATAGTGCGTAAGCCCTTACCGCTAGGTCAATGGGTACCAGTAAGGTCTCAGGATAGCCAAAGGGAAATTCCCTGGAAGTTTAGGAAAATTAAGAATTCTCAGGTTCAGTCTCCTGTTATAATTTTCAATCTGCTCTATTCTGCACCGCATCTCGGTATTATCTTTAACCACCATATGTTTAAAGTCTTGAAGTTTTCAACATTTTCTTGTAAATTCGTAACTTTAATTGCTAATTCTTGCTTAACTGATTCCACGGTGGTTTTCAAATCTTGAAATTTTACGTTAAGAGCTAGTACATCACCTGACGACTTTTGTAGAGTTGAATTCATTTCTGTCAGCATCCACCAGATCTTTTCCAGACTAACCTCCGTCTCTTTCTCCAAGAACTTAGTCTCGGTCCTCAGCTTCTCTCGCAATGGCTCTAGCCCCTCGCACTGCAACGCGTCTGAAGCACTTCCAGCTACAGGCTGAGTTGCTTCCAGAGCAGCTGCCGAAGCCGGGCACGGAGGAATAGTGGCGGTGAGAGAGAAATGTCCTCTCCTAGTGGTGATTCCCCCTCTCTGGATATCACCACGATAGGATCCATTTCTCTCAGCGTTTGGGAGGTCCCGGTGAGGTAGCGCTCAATGTTCGGCTGGGTCAGGGTGGAAATTGAGGAGGAAGGGGGCACCTGTCTCACCATCCCTTTACGTTTCGTGTGCGGCATAATGTTGAACTTTTAAGAAAAAAGAATTTAAATCTCCCAGCTTTGCAGAGGCTCTTCTCGGAGCGTCTTACTTCACAGCCATCGTGACACGCCCCCACAATAATCTTTTTTTCATTATTTCTAATATCCATTTGGGGCTCACACAATATGCAATGGATTTACAAAATTCTTGGTATGATGTTCTTTCAAGACAGTGGCGTAGCCAGAAGGCAATTTTTGGGTGGGCCAACAAGTTGGATGGGTGGGCACTAGAGTTGCCAACTTTTTGAAAGAGAAAAAAAAACCCAGCCACCTAATACACCCATGCTTTACCCCTACCCCACCCCAAGCTGCACCTCTACCTCACTCCCCATTACTTCAATAAGGGTAGCAATGCAGGCTTCAGTGGCCAATTAATTGAGAGCTAAAGGAAGTACAAGGAACTGCACTCTTCTTCAGCCCCCATTGAGCCAAGGTCCTCCAACACACATATGGTATTGAAAGCCAAACACTGAATGCCAAACACATTCTGCATCCAGAGCACCTCCTGGCCTTCCATCAATAATGGATGCAGAGCACAGCAAGGACATTTCCCCATAAAACTCACCATACAAAGAAATTCTGGTAATCTCAATAATAGACATGTTGTAAAGTAATTTTAAAAAATCTACAACAAAAAGTCACTCAGAATCTAGAGCAAATCTACCATGCCAGCACTAACTTCCAAAACAAGGATCCTCTACCTATGAAAAGCGGCTCTAAAATATTGATACATCTATCAAGAAAACTGAACAAGCCAAATTACTACAGAATGCTACATAGAAACTTCATGGTGACAGAATACCTCAGGGCCACGCACACAGAACACAAGAGCCAAATACAGAATAAGTGACCACAAACTCTATAAATATAAATTAAACTGAAACCCCAAGAAACCAGACCTTGCATGTAGTACAACACTAGAGAAACAAAAAAGAAAGGCATTTCCTCCTGTGCAAAATTTAAAGGTATCACATGCCAGGGATGATGGTTTTTTTTTTTTTTTGGGGGGGGGGGGTGCAAATAGGGCAATTGTGCTTGGCTTTCTGGCCAGAGAGAGCCCCAAGCCTGCCAGAAGCTGAAGAAGGTGCAGACTGGTAATGGGCTTTGGGGTCCTCTCCTAGATTTCTTCCCTGGGCCCCAGCCATGTCTGTCATATGCCAACTCTGACATAATCTAATCACAAAATAGAAATAAAAATAATTTTTGTACCTTTTTGTTGTCTGGTCATTTTATTTTTCATATCATATTGGTCCCTGTCTCTGGTTTTTGCTTCCCTGTGTCTTTCCTGCCCATTTGACATTTTTTCTGTCTCCATGTCCACCATCCATCTCCCATCTCTGTGTCCATATATTTCCTTATCCAGAATCTCCCATGTTCATATCCCCACATCCATCATCATTCCTTTGTGCACCCATGTACCCCATGCCCAGCATCTCCCATCTGTGTTCCTATTCTCCCTCTTGTCTGGTATCTCCCCTCTGTGTCCATTATATCTCTATTCCCATACCCACCCCCCCCCCCCCATGTCCATTGTATCTCTATTCCCATATCTCCCTCCCCACCCCCATGTCAGGCATTGCCCCTATGTGCCCATATGTCATCCCAATACAGCATCTCATCTGTGTCCCTGTCCCCATGCTCCCATCCAATGCTCATCCCTTCTGTTTCTTTGTACCTCTCTATGTCCCCTTTCTCCCTCCCACACACCTTTCCTCTCTAACCAGCAATTTTCCTTCTCTCTTCCCTCCCACTTATGCATCTGGTTCATTCTCCACTGTGGGTTCAGCATTTGACCCCCCCCCCCCCCCATTCCTTTATCTCCTTGATCCAACATCCTTCTCCCTTTCCTCTAACACTAACCCTTCCCCCTCTCATAGGTCCAGTACTTCTCTCCCTTCGTTCTCGCCCCCCTTACAGGTCCACATCTCTCCCTCTTCCCTCCAGTCCTCCCCTGCATATCCAGCACCTCTCTCCCTTTGCTGCAGCCTCCCTTGCATGCCCAGCACCTCTCTCCCTTCCCGTCTGCCCTCCCCCACAAATCCAGCAGCTCTCTCCCTTCCCTCCCACACCCTCACCCAGCACATCTCTCCCTTCTCTCCCTCCTACATATCCAGCACCTCTCTCCCTTCCCTCCCACCCACATATCCAGCACCTCTCTCCCTTCCCTCCCACCCACATATCCAGCACCTCTATCCCTTCTCTCCCCCTACATATCCAGCAACTCTATCCCTTCCCTCCAGCACCTCCTTACATGCCCAGCACCTCTCTCCCTTCTCTCCAACCTCCCACCCACAAGCATACATGTCCAGGGCCCCTTCCCTCCCCTCCAACCCCCATGTCCAGCACCTCTCTCCCCTCCCACAGTTCAGGCACCGCCACCTCCATGTCTTCCTTACCCACCCACCCCCCACCCTTGCCGCGCGACGCTTGCTCACTCAGAAGTTCCCATATCAAACATTTTCTCCCCACTCCCTCTTCTCACCCTCCCCCTTGCAACATTACAACAATATCCAATCCATCCCTTCCCTTCCCTCCAACCCCCATGTCCAGCACCTCTCTCCCCTCCCACAGTTCCGGCACCGCCAAGGCGCTACCTCCGTGTCTTCCTTACCCACCCGCCATCCTTGCCGTGGAACTTCTCTCTCTATGATCACCGCCCAGCAGGAACTTCAAACAGCGCGTCAGCACTGTGTCAGAGCCTTCCTCTCTGCCGCGTCCCACCCAGCCTGCGTAAACAGTCAGGAAGTTGCATGAGATGCGTCAGAGAGGAAGGCTCTGACACAGCGCTGATGCGCTGTTTGAAGTTCCTGCTGGGCGGCGATCATAAAGAGAGAGCAAGTTCCGCGGCAAGGATGGCAGGTGGGTAAGGAAGACACGTAGGTAGCGGTGCCGGAACTGTGGGAGGGGAGAGAGAGGCACCGGACATGCGAAGGTGGAGGGAAGGGAGGGAATTGGTTTGGGTGTAGCGCTTCTGGGTGGGCCTGAACCAAGACTGGACGGGCCTAGGCCCACCCAGGCCCACCCGTAGCTACGCCCCTGTTTCAAAGCAATTTGGTTTTCACTTTGAGATTTATATGGTAGTCATAAGTGCACACACATGTCATTATATTGTGCTTTTATTGTATGTCTTCAGTTTAATATCTTTTATTGGATTTCAATACAATACAATAGAAGCAGGAGCTCACCACAGTACAACAAGCAACATTCACAAATCATGGCAAAACTGGAGCTCACATTCAAGATGCAACTATTCACAACTAGAATCACATTAAGAAAAAGGGGAAGAAAGAGGAGGTGGAGAAGAAGAAAGGGAAAAAAGGGGAAGGAGGAGGGCTGGAGGATACAAATACAGACATAGAGCATGCATAGGCCACAAAATACATCAAACTCAGTGCTACTCTCTATACCGAAGCAAAATAAGATACCAGTGGCAGCCATTTTTCCCTGTAGGAAGCGAAGCGAGAAGATTTCTTCGCCGGATGTAATTCAAATTTGTACATTTGGAGCAATAAGTTCCACCATTCCTGATAAGTGGCCTGGTGTAAGGACTTCCAGTGGGAGAAGATTACCTTCAATGCCAAAGAGACCATGGCACTAACAAGAGCCCCTTCACTAGGAGTCAGCCGACCCCCAAAGAACTGCTCCCGAAGAATCACCAGGCTTATATACTAGGTGTATTATTTTGTTGGCTATAGCGCATTGGACTCATGATGCCGGCACTTCAGGTGAAACATGGTTGTATCAAGTCCACTTCTCCAGGTGCAACTTGTACAGCTTAATGATTGGTTTGATCTGCACTTTAAATTAGCATAAGCAACTATTGTATCCTTGGACTCAACTCTTTTTTGGACTTCACTCCATCTTCTACTGTTACTAATGTAACTTCACTTTAGGATGCTGGTCACAGGGACCTTAAAATAGTAAAGAAGTAAAGGTCAAGTTCATTTTTGCTATGATGTTACCATTGTTTGGAAAGAAATATTACAATTTTGCTAGTTGTTAAAATTTTCCAATTTTATTATTGCACTTTAATCATTAAAAACAATGAATGGAAGGTTAAAATTTATCTTAAAAACAGTTAAAAATCTAATTCAAAATCTCAGCTGGAAATTAAAACTATTACTATAAAGTGCAACAAACATATCTTAAATACTATGCCTCAAATATCACTTTCTTTTCACATTAGCATTAGAACATTCTGGAATTACAGCATCAGAATTATACTGTGACATACTATGATGACATCATCAAATAACAAGAGTATCAAATAAGTGTGCATATATTTCTTTCACTTCAATACAAGTGTCTATATCATTGATAAGAATTGTGTTCTTTACTTAATAAATTGTTCTCTTTCAGGTAAATTTGAAGACTCACCCAAATTTACTCTAAGTTAAATATAGTGGTACATAAGTATTGCCACACTGGGAAAGACCAAAGGTCCATCAAGCCCAGCATCCTGTTTCCAACAGTGGCCAATCCAGGTCATAAATACCTGGCAAAATCCCAAAAAAGTACAAAACATTTTATACTGCTTATCCCAGAAATAGTGGATTTTCCCCAAGTCCATTTAATAATGGTCTATGGACTTTTCCTTTAGGAAGCCGTCCAAACTTTTTTTAAACTCCGATAAGCTAACCGCCTTTACCACATTCTCTGGCAACGAATTCCAGAGTTTAATTACACGTTGAGTGAAGACAAATTTTCTCCGATTCGTTTTAAATTTACTACATTGTAGCTTCAATGCATGCCCCCTAGTTCTAGTATTTTTGGAAAGCGTAAACAAACGCTTTACATCTACCCGTTCAACTCCACTGTGTGAGGTAATATTTTAAGAAACTCAGTACTAAGATGTTAGCTTAATAGTATGTGTACATGCACCCCTGTATTCTATATATGGCGCGTCCAAAAATAAAAAATATTTTCCAAATGCGCGTAGCGGATGTGCGCCAAAAATGAAATTACCGCAAGAGGCACACTGTAGTCAGCTGGTAAGTTCATTTTGGTGCACGTTGGGCGTGCATAGAGCCTAACAAGGCTTAATAAGAGGGGCCTTCTCTCTTTGTTTTCTCCAAGGTTTTCCAGATCAGAGTAGCACTACAGTAGTATCCATTGATCCACCCAGTAGCGTAGCCAGCGATTAATTTTTGGGTGGGCCTGGAGGTGGACTGGGTGGGCACAGACCTCTTTCCTCTCCACCGCCCACCCGCCGCCGCCGCCGCCGCCACCACCACATTTTGTGTCCACCCGCGACCGCCCCGCCCGTGACAGCCCCCTGCACTGACCTGAAGCGCGTTCTCCAATCCAGCACCGGCGATCATAGCCAGCCTTCTACCACGTCCAGCGCGCATCATCGGAGCTTCTTCTCAGGCGCATCCCGCCTACTCTGCAACTTCCTGCTGGACGTGGTAGAAGGCTGGCTATGATCGCCGGTGCTGGATTGGAGGGAGAACGCGCTTCAGGGGGCTGTCGCGGGCGGGGCGGGCCTGTAGCAAACGTGGGTGGGCCAGGGCCCATCCAGGCCCACCCGTGGCTACGCCCCTGGATCCACCAGGGCAAGTATTAAGCACATATTCAGCCTCTTGCACCAGTCTGGAAGGTTTTAGTCATTGGCTTCGGTCAACGTATACACTATAGAAGATACCTCTTTTATTAACTTCAGTATAACGTCACAAGGGTAGCACCTGTCCTCTGCAAATTCTTTTTCTTTTTCCAAGTTATGAGAAGCAGAAGACATAGCCAAAGAATTAGTCTACCAGATAGGGTTTAGTTCACAGAGTAAATATGGTGATTTATTTACTGTTTCTATGTTAAATACCAGACACACCAGGGACCACACAACATGCAGTGTCCTTGTAAATCCAAACATAAACATACAAAACAAAAGCCTGACTCCAGCCAGAGTTTAAACTAAATACTTGTTGGCTTTACCTGCCATTACAGGAAGCTTCACTCAAAACTAGTTTATTCAGAGAGTTTAGCAAAACTGGCTCTTAGAGATAGTACCCCAAACAAACATGCTGCCTTTATCAGCAGTGGATCAGCACAAGCTTAAAACATGCTCAGTCCCTCTCTAGCCGTCATCTCAGGACTTTTCTCTCCCCCTTCCTCTACATCATATGTTAAAAGGCTGTTGGCCACATAAATTAACAATACTCTATTAGTCATTAAAGACACAACAGCAAAACTTTTCCAACTACTACCATCATAAGATGTGCCATACTGGTTCAGAGCATAGGTTCAGTAAGCCCGCTTATCTCTGGCAATGGCTAATCCAAATCACAAGTACCAGGCAGTATCACAAAGAGTAGATCAATTCCTCATGGCTCATGGCCAGAGGTAAGCCGTGGCTTTTCCAAGACAACATAGCTAATAGTGGTTTATGGACTTTTCCTCCAGGAACTTGTCTAAACCCTTTTTAAATCCAGCTGTGCTAACTGCCTTGACCATATCTTCCAACAAGAAAAACTTAATTTTATGTAGGAATAGATTTCTTTGCTAATCCTATCTTGCTATAGGCTAGAAGTATAGATGGTTGAACCCAGGATAGAACTGGACAGAATTAAAGGTGTACATCATCCATATACACAGCCCTTAAAATTTGCCTCATCCTACCAGAGCTAAGTTCCCCAGTTCCAAAAGGAAACTTATAAGCCAGCCCAGAATTCACAACAAACCTATCCCAATGTGCCAGTTCTCTTCAGGGGATATGCCACACAGGCAACTTTCAGCCTTCTATTCCTGGTTTCGATATAAGGGCAGCTAAGCAACAGGTAACATTTGGGAAATCATCCTATACAATATCACTACTATGAATCTAACTATTCCCTTTGTTTCTTAAGTAGGGCTTCCAACTACAGGTGTTAGTATCAGATAACTATCTTGCTTCAATTATTTTGTACCTTGTAAAATGTTTCTAATATATCAAAATTCATTCCTTAAATCTCTTTAACTTTTGAGGGGCAAATCTATAACTGGGCGCCTTCTATTAGGCGCCCTGATGCAGCACGATGAGACCCTATTCTACAATAACTTCTGAAATCTTCTGCTCAGTGTGCGGGAGCAGGATAAAAAAGCTAGGAATTATTAGGAAAAGGATGGTGAATAAGACCGAAAATATTATAATGCCTTTGTATCACTCCATGGTGTGTCCGCACCATGAGTATTGCATTCAGTTCTGGTTGCAGTATCTCAAATAAGATATGGAAGGGCATTTTCGATATGACTTCTAAGTCCAACTTTGGACATTTTGCAAAAAAACATCCAAAATCCGAATAGGAAAGAAGGTCATTTTCAAAAAGGAAAAACATTTATCTTTTGCTTTCGAAAATACTGTTTCAAACAACGTTTTGTGATTTGGACGTTTTGTTTTTTGGTCCATTAAAAAAAAAAAAAAAAACGTCCAAGTGCAAAACGCACAAAATCAAGCCATTGGGATGTAGGAGGAGCCAGCATTTTTAGTAGACTGGTCCCCCTGACATCCCAGGACAGCAACAGGGCACTGCGGTGGACTTCATAAAATGCTCTCAGGTACACACCTCACCATTGCTCTCGTATCTTGTGTGCTGAGCCCCCCAAAACCCACTATCCCCAACTGTACACCACTACCCCCAACTGTACACCACTACCATAGCCCTTACAGGTGAAGGAGGCACCTATATGTGGGTACAGTGGGTTTCTGGTGAATTTTGGAGGGCTCACAGTTTCCTCCACAAGTGTAACAGGTAGAGGGAGGTAGGAGCCTGGGTCCACCTGTCTGCAGTGCACCCAACACTAGACTACTCCAGGGACATGCATGCCCTTCTAATGGACCTGAGTATAACATCTGAGATTGGCATAGAGGTTGGTAACTAATGTTTTTCATCACATTTTTGGGGGATGGGAAGGGGTTAGTGACCACTGGGGGAATAAGGGGATGTCATTCCTGATTCCCTCCAGTGGTCATCTGGTTATTTAGGATACTTTCTTGAGCCTTATTCCTAATAAATACAGGTCTAGTTCAAAACGTCTTAGTCCTGGACAGTTTTGTTTTGTTCCATTATGGCTGAAAAATGGCTATCTTAGGAACGCCCAAGTTCTGCCCTGAACACGCCCCTGTCACTCCCCCTTGAGATTTGGACGCACTTCTGGCAGACTTCAGAGAAAAATGTCTAAAAATAGGTTTCAAAAATGCTGACTTATGCCACTTTTTGGACATTTTTCTCTTTTGAAAATGAGCCCAATAGTGGAATTAGAAAAGGTTCAAAGAAGAGCGACCAAAATGATAAAGAGGATGGAACACCTCTCATATGAGAAAAGGCTAAAGAGGTTAGGGCTCTTCAGCTTGGAAAAGAGACGGCTGAGGGGAGAAATGATTGAGGTCTACAAAATCTTGAGTGGTGTAGAACGAGTAGAAGTAAATCGATTTTTTACTCATTCCAAAAGTATAAAGTGTAGGGGGACACTCAAGGAAGTTACATGGAAATACTTTTAAAACAAATAGAAGGAAATATTTTTTCACTCAACGAATAGTTAAGCTCTGGAACTCTTTGCCAGAGGATGTGGTAACAGCGGTTAGTGCATCTGGGTTTAAAAAAGGTTTGAGCAAATTCCTGGAGGAAAAATCCATAGTCTGCTATTGAGACAGACATAGGAAGCAACTGCTTGCCTGGGATTTGTAATATGGAATGTTGCCACATTTTGGGTTTCTGCCGGGTGCTTGTGACCTGGCTTGGCCGCTGTTTGGAAAACAGGGTGCTGAGCTGGATGGACCATTGGTCTGACCCAGTATGGCTACTCTTATGTTCTTATGTTCTGGGCACCCAGATGATGCTATAGAATGCTAGCGTAACTTGGCATTGGCCACAGTTACACCAGCCAAAAAACCTGGCGTAATGGCAGGCGTGTCTATGCAGTAAAGGCGCACAGTATTGTGTAAGCTACATGTGTAATTGGAAGCCCTGCCCATGCTCTGTCCATGTATATGCTCCCTTGCATGTACATGCTATGTAGCACATATGTACACCCATATAAAATAGAGCACTAACATACTACTCTTCTGTGCATTTACATTCGCAAGGGGCATGCAAGCACAGTCACCTATTTTTAGAATTGCCCTTCACGTGTTTTCCAGATACCTTCCTGAGCAAAATATAATGGAATGTATGGTAACCAAACAACTCACCAATTACTTAAAACAAATTCACAATACTACATGAATCACAGTCAGGATTTCGATCCAACCATAGTACGGAAACAGTGCTAACTGCTCTCATAACCAAATTTAAACAACTAATTGCAACTGGAAACAGTGTCCTACTCCTACAATTTGATATGTCCAGCACGTTCGACATGGTCAGCTACCAAATACTCCCGAACATCCTAGAATACTTCGGGATTGGAGGAAACATACTAAGATGGTTTAAAGGCTTCTTAACAGCAAGAACTTATCAAGTGATTTCAAACTCAAAAACATCAACACCATGGAAACCTGAATGCGGAGTACCACAAGGATCACCGCTCTCACCAACCCTTTTCAACTTAATGATGACACCTTTAGCAAAATCGCCATCCAACCAAGGACTTAACCTGTACATCTATGCAGACGATGTCACGATTTACATCCCGTTCAAACAAGAAATAACCGAAATCACAAATGAAATCACACACAGCCTCCAAATAATGAACTCTTGGGCGGACGCATTCCAACTAAAGCTAAACGCTGAAAAAACACAATCCAGCTTATTTTCGAAAGAGACGGACGCCCATCTTCCGACACAAATCGGGAGATGGACGTCCGTCTCAAAAACAGGTATAATCGAAAGCTGAATTTGGACGGCCCCAACTGCTTTCCGTCACGGGGACGGGCGAAATTCTCAGGGGCGTGGTCGAACGGTAGCGAAGGCGGGACAGGGGCGTTCCGGGGCGTGGTTAACAGATGGACCTCCGCGCATGATAATGGAAAGAAGCAAGATGTCCCCGATGAGCATTTAGTCCACACAAAGTTGGTCCTGTTTTTTTCACGACCAAGCTTCCAAAAAGTGCCCAAACTGACCAGATGACCACCGGAGGGAATTGGGGATGATCTCCCCTGTCTCCCCCAGCGGTCACTAACCCCCTCCCACCCTAAAAAACAAACTGTTTAAATATTTTTTCCAGCCTCTATGTCAGCCTCAAATATCATACCTAGCTCCATGACAGCAGTATGCAGGTCCCCCGAGCAATTTTAGTTTAGTTGGTGCTGCGTGGGACCCATGCAGAGAGCAAAAATCAGAAGAAAAAAAAACATGCAACTGCAGTCAGGGACGTCCAAAAAAAAAAAACATGCAAGTGCAGTCAGGGACGTCCAAAAAAAAAACATGCAAGTGCAGTTAGGGATGTCCAAATTAAAGCAACAGTAATAGTGGGATTTGAGCCAGCCACCTTCTGGTTACAAGATCTGTGCTCCAACCACTGCACCACTTATTCAGTTGCATAGACATTCCTTCCCTTTCCATTAAGTCCCTCCAAGTTTTTGTCAGCCAATCACAGCTCATTTACTTGACATCCGTGTTAGCTAAACGAGCTGTGATTGGCTGACAGAAACATGGAGGGACTTAATGGAAAGGGAAGGCATGTCTAAGCAACTGAGTAAGTGGTGCAGTGGTTGGAGCACAGATCTTGTAACCAGAAGGTGGCTGGCTCAAATCCCACTATTACTGTTGCTTTAATTTGGACATCCCTAACTGCACTTGCATGTTTTTTTTTTGGACGTCCCTGACTGCACTTGCATGTTTTTTTTTTTTGGACGTCCCTGACTGCACTTGCATGTTTTTTTTTCTTCCAATTTTTGCTCTCTGCATGGGTCCCGCGCAGCACAAACTAAACTAAAATTGCTCCGGGGACCTGCATACTGCTGTCATGGAGCTAGGTATGATATTTGAGGCTGGCATAGAGGCATCTCAGGGGGACCAGTGCACTACGAATGCTGGCCCCTCCCACGACCAAATGGCTTGGATTAGGTCCGTTTTTGAGATGGCCGGCAGCGGTTTCGATTATCGCTGAAAACCGCGGACGGCCATCTCTAGGTCCAGCGAGCTCACCATTTGTGTCGTCTATCTCTAGAGTCGACACAAATGATGGGATTTCAGCGGGCCGAACCATATAATCGAAACTGAAGATGGACGGCCATCTCGTTTCGATTTTACGGTTCGCTCCGCCTCTTCGCGGAGCCGTCTCCGGAGATGGACGTTTTTACACATGGGCGTTCGCGTTCGATTATGCCCCTCAATGTCTCATCCTGTCCTCACCATACAATACAAACAAACCCAATACCATAAACACCCCAGATTACACACTTCCGGACTCAGACAGTCTGAAAATTCTGGGAGTCACAATTGACTGAAATCTCACACTCGAAGACCATGCGAAAAATACAGCAAAAAAAATGTTCTACTCAATGTGGAAACTTAAAAGAATCAAACCTTTCTTCCCAAGAGAAGTATTCCGCAGCCTAGTACAATCAATGGTGCTAAGTCATCTAGACTACTGCAATGCCATTTATGCCGAATGCAAAGAACAAATCATTAAGAAGCTTCAAACCGCTCAAAACACAGCAGCTAGACTCATATTTGGGAAAGCAAAATATGAAAGCGCCAAACCCCTAAGAGAAAAACTACACTGGCTCCCACTAAAAGAACGAATTGCGTTCAAAGTTTGCACCCTAGTCCACAAAATCGTCCATGGAGAAGCCCCGACCTGCATGTCAGACCTTATTGACTTGCCTATTAGGAATGCAAAAAGATCATCACGCACATTCCTCAATCTCCACTATCCTAACTGTAAAGGGCTAAAATATAAATCCACATACGCAGCCAGCTTCTCATACATTTGCACGCAGCTATGGAACGCACTACCAAAGGCCATAAAAACAACAAAAGACCTAACCATCTTCCGAAGGCTACTGAAAACAGATCTTTTCAAGAAGGCATACAATAAACATCCATCTTAAATACCAAATAACAACATTATACACGATCTCTACAAAACCAAACTTTTATCGAGTGACTCTTAACCTCTTTACTTTCAATGATGAAGCACTACCACTTTAAACCTTATGTCGAATAGGTTCTCTCTATAGTCGATGATCTAATGCATGTTACAATCCAATGTATTACTCAGGAACCTTCATGCAATACCATAATGTATTGTTCTTCACCACGTATGTATGCACATGGTATATATATATATATATATATATATATATATATATATATATATCATGACCTGTTCCATTTATATTTTGTTCCATGTATGTTACCATGTATGGATGCACCTTAACACGATACCATTTGTAATTCTGTTACCCGGAAATGGCAACCGCCATTACGGCAAATGTAAGCCACATTGAGCCTGCAAATGGTGGGAAAATGTGGGATACAAATGCTACAAATAAATAAATAAATAAATAAGTATGTGTGTAGAATATGCATGCACATAATTCTCAGAGCTCTGCAGCAGTCCAATGCTACTTATTTTGACCAGAATGTACTGTATGTGAATGTGTAATCTTTTGGTTGTGTACACACTAGGTAAGTAAACTGAGTTTTTATCTAGTAGAGCCCTTCAACTTGTGGTCACTACAGTGGCTCCGGTGGAGATCTTGTTGGTGTGCTGTCTCTCAGTCCTCTGGATCATATGGATTGGTCCTCTCATCTGCACTTGCAAATTCAGAAGAAAGCCTCACTACATTTTCTCCAAATAATCTTACATAGATTAGGTGTAGCAGTGTACCTTCAGTCCTCAGGATATTAAATTGGTACCATGGTTAACTAGCTAATGTACACACACACACACAGAAAAGCATAAGTTCACATTGTGCAGTACTGGTGTAAAGCAGCAGTTCTTAGGGCATTCCTGGTGGATCTATTTGGTCCTTTTGGTCCTCGGTGATTTTCACCCTCACTTGCTTCCTCCTTCTCTAGTCGGTCCTTCTTTGTCCAGGCAGTACTCACTCTCATTACTGTGCTTTCTCATGGCTGGACTTTCTGCAGAGCCAGCCTAAGGGCACCTGATGTCCTAGGCCAACCTTCAGCTGTGCAACCTCCCTTCTAGGGGCAGCTCAAGGCCCTATTCTTCACCCACATAGTCCATCATCTCTCCTTCCCTCCAGTTAGCCAACAGCCCCATTTTCCTTCTCTACCCCCAGAAGGCCAATATCTTCTCTTCCCCTTCCTACCTCCCTCATCTACCATCTCTGTTTCTCCTCCCTTCCTTTCCCCAGTGCAGCATCTCATCTCCCCTTGCTTACCTCAGCCCAGTGTCCAACATCTAACCCTCTCTTCCCTTTCCCCTGCCACTGCCACTACTGCCCTACCTATTCCCCCACCTCTCTAAAGGTATTCAGCATTGGTGCAGGATCTTTCAGTAGAAGCCCTCACTCAGCTCTGATGTGTCCCATCCTCCCCTGATGCATTTCCTGTTCGGAAAGAGCGGGACACAGCAGTGCATGAGCCACGCCCTCTACTGAAAGGTCCTGTGCAGATACTGAGTACCTCTGGAGTGGCAGGCAAGAGGTAAGATGGTAGCCACAGAAGAAGGAACAAGGTGGGAGGGAAAATGAGATACCATTCTACTGCAGCCCTGCTGCCCCCAAATGTTGCCTCCCTGTGCTGACTCCTAATCAGCCTAGTGGCAGGGCTGGCCCTGATTCTCTGCTCTTTCCTGGCTCTCAAAGGGCTCCTCACAACTCCAGCAGGCTCTCTCTCGTTACAGCTCCTCAGGTCCTCTCACTCTGCAGGTGATCACTTTTAACTAGGCTTCCTCTTTCTCTTTACAAGTCTCACTGTAGCTCTTTTGTTTCTTTTTGTCCTGGGTTTCTCCCTGCCTTTTCAGGCAGTCTTTTGACAGCCCAGCCTCCTCCTGCCTCTTGCTTACAAAAGCTCACCTTGTTTTTCTTTAGGATGTGCATTCATTAACATTCATTCAGTTTATTATCAGGCCTTAAAAATTATTACTGTGCTAATTGATCTAATGTGCAGAATAGCCTCCAAAGGTATCTTGACTATCTGTGATAGAAATATTTTGTGGGGGGGGGGGGGGGGAACAAGGGAAGCAAACTAGATATAGAAGGGGCAAACTAACAGGAATATAGCACCTTTTGAGATCTCATGAGCAAGGGGATCCGCTCAAAGATCCATAAAATATAAGGAATGGGACATCAATATTGTCACCCCTGATGAATCTTACTTAGCAGAGCCAAACAAACGTAAGAAATTGGGTGAGAGCTATAAGATAGTATGTGCTCACAGGCCCTAGAGCAGCACCACACATGTTTCCTAGGTAATAGGAAACCCTAAGGGTGGAGGGGGCAAGGTTGCCACAGGGCCTATAACTGCATGTCAGCTTATGGGCCCCTCACTGATTTTCTTTTTTTAACTTTTTTTCTCGTAAGATTGGATAATGGGACAATTTTGGTGCCCCTGGTTAGGCCAGCACCTTGTGTTGGGACACAAATAACATATCCCCAGAATTGGCCCTGATCCCGTGGCATGGCCCCTGCCTTTCACTCGGTTACAAAAGACACTACAAGAAAAGTCTCAAGAGCCTTTTATACACTATTCAATAGCATTATTCAACCAATTCTATATGAGAGTGAAGTGCAGGATATGAGAGAACTTCAATAGATCTCCCCTCCCCCCTCTTCCCAACTTGCATTGTATAAAACATGCTCTGCATTCATAGAAACTGTCTCAACCATGGGTGAAGAATAGGATGTTTCCCGTTACAAAATATCCTATAGCAATAATTAAATTCTGGCATCATCTCAGTAACAGCAATACATACTCCCTCCTCTATCATGAAAATTTTGCAAAACATAAAGCTCTACCAAAAAGATACAGAGCCTATGAAACAAAGCTGCTATGCAAATATAGCACTAAGTCCAATTAATTTACCCACAAACACCAACACACCTCTTATTGGGAAAACAGAACAAGCCAAGCACACATGCAGACCATGGGCAGACCCTCCCCAAATGCAGACTAAGGAAACAAAAATTAGGAAAAGATATAGAAAAGTAAAAACTCATCTGGAAACCCCAAGAAACCAGAGTCAGTCTGCTCTACAACATTAAGGAAAAACTCCAATACTGAGCAACATGTGAAGAGGTAAGAAATGCAATCACTGAAAACCTCTCATTTACAAGCTTTCCATTTCTCAGTCTTGAGCCCTTTCAACTATTCCATTCTACCTGCCTCTCACTTCTTCCCCATGAGCCTCCTGTTGTTCACCCACTCCATAGTTCTTTATTTCCATCTTATGTAAAAATATCATCTCCAGACCTTATCCATTCACTATCCCCTGCTCCTTCTCTTTAACTTACCCTCCTCTGCTTCAAGCTCCTTTTTTTAATCTCTTATACGTTGCCAAGTCTCCCATTCCCTTTTCCAGGACCACCCCCTAGAGCTCCCATCCAACCCATTGCATCATAGCCAAGCAGGGAAAGCAATGGACAGGACACGATTTTGAAGCCCCCGCCTCGCTTGCATTCTGTGTGGCCACACTGCCCGCACAGAGCTTGCTATGGCCCTGGCCTTTTCATTTACCATCCAGCAACTTCTACCTTCTCATGTCCCCTTCACAAATATTTCAGATATATGCTGTTCCGTACCCAGAATGGCATGAATGTGATTTCTTTCTGCAAGCGGAAGGACTGTTGATGGATGATCAAGAGGCAAAACTGACCAACGATTCCTTTCCTGAAGATGGCTATAAATAGATCAGTTCCTAGTCTTGGTCACCTTGAATCCATCTGGTTCCCGACTTTGCTTCCAGTCTGCACTGGACTACAGCCTGCTTCCCATCTCACTGCCTGCTGGTGCTCTGAACCTCCAGCTAGATTTGTTTCTTTGCTTCTCCAAATGCAACCTGATCACTGCCCCTTCTTTTCTAGGATCTATTCTGCCTCTGACCTTCTCTTCTCCCCACCCTGGTACATGCAGGCATGTCCTTTTGGCAACTGACATCTGGATGCTCAACTGAAAAGGGGGGGTGGCTGTTATAGGTGAACACCATGCTTCCTGTGGGGTAAGGGATCACAGGGTTAGACCTCACAGCATGATAGAGCCATCCATGGATCCTTCAGTGTCAACACAGGGACTGTCTCTTCATGTTCAAGTGTACAGCGCTGCATACGTCTAGTAGCGCTATAGAAATGATAAGTAGTAGTAGTATAACCTTCTCTCTCATTCCCCTTAGAAAAGTTGTCCTCCAATCAGACAAAAGCAATGCCCGGAATCTCTGAATCACTACTAAGTAATATATGTACTCTGTCTTGGAGTTCAGATCCTGCTCTTGGCCTCTGTTAAGCTGCCTGTTGTTATTCTTGACTCCATCGTTTTCCTGATTCTGCTTTGTTCCCGAATATATCACTTCAGCAGGGTCTCAGTTAGTTGCTGAATTTGCTGTCCAGTTCTGCACACTGCTGCCAAAAAGCAGATGGAATGAACAGGTTCTTCTATGTGCTTCTGCATGGGATTACCCGAGAGCATTAAGAATGAACTAGACTGCAAGGAGGTACCTCCTAATCTGGAATTGCTTATTGCTTTGCTATTAAAATGATGTTTGGCTCAAAGAATGCCAGCTTGAAAGGGATCATTCCAACTCCACTTGTAATTCCTAAGTTCCAAGATCCTCTTCTCTCTTCTCCTCCCTTGAAGAACCCACTACCATGCCTGCCTCACAGAGCAAGAATGCAAACATTGTTGTACTCAAGATCTCTGTACTGTGCCATTACATGTCATTTCAGGAATCATTGCCTGGAGCTTCAGAAGATCAGACCCCTCTTGGTGGAGAAAACAGGAATTCTGTGAAATGAAGCAGCCTCTTTCCACTCTAGGAAACCAAGTCTCATGATTCCTGCTTCTACTACTACTACTACTACTACTTATTATCTCTCTCCTGGAATACTTCCCCATATACACTCAATGCTTTTATTGATTTCGAAGTAGCAGGAAATTTCATAGACCCGGCCAACCATAACTCATACCCCTTAATATTCCACTTGTTCCTTGCCCTAAGCTTTTTCCTATCCAGTCCCTGAACAAAAAAACTATTGCAGATGCCTTTTCTCAGCAAGGTGAGCTAAGGAAACTATTCAAATACCAGAGCTCATTGCTTCTGTTTCCTGTATTCGGGCTGCTGTGTTTGCATCCGTAAAAGATACTTCTGTCTACTCACAGACCCTGAACTAGCTTAGATCTCATGAGATCAAACTTTTCTTCCAAACTCTGCTGAAGCTGAAGGTCTTCATGAGGTCTTCATGAGGACCATGGTTCTGATGACTTTTTGAAGGACATGCAGATGCAAACTTTTTTTCAAGTCACCATGGAAGTTCTTCACACAAGCCTGGGACAGAAGCTATTCCTACCTATATATAAGAGCAGAAGTTTCTTGTAAGGTTTACTTTTCCTCCAAACCTGCCAGGAATATGTATGACAGAAATTTTCAGCTTGGTTTATCTTCAGGACAATTATCCATTTGTTTTGTCTTTGACTGTGAATTATTCAAATCATTCAAGCTTATTAAAATCAATGGGGAAATCAATTTTGCACACTAACATTGGGATTTTCTATCCATTTTTAAATCAAACTTGCTTCGAATATACGGGCAGGCATCTGTCAAAGAGGTAACAGCACTCCAAATCAAGAGCAACATAAAGATCTCTTGGAACTAAAAGAGGAACTAGTATTGGCATGAAGACTCCAAGCCAATATCAGAGGGCCAAAGCGGCACTGGCATTGGCAACAACAACCCAAAGCACCAGCTGAGGGGCAAAGCAGCACCAACATTGGCAGGAAGACCCCAAGACACCAGGACAAAAGTAAAGTAGCTCCTGCCTTGTGAACCTCTTTTTCTTTCATGGGCAAAAAAAAAAAAAAAAAAGTTTAAGCATAGGGGAGCTTCTCTGAACAACCTACCAGTGACCCAGATGACTATTTCTGATATGTTTGCAGTGTCAGGTGCTGAATTTCCTAAAAGGAGTATGCAGGACGTGAGGGGGAAGAAAGAGCAGGGCAGGTAACGCGGCAGCACCAGAGACCGGCGCTGGACAAGGCTTCAACTGGTGGGGGTTGGGGACCCCCACCAGCAAAACCAGGGGCCCAGAGGAAATTTGAGGGGGCCCAGGCCCCCATGGCCCCACATAGCTATGCCACTAGTCACAAGTACCTGGCAAGATCCCAGAACAGTAAAATAGATTTTACGCTGCTTATCCTAGAAATAAGCAATGGGTTTTGCTCAAGTCCATCTTAATAATGGCTTATGGACTTTTCTTTTAGGAAGTTAGCCAAACCTTTTTTAAATCCCGCTAAGCTAACTGCTTTTACCACATTCTCTGGCAATGAATTCCAGAGTTTAATTACAAGTTGAGTGAAGAAATATTTTCTCTCATTTGCTTTAAATGTACTATTTTAAAAGCTTCATTGCATGCCCTTTAGTCCTACTATTTTTGGAAGGGGTAAACAAATGATTCATGGCCACCCTTTCCATTCCACTCATTATTTTATAGACCTCTATCATATCTCCCCTCAGCCATTTCTTCTACAAGCTGAAGAGCTCTAGCCACTTTTTCTTTTCCTCCTAGGGAAGTTGACCCATTCCCTTTATCATTTTCATCGCCCTTCTCTGTACCTTTTCTAATTCCACTATATCTTTTTTGAGATGCAGTGACCAGAACTGCACACAGTATTCTAAGGCATTATAACATTCTCATTTTTTGCTTTACATTCCTTTCCTAATGATATCTAACATTCTATTTGCTTTCTTTGCCACACATTGCATACTGAGCAGAGGGTTTCAAAGTATCATCAACAATGGCACCTAGATCCTTTTCCAGGTCAGTGTCTCTTAATATGGAACCTTGCATCACATACCTATGGTTTGGGTTCCTGTTTCCCATATCATCACTTTGCACTTGCTCATACTAAATGTCATCTGCCATTTGGATACCTTGTCTCCTAGTCCCGTAAGGTCTTGTAGCAATTTTTCACAACCCTCTTGCAATTTAACAACTTTGAATAACTTTGTGTCATTAGCAAATTTAATTACCTCACTATTTATTCCCATCTCTAGACTATTTATAAATATATTAAAAGTAGTAGTCCCAGCACAGACCCCTGTGGAACTCCACTATCTACCCTTCTCCATTGAATACTGACCACTTAATCCTACTCTCTGTTTTCTATATTTTAACCAGTTTTTAATCCACAATAGGACATTACCCCTTATCCCATGACTCCCTAAATTCCTCAGGAGTCTTTCATGAGGTATTTTGTCAAATGCGTTTTGAAAATCCAGATACATAATATCAATCGGCTCACCTTTATCCACATGTTTGTTCACCCCTTCAAAGAAATGTAGTAGATTGTTGAGTCACGATTTCCCTTCACTAAATCCATGTCTCAATAATCTATGCTTATGTAAATGCTCTGTAATTTTGTTCTTTATAATGGTCTCTACCATTTTGCCCTGCACCAGCATCAGGGTCACTAGTCTATAATTTCCCAGATCACCTCTGGAACCCTTTTTAAAAATTGGCATTACAATGGCCACCCTCCAATCTTCCAGTACCAAATTTGATTTTTTTTTTGTTACATTTTTGTACCCTGTGCTTTCCCACTCATGGCAGGCTCAATGCAGCTTACATATTGTATACAGGTACTTATTTGTACCTGGGGCAATGGAGGATTAAGTGACTTGCCCAGAGCCACAAGGAGCTGCCCGTGCCTGAAGTGGGAATTGAACTCAGTTCCAAAGTCCACCACCCTAACTACTAGGCCACTCCTCCACAATTACATATTACTAACAATAGTTCTGCAAGTTCATTTCTCAATTCTATCAGTAGTCTGGGATGGATACCATCTGGTCCAGGTGATTTGCTACTCTTCAATAGGTCAAACTGCCCCATTACATCTTCCAGCTTTACAGAGATTTGATGCAGTTTCTCTGACTTGTCAGCACTGAATACCATATCTGGCATTGGTATCTCTCCCACATCTTCTTTGGTGAGGACCAAAGCAAAGAAGTCATTTAATCTCTCTGCTATAGCTTTGTCTTCCCTGAGTGCCCTTTTTACCCCTCTGTCATCTAGCAGTCCAACTGATTCTTTTGCCAGCTTCTTGTTTTTAATATACCTAAAAAAGTTTTTACTATGTGTTTTTGCCTCCAATGCAGTCTTCTTTTCAAAGTCTTTCTTTGCCTTCCTTATGCATTTGACTTGCCATTCCTTATGCTGTTTCCTATTATTTTCAGTCAGATCCTTCTTCCATTTTCTGAAGGATTTTCTTTTAACTCTAATAGTTTTCTTCATCTCACTTTTTAGCCATGTTGGCTGTCATTTGCCCTTCCTTTTTCCTTTTTTAATACATGGAATATATCTGGCCTGGGCTTCCAGGATGGTATTTTTGAATAGCATCTGCACCTGATGTAAATTTTTGACCTTTATAGCTGCTCCCCTTTCTACCATTCTTCTCATGTTTTCATAGTCTCCTTTTTGAAAGTTAAATGCTAATGTATTGGATTTCCTATGTGTACTCACTCCAGATCTTAGATCAAATCTGATCAAGTTATGATCACAGTTGTCAAGTGGCCCCAGCACCATTACCTCCTGCACCAGATCATGTGCTCCACTAAGGACTAGGCCTAGAATTTTTCCTCCTCTTGTTGGTTCCTATACCAGCTGCTCCGTAAAGCATTTCTTTATTTCATCAAGGAATTTTACCTTCCTAGCATGCCCTGATGTTACATTTACCCAAACAATATTGGGGTAATTGAAATCACCCATTATTATTGTGTTGCCCGGTTTGTTAGCCTCCCTAATTTCTGATAACATTTCTACATCTATCCGTTCATCCTGGCCAGGTGACTGGTAGTACACTCTTATCACTATCCTTTTTCCCTTTACAAATGGAACTTCAGTCCATAGGGACTCCAAGATGTGTTTTATGTCCTGCAGAATTTTTAATCTATTCGATTCAAGGCCTTCCATCAATTCAATCCACCCTATCACTACAATATGTACCCTGGTATGACAGTATCTCAGTGGTTATCTTTCTTCCACCAGGTCTCAGAGATGCCTATTATATCTATCTTTTCATTTACTGCAATATATTCTAACACTCCCATCTTATTTTTTAGGTTTCTGGCATTTGCAAATAGACATTTCAAACTATGTTTGTTGTTCCTATTTTCAACTTGCTCAGCAGTTGACAGTGATAATTTACAATCTTGAAAATCAGTCCACTTTTTACTTAAAGACACCTGCAGGCTCATTTTCGAAAGAGAAGGACGCCCATCTTTTGACACAAATCAGAAGATGGGCGTCCTTCTCACAGGATCACCCAAATCGGTATAATCAAAAGCCGATTTTGGGCGTCGCCAACTGCTTTCCGTCGCGGGGACGACCAAAGTTCACGGGGGCATGCCTAACACATGGACATCCTTGACCCATAATGGAAAAAAAAAGGGCGTCCCTGACGAGCACTTGGACGACTTTACCTGGTCCTGTTTTTTTAATACCCAGGCACAAAAAGGTGTCCAAAATGACCAGATGACCACTGGAGAGAATTGGGGATGACCTCCCCTTACTCCCCCAGTGGTCACTAACCCCCTCCCACCCTAAAAAAAACATCTTTTAAAATATTTTTTGCCAGCCTCTATGCCAGCCTCAAATGTCATACTCAGGTCCATCCCTAGGGGGCCCGGTTGGTGTCCTGGCATGTCAGGGGGACAAGTGCACTACAAATGCTGGCTCCTCCCATGACCAAAGGGCTTGCATTTGGTCATTTCTGAGATGGGCGTTCTTGGTTTCCATTATCGCTGAAAATCAGAAACGACCAAGTCTAGGGACGACCATCTCTAAGGATGACCTAAATTTCAGGATTTGGACATCCCTGACCGTATTATCGAAAGGAAAGATGGATGTCCATCTTGTTTCGATAATACGGGTTTCCCCGCCTCTGGATGGGGATGTTTTGCAAGGACGTCCCTTTTGATTATGCCCCTCCTAGTCTACCATGGTCTCCATTGCAACCTCACTATTGGGATGCACTATCTTCCCTGTTATGGTGATATCTTTGAAAGATACCTTGTTCCAAACCATTCGCTTTTGAGAGACTGTTGGCCTTCCCCCAGTTTCTAGTTTAAAAGCTGCTCTATCTCCTTTTTAAATGCTGTTTCCAGCAGCCTGGTTCCATCTTCGTTAAGATGGCACCCATCATTCCAGAATAGGCTCCCCCTTCCCCAGAATGTTGCCCAGTTCCTAATAAATCTATAACCCTCCTCCCTTCACCATCACCTCATCCACGCATTGAGACTCCAGAGTTTTGCCTGTCTGTTGGCCCCGTTGAGACTCCAGATTTCTGCCTGTCTCTTGGTCCTGCATGTGGAATGGGAAGCACTTCTGATAATGCTACCCTGGAGGTTCTGGATTTGAGCTTTCTACCTCAACGCCTACATTTGACTTCCAGAACCTCCCTCTTACATTTTTCTATGTCATTGGTACCCACGTGAACCAAGACAGCAAGCTCCTCCTCAGCACTGTCTAAAATCTTATCTAGATGAAGTCTGCTACCTTCACACCAGGCAGGCAAATGACCAAGCAATCCTCACATCCACCAGCCACCCAGCTATCTACATGCCTAATGATTGAATCTCCAACTACAATGGCAGTCCTAATCCTTGCCTTCTGGGCAGAAGCCCCTAGAGCTACATCTTCAGTGTGAGAGGATGTTGCATCCCCTGGAGGGCAGGTCCTGGCTACAGGATCACTTCCTGCCTCTCCCTTCAGGAGACCTTTCTCCTCTGTGACTATGAACTCATAGAGCTGTGCTGCCTGCTATGCAGGCAGTGTGTCCACAAACTTTGCTATACTGCACATCAAGTTCTGCAAGTGGATGCTCATGAAGAGACAGTATGTGGGATATGAGCATAGAACCCTAAAAAACCTTCCTCCAGAGTTCTAGTATCACTGCCCAGAGGCGCCAAGTGCAGATTCTAATACCCCTGGCTCTTTTGAGGGTGGATTTTATCACCATAGAATGGTGATGATGATGCTGGTTCTTGAATCCAGGAGCCTTCTGCACTCTTTATATACAGTCGGCCTTCTTTGGTAAAGGCTGCACAGAGAGAGGGGTATCCCAATTCTTCATCTGTGCTGCCTGAAGGCTGCTGTGCAAAAGCACTGTCATAGCTTCCTTGGGAGAGGTGCCATAGTCAAGAAGTCCAACATCTCAGCCCTGAGCTCATCCTCAACCTCCTCAACCTCTGGGAGATATCTTCTCCTCTCCTGGGGTGAGAAGGGGTCTGAGGGTATACCAAGTGATCCCCCTTCGAGAGTTCCTTTGGTTCCACATCAGAGAAGACTAAGTCCATGCCTGCCTTGGTCCACTGAACTCACATGCACACTCTGGGAAAGAGTGCCAAGAGACAGGCCCCTTCTGGACTCTGGGGGAGCTTCCTCTCCTGATGGGCTAGAAAGAACACTGCTTCTTCTGGCTCCAACATCAGCACTTGATGAGGCACCAGCATTGACGAATAGATGACAGGCAGCGTGAGAGACTCCAGGATCAGCTGGTCAACCCTGACCCCTTCAATGCCTCAGTATTGTGCCAAATCAAGATCTGCTCCAACTCCTCCTGCAACAGGGCCCAGAGCTACACCTCAGGGGCAGTCATTGGTAAAGGCAGGGCTGATGTCGCTGTGAGAACAGCCTGCGAAGATAATGGAGCCGGTTAGCAGACTGAAAGTCTCTGTTAACCAGCTAGGTTACCACACTGCCCTAACTCCACCCCCAGAGCGCTCACAAACTAGCCGGTTTCGGCATGGGCGGTTAGAGGGGATATTCAGTGGCACTATCCAGTTAAGTGCACTGAATATCACTGGTTATCCCTGGACAGGCGATTTAAACAGCCAGGAGCCTCTTCTGGCTGTTTAAATCATTTTGAATATATGGGCCAATGAAGTATGAAGGTGCAAGAAGGAGAAAGTGAGCCAGGGTGCGGCAAAAAGGGAGAGGGAAGAAGGAGTGAGAGTGAAGGAACAGAGGGGAGGGAATGCTGGAATGTGGGACAGAGCTATATAAGGGAGAGAAGAACAAGGGGTGAAAGACTATATCGGAAACGTAAAGGAGACATTGCATTTTTTAAGCAAAAATATCTAAAGTAAGGGGAAAACATTTTCTTAGCCCTGGTACTTTGAAACATATTGGCATTTGGAAGTGAACTCTACTTTCCAGGAGAACTGCTTTAGCTTCCACTGACAACTCTATGGTTGAATCAAAACCTAAAACTGTCTGGGTTTTCTTCAATTCTTATTCTAAAGAATAATTCCAAAAAAAGATTTTGAAAATTCCCTCAATTCAAAGGCCATGCACTTTTCTATTGAACTGAACTGAAAGAAATGTACAAAGCTTTCATTTATGTATTTTCCAAGAAGAGCCAAGTCTGAGCTGATAATGAAATGCGCTCCTGACTGCAGGAAATGCTGATGTGGGGGCTTATTTATCTTGTAACTAACATTTGTTAACCGGGGATTAGCAGCAGATCAGCATCTTGTAATTATGGTGGCTGTTCCATTCCTGGCTATCTGCATGAGGCCAGTGAGTCGCAAAATTACAGACTGGCCACCCTGGAGCACAAAGATTAAATCAGCCACATCCCCCCTCCCCCCAGGCATCGCATTTGGATGATTATCCCAAAATAAGACATTCTAGCAAAAAAAAAAAAAAAAAGAAGTTTATGCTCCCAACCCCAGAGTCACTTTCAGCCCCTTGTTGTTGTTTCTAGGTCAATAAAACCTGGGTGGCCTGGACACAAGGTTTTCCATTCTAGCAGATTAGGAAGCGGCTCCTAGGACAGCCTTTTAATATCTGTCATCCTCAGGCCTTTCATATATTTCCAAATACAGTGGGGCAAAAAGTTGCATTTCAGCAGATTAGGCAAGCATACTGCTTCAGAAAAGGTAACGTTATTTCTTTTACTTTTTAAAGCAAACCAGAGATATGAATTAGGGTGTAATTTTATAAAGAAGCTGCCTAAAGTTTGGCAGGATGTGCATATGTAGACCAGGTCTCGCTCCCAGCACAGCGTCCTAGGGCACAAACTAGCTCTTGGGGTCGGGCACCCCTGACCCGGGCCACAAAACAAAATTCTTTTTCTTTTCAATCCACTCACACACAGGACTTTTTTTTTTTCTCTCACTCAAGCTTGGGCACAGGCCTGGTCTGGACTTACTCTGGTAGGCCGTAGGGTATTAAGGTAGGCTTTATTGGGTACTCTTTGACAGTGTGGGAGCAAACACTTCACTTTTACCTCAAAGAAATACTCGCCGCTCCAAGGATTGTATTTTATGCAACAGCAAGTTTACTAAACTTCTGCAATGGCAGTCCAATTCCTATTCAGGCTTAAATCAAATTCAATTTGTATTTCAACTTGATACAGATGCAAAGACTAAGTCCAAAACCAAACTCAGGGACATAGTGTATCTTCTTAAGTTCAATTTATAAATCCTACAGTATGTACATTGTTACAGCTCCTCCTGTCCATACCCATTCCTTCTGGCTACACATAGAGCAACAAATCATTCATAAACTTCTTACCCACACTGTTAAGGTTTTCCAGTTGGGATTTCGAGATTACTTAGTTAATCTTACCATCCTATATTCACCCATTCATCTGTTGAGATCACACAATGATTATCATTTAGTTTTGTCAAATCCCAAACAAGCCAATTTTGGAATCCACTAGATACTGTGCCTTCTTTTTCACAGCCCCCACTTATTGGAATTCTGTCCACCAGGACCTCTATGCAGAACTGTCCTTCAAAAAGTTTTTCTGCATTAAAGGTCTGGCTATTCCATCAGGCTTTTAACCTTTCAAGTTAGTTGTTTGTGGGTTCTTGCTGTTGGTTTCAATCCCATCCCCTCGCCTTCATCACTTCAATACCCCTTCCCTTACTTTGCTTCATCCCGGTATGGATAGGTATTGGCTCTATCAGAACATTGTAGTTCCTTTCTTAATCTATTTTATTTGTATTATTGTACTAGATTTGTAAACCACCTAGGTCTACGTTAGTTAAGGCAATAAATCAAGCTACTGTAAAATAAAAATAAAATAACAACCTAAGACTGTGCCTGCAGCACTTATGCAGCAAGCAGATCTTCCTTTAGATCAGACCTCCCTGTCTGTCCATACTCCTCGCCTCCAAAGGAGTACCTCACCGAGCTACCACCTTTGGCTCAGAACTGCTCTCCACTGTTCCTGCTCCCAGGCTGAGAACCCTTATTTCCCACCTGAAGCACTCCTCCACTTCATGGTTAATGCTGGAATTTGCAAAAACCTCCTCCTTGGTCAGCCTTAGTTTCTTGAACCCATCCAGTATTCCCCTCCCCTCAAGGATCCGGTGGGGGCAAAGGTAACCAAAGACCTCACGCTTTCCCCAACCGCAACATTTATCACCTCCTAACTCCTCCCCTAATGTCATTCAACAAGCAAGAACATTTTCCTCTGCAACTTAACCAGGAACCCACCCCCTTGGGCTGGATCCTTTACCACTTACAACCTCAAAGCCCTCCCCTCATTAACTCTAGAGAGTTCTCTCATGATCTTCAGTCATCTCCATTATAATGGGGGATAACACTTACATAAATGCCAGTATTCTGGCTACTTATACACGTAACTGACAATAAATATGCACATATCTTCAATAGTGCAGACTTTGCAGGTGGGTGTTTACATGGGTAGGTCCTAGACACTTACAAGGGTAATACATAGAACAGTAAGTGATGCACCTATCTAGGTGTGAGCATTTATACCAACTCTATAGCTGCTATAAGTGCTTACGCCTAAGCTCATACACATGTATATTTATTTTTTTTTTTTAATTTTCTTTTACTTATCACCTTTTTGAAGGAATTCACTCAAGGCGGAGTACAGTAAGAATAAATGAAACAAGCAATAGATAATTACAGCAGTAAAAATATTCAGATAACAGTACAAAACATGGTGTGGAGGGACATAATTGAATGGGGATGACCATCTCTAAGGGCGCCCATCTCTAAGGACGTCCCGGTGAATTGGCGGGGAAACCCATATTATCGAAACAAGATGGGCGTCCATCTTTCATTTCGATAATATGGTCGGGGACACCCAAATCTCAACATTTAGGTCGACCTTAGAGATGGTCGACCTTAGAGATGGTCATCCCAGGTTTTCGGCGATAATGGAAACTGAGGACGCCCAATTTCCATAACTGAGGATGCCCATGCTCACACCTAGATAGGTACATCACTTACAATTCTATATATTACCCTTGTAAGTGTCTAGGACCTACCCATGTAAACATCCACCTGCAAAGTCCGCACTATTGATGATATGCACATATTTATTGGGTAACTTCCCAGGTGTCCTTGATCTGGATTGGCCGCTGTCGGGGACAGGATGCTGGGCTCGATGGACTTTTGGTCTTTTCCCAGTATGGCATTACTTATGTACTTATCTCAAAAAATGACCAAATCCAAGGCATTTGGTCGTGGGAGAAGCCAGCATTCGTAGTTCACTGGTCCCCCTCACATGCCAGGACACCAACCGGGCACCCTAGGGGGCACTGCAGTGAACTTCACAAATTGTTCCCAGGTGCATAGCTCCCTTACCTTGGGTACTGAGCCCCCCAAACCCCCCCAAAACTGTCATGGAGCTGGGTATGACATTTGAGGCTGGCATAGAGGCTGGCAAAAAATGGATGGGATGGGGTTGGTGACCACTGGTGGAGTAAGGGGAGGTCATCCCCGATTCCCTCCAGTGGCCATCTGGTCAGTTTAGGCACCTTTTTGAGACTTGGTCGTGAAAAAAAATGGACCAAATAAAGTTGACCAAATGCTCGTCATGGACCCCCTTCTTTTTTCCATTATCAGCCAAGGACGCCCATCTCTTAAGCATGACCCAGTCCCACCTTTGCTACGCCTCCAACACGCCCCCGGGAACTTTGGTCGTCCCCGCTACGGACTACAGTTGAGGGCGCCCAAAATCGGCTTTCGATTATGCCGATTTGGGCGACCCTGACAGAAGGACGCCTATCCCCTGATTTGTGTTGGAAGATGGGCGCCCTTCTCTTTCGAAAATAAGCCTGATAGTATACTACTTACAATGTCAACAAACTACATAATAAAACATTTTAATAGACAGCGTAGGCTATAAGCAATGATGGAACATATATAGCTAAGTAAGAGAGTGAGAAGAGTTAGAAAATAAGGTAACTGATTTAAAGTAAGTTGCACATGAGGTCAGAGGGGTGATCCAATATATTACTACTACTACTACTATTTAGCATTTCTATAATGCTACAAAGCATACGCAGCGCTGCACAAACATAGAAGAAAGACAGTCCCTGCTCAAAGAGCTTACAATCTAATATACAATATATATAATCAGTTGTGCTGGTATTCTGTGAAGGAAGGTAGGCGCATACTTTTCTTTGTAGAATAGGCTGTACATGGGCACCCTCTAGGCACCTCTGTACAGAATTGCTCTCATGAATTTTAATTTTAGTCAAGCAAATTTTAAAAAAAGAAGAAGAAACTTTCTCAACTGCTATACCTGATCCTAGATTCAGGAAATGTCCTGAATGATGAATTCAGGATACCCCTTTGCTGCTTACTCACTGAGTGAGTCATATTTTTTCATGTGTTTGCAGAACCCCATTTATAAGACGATGTTTTGTCTTCATCTTTCCTAGCCAACACTACACAAATATCACCTTGGAGAAGTATATGCTTCCAGCACAAATCTAAGTAGGAATATTTCATAGTCTTCTTGTGTGTCATTATTTTTCATCATTATTCTCTTGTAAGCTTGAAAATACCATATCTAATGTGGGCAGGGACTGTGAGTGGGAGGATTTAGCATTATAGCATCAGCAAGGTGTAAACTCAAAGAGCAGGCAATGAGGACGGGTTGGGCCCATGACTGAGATTAAGGCACAAATGGTAAAAGCACTTGTGGGGGTTTCATGTAGAAATCTTTGTGCAGACTTAACCATGTGAAATTTGCACCTACTGTAAAGTATGAAGGCACAAACGTACCTACAGACCCCACTAGGGAGTTTCCTTTTGAAAATTAGCTGTCATGCCTCTAGGCATTGACCTGGACATTGAGTAGAGGGGGCTTCCGCTGTGACATCACTAGACTGTAAGCAGTCTCAGAGAGCAACACAAATTAAAAGATATATATATATATATATACACCCTTTTCTATGTACACAAATTTTAAGCAGATAAATAATCCATCTAAATACATTTTCTGAACATGAATGGTCTCCTTAATGATTTATCAGACAAAATTGGTGCAAATTTGTTGATACAGACATCACCATAAATGTAGCTCAGGACAAATTACTAAAACCTGTAGATGTTTTTGTCAAATGCAGCTAAAACAAGCATCCTAAATGGTGCCTCATGTGTTGATGGTTAGGTAATTTCCTTCCTGATGACTCTAAGTTGAACAGAATAAGAAAGTAAGGTGGTGATATTCATCCAGCGATGATCAGCATTTTTGTTAACACTGGCTCTCCCCCCCCCCCCCCCCCCCCCCCCCGGTTGAATTGTACCTGGATATTCAGTGCTGACATCTATCCGGGCAGCTGGCGGCATGCCGGGAATTATTCAGGCATCACCAAATCACCAATATTCAATGACATACCTGGAAAGTGACTCAGTTAACTTAGGACAGCCTTTTTGTGATTAACATCAGATTGGTGTCTACTAGTAGCTCCGAGAACTGGAATGAGTTACCAATAGGCATCAGAAGTTGTTCTTATCTGAGCTTTTGGAAAATGATTTAGAGCTGGATTTTTGAGAAATTAACATTTATGATTCTGAGTACACTGTATTTTTAATTTAATTATGGCAGTTGGCCAAACTGTTTTATGTTTTGTTTACTTTTAGCTTTATTTATTGTATTTGATGAGAGTATTTTGCATAATTAATGCATAATTAATTGATTTTAAAGAGTTCTGTACATCACTTTAATCCTTACTGGGTATTAACGGCATACAGTATATAAATTTGTATAAATTAAACTAAATGAAATAAAAACTAAAATGCAGAAAACTTCACAAGTAGCATTGTGAATTACCATGACAATGGTTGAAGCAATCAGACTAGGAGATATTCCAGACTGGTATGCATGAGAAATAAAGAAAAGATCTCCCCCCCCCCCCCCCCCCCCCCCCATTCTTCCTGCCTTCCTTCCTTTAGGCACTTGTCTGACTGAATGCTGTTGGTTAACTTTACATTCTGATTGAGCAAACAAAGTTGGGCTTGTTGTAATCCACAGCATTCCAACCTGAGCCTGCTAATTGTAAGTACAGTGTATTCAGCTAATAATCTAGCCTTTCAGCTTTATGGAGAGGTGGGGGGGGGGGTGCCTTATTCATTAAAAAAAAAAACACAGAGAGTGGAAAGTGAAGTAACATGCATTTTCATTGCTTCCTAGCAAGCCTGTGCAAGGCATTTGTGATTCATTCAACATAAACTTTAGTCAACAAGTGACTCTGGCTTACCCTTGAATAGGTGCCTGGTTTGCTTGCACAGTCTCCTACCAAACAAACAGTGTATGGGCATGGGAAGAATTTTGCTATTTTCATACCATAAAAAAAGACCACACACATGCTCCAACGTGGAATAAGCACTTGACCTAATTCAGAAACAGAGATGTGCTCTATTTTCTTATGCTCCCAGGCACTGGCTAAATGAACTGCAGTAATAAATTATAGTCAGGGGAAGTATTAATATACTACACTCTTGTACAGTAGCATTAATGCACAAGAAACAAACCCTTCCCAGAGGAAAGGAAGCTCTAGAAGTGGGGGACATGATATGAAGTTCCAAGGAGGTAGACTCGGGAGCAGTGTATCAGGTGACATGTGCACCACCTGCACTAACACTGACCCAGTGGTCCCCAATGGAAATGGTTCAGCCTGGATCTCAGGAGGTGATGTCAGGTAGTGGGATTGCTATGGCACCATGGGCCACGCCAGTGATCCTAATTTGGAACCGCTCCATAACAAGGGCAGCAGCCCTTCCTGCCTATTGACACCATTCCTAGTGGAGCAGCGAAAGCAGCACAGGGCCATACGGTTTCTAAACATGTGCAGCACTGGCTGTCTCATTGGACCCCCTCCTCCCTCAGTCTCAGTGCTTTCTGTGCAAAGGAAGTGAGCCGCGAAGACAAGCAGTGTTGCAAATGTTCGACACTTTGTGCCAATGCTGCTAACACTGCACCATTTTGAACTGCATCAGCAGGTAGGAAGGGCTTGCCCCTTGCATCGACCTTGCCACCCTGCATCACATAGGCAACACCAGTGAAACATGTTGCACAAAAGCATGTCTATCCACAGTTCCAGTCACCGCCTGTGCAAGCCTTTTGAGTGCTCCTTTGACCGTCTCCTTTGGTGTTGATAACATTTTTGACAATGCTTCTTTGGTTTTTCTTGTTTAGTAAAATTGACAGTGTATTCCCCAGGGGGGGGGGAGGGGTACTTGGGGATATTGAGTACCAGTACATTTTCCATTGCCTGCTAAAACTGATCCATGATCCCCAAGTGTTAATGAAAAAGCCCAGGTTCTGCATACCAATTCTGCCTTTTCACAGATTCTGTGGCTAGTTGTATTGGGCCTGGCTATTGTAGGGTGGGTCCCTCAGTGATCACTCCACCCCTGAAGAATGGCCTGACAATTGAATATTGTCCCTTTTTGCTAGAAACCCCTCCCCCCCCCCCCCCCCCCCCCCCCCCCCCCCCCCCCCCCCCCCCCCCCCCCCCCCCCCCACTGTATTTCCCTATTATGTATTCACTAATATACCTTATAAAGGGCATATCTGTGGCCTGGATCTTGCAAGCTCCTTGCTCTTCCATACAACTCTTTTTTATGTGTGTCTATATCTAGATATGGAAATGAATGATAGTCATTGGTTCATTTTCATGATGAAAGAAATTCAGGTGGGTATATTAAATAGATTCTTTATAGAGATGTGGTAGCCGTGTTAGTCCACTTTTAAAGGTAATCAATAGAAATAGAATAAAATAAAACATAGAAAAGAAAATAAGATAATACTTTTTTTTATTGGACTAAATACTTTTTTAGATTAGCTTTCGAAGGTAGCCCTTCTGATCTGACGAAAAAGGGCTACCTTCAAAAGCTAATCTAAAAATGTATTGTTAGTCCAATAAGAAAGGTATCATCTTATTTTCTTTTCTATGTTTTATTTTATTCTATATTTGTATTGATTACCTTTCTTAAGTATAAATCTTTTTTAGTTTATTATCCGATCCTGAAACAAAATCTGTAGTTAGTTTTTGTTTTTTTGTTTTGTTTTTAGTTGCAGTATGTATCTCACTCAATCATGCTCTCATAAATTCTTTCCTTACTAAAAAAAACATATGGGTGATGAGAAGAGGTAGCTTTAGTCTAATCTTATGTCAATCTTTGAGATTCCAATGCTGAAGTGTTCATTGATTAAAGCTATGTTATTTCAGTGAGATGTTAAACCACAGATATTTATTTTACTGATTTATCAACCACCAACTATTGGTTTAGCCTCTATGGAATAAATAACGTCTATTTTAGGACAGCAACCACTGAGGAATGAAGGAGGTGACTTTCCTTAATCCCTGCAGTGGGCAGCTGCTCAATCAGAGCACCTTTCTGTAATCAGAACATGCCAACTATAAGGTCTAAATAAGAACATCTATCTTTTTGGACATAGACATCCTTTCCCCTTCTGAAATTTGAGTTGGATGTCCATATTTTTGCCCCACTCAGACCGAGACCGTGCCCCCTTTTCATATGGACATGTTGCAAGTTTAAACAACCATGTCGTGGCTTTATAAAATCGAGATATAGACAGCCATGCAATATAGATGTCTAAATGCAGATTTTCAGACATCCAAAACATGAATAGAATTTCAAAAATAAGGGTCATAGGGGTATAGTTATCAACATGGGCAACCATTAAGATTTGTTAATTTACAAATGCTATTTTAGCAGTCCCATTTTATACAATGAGACCTAATTAATAATAACCAGGGTTAAGAGTAAACTAACACATCTTAACAATAGACCACGTTGATAACTTCCCCCCATATTTTTCTAAAATGGATGTTCATGCCACACATACCTGGAAAATAAACGTCCATTTCTCCATGTATTTCAAAATAGGCTTTACATTGGCAGATTCTTTTCTAAAACACCAGCAGAACTTGAGACATCCCAACTGAACATCTTAATTCTGATCTGAATGTCCTTTCCAAAATGCCGCTGCACTTGTAGTTTTAATTGTACACTGCTTTCTTGGTTTACTCCAAATGCAGTTAATCAAATGTAATAAACATAAATATAGTAGATGGACTATGATCAGAAGGCTTTTCCACCTAGCTCAAGAGACTGCAATATTCAGTCAGTTGACATTATCTTTTTTTGTCCAGGAAAGTAAAAAAGCAGATAGCTTTAAAGAGGTTTTGAAGAAGAGGGATAACCTCTAACCCTAAGAGATTGTCTCTTCATGTTCAAGTGTACAGCGCTGCGTACATCTAGTAGAACTATAGAAATGATAAGTAAGTAGTAGTTGTTCTGTCCTTTGAATGCCTTGCCTGGTTGGGATAGATTCCTGAAATGTGTTAATGTTTTACTGTAGGTCACTGTAATGTTAGATAAGCAAGGCATTATGTGAAATGTAGTTCAGAAAGGTAGTGTAGACACACTTGCTTAAAAAACTGTTATTATTGGTGGGCTGTTGCCTAGCCTTTTTTCTCAGCCTAGCTTGGCTCTGTTCTCATTGGTCTTTTTGGCCTCTTGTTCTTTGGACTTTATGGAGCTCCTCCCTCTCCTGTCCAGGTTTTCTCTCTGACTGACTTGGTAGCTGTCTCCATCTTATTTCTGTCAGCACTTGTCCTCATAGACTCCCTGGAGAGAACTCGGTTTTTTACCTCATAAATATCTTGCCAATAAGATATTGCACTTTCAATCTCTCATCTGTGAGCTGCCCTGCCTGTGTAACTACTTTTCTACCTCAACAGTAGAACTGCCCTTTTTCCTCAGGTCTCTGATTCCATCCACTGAGGCAGCTTTCAGAATACGAAGGCTCTGAGCTAAGAGGCACCTCTTCTGATTTGTAACTGTTTGTTATTCAATAAAGGACATTTCAGAAATATAAAGGGACTTCAGGGTGTATTGATGTGCTGAGGTTATACATCAAGACACTAAGATCTTACAGTAACAGATCTTGGGAGGCTTGAACAGTAGTAGCTCTACGTAATTAAATCTTCAGCTAGTCAGTTTAAACTCTACAAAACATAGTGGGATATTAACTTCTTCCAGTCATGCAAGAAAGGAGCAACCTACAACCGGAATAAATGTAGGGGGAAGGAGCTGAATTTTATAAAGGTTCTTTCATGTATAAGCTTTGTTTCAGATGCAGAAAAGGTCTTTCATAAAATTGTGTAGCAGTATTCATGCATATAATATGCGTACCCATAAGATGATGTGTACTTGTAGGTGAGCTGGGTGTAGGCATTCCTTGAGGGGGTAGTTTGGGCAGAGTTGTGATGTATGTGCATATTTACCCCCGGATTCTATATATGGCATGCTGAGACATATGTATAGATTTGTGCGTATGTCTAATCTAGGCAAGTACCTCAATTGTTTAACGAGCCACTTAGTCACAATAAATGACTAATAATGACCATTTATCATCACTAATTGGATTTAATTGAAATTTACGTGTGTGCTTGGCTAGGCATATTCTATAAAGCAGCTTGCGTAAATTCCTACATGTGTAGCAAAAATGGGCGCACGGACATGGGCGGAGTGTGATCCTGATGGGCCTATCAATCAAATCTATGCACACTGTTACAGAATAAGTGCCAGCGAGGGTAGATTTAGGTGCACGCATTTACACCAGCTTTTCACTGGCATAAATGGATGCGCCTAAATGTAGGCATGTCCACCTAGTCCAAGGTGTATTCTATATACCATGCCTAAATTTAAGCACGTCTAATAGAATACACCTAGGCATCTCTATCGGATGCGCCTAGATTCTAGGTGCTATATATATAATCTAGCCCTTAATGAATACACTAGAACACACACAAAGAAGTATAGAGTACCCACACATATTTACATTGGCTTTGAAACAAGTATAAATGTCTGTGACAGCATTTGCATGTTATTAAGGTAGATCTGAGAGTCTATTTTATAAAACAACATAGGTGCCTCTGTTGTTTCTATAAAATAGAGGCTTTTTGGGACTTTTCACCTAGGTATTCTTTAATAAAGACCTTTCAACTCTGGATCAAAGTACCTGCAATATTGAAACAAAAATTTGAAGATGAAGGGATATATATGCCCAAAAATCATTCGGGTTCAAAAATGTAAAAAAAAACAACCAAGGGAAAAGCAAAGCTATCAATGGCATGAAAAAGCTCACAAAATCCAAATAATATTAATAACAATAATGTGAGCGTGACAGAGGGCAGGTATTCTGTTTTAAGAACCAACACCAGTGGTTCAAAGAGTGTTATATATCTAACATAGCTACCATATAGCTAATCATATTAGCTGTTTATAATATCACAGATCTACTCCCCTGATGTGTATAAATCACGTCAAATCATAACTCAAATGGGATTACTCTCAAGTGCTGCATATGTGACAATCAAATTGAAATGAAAGTCCACAGCCTCTAAAATATAGAAAATGCTTCCATCTCAGCTTGATGTAATGCAAGTACTAATTCAATAATATCAATACAATATAAACAGTGTTGTATATTAACTAAGTGCTTCTTTTACAAAGTGGCAAATGCAATGAAACCCATTCAATTCCTATGGGCTTCATAGCATTTGCAGCACAGGAATCACTACCGCGGTTTTGTAAAAGGAGCTCTAAGTAAATGCAACTAGGTACTGTACTTAAATAGTTTTGTCACTTTTACTTGTAAAGAAGTACAGGTAACATTTGTTACTTTTACTGAAGTAATAATTTTGCCAATTTTTACTGCTTCTATTCAGTTACCTCTGACGCTTGCAGTTAAAAGAAAAAAAGTAAAAGTGGAAGCAAGATGTAAGTGATGATTCCTCAGTAAACCAAATGAAACAGTAAAACCTGAAATAGGATTTTGCTATTGCAAACCTTGTCACACAAACAGTGGATCATCTCATCTTTACTTTTGCTGTTCATATAGCCTATGAGAACAATGGAGTTGCTTGTGTTTGTTGAACTGGTTACTGGTCTCCAGCCAACCAGTAATGAGTTGGGTCACTTTGAAGCAGAGATGCTGAAGCTGGTTGCAATTCTTGGTGAACAAACATGTTCTACCACAACAAACTGCTGGTCCTCCCATGGAAAATGTTACATTATGGTGACTGTCTACTGGATCAACAGAGTCTTTAGAGAGAAGTCTTCTTGTCAAGCCTTAAGAAGATTGAAAGGTTTGCACACATTTGATGTTCTTACATCATTTCTCAAAGACATTCCTACGGAGTTTGTCATCAGATGAAAAATTGTTCGAACAACAGATGATTCCAACTTTGTGAAAGCCTTCTCTGTAATTGGACAGCATGATGATAACAAAGATGAAGGTACAATATATAACTTAGATCGTGAGCCCATTAGGGACAGTGTGAAGTACCTGTAATAGAGGAGTGTGGTAGCCGTGTTAGTCCACTCTTAAGGTTATCAATAGAAATCAAACAAAATAAAACATGGAAAAGAAAATAAGATGATACCTTTTTTATTGGACATAACTTAATACATTTCTTGATTAGCTTTCGAAGGTTGCCCTTCTTCGTCAGATCGGAAGTACCTGTAATAGAAATTGTAAACCATATAGCTACCTCAGGGATCACTTGCGGTATATCAAGTGCTGAAAATAAATAAATAAATAAGATGCAATGATGAATTAAACCACACTACTTCTAATGCAGATAATAATGACAATGATGATAAGGTATTCTTTGCTATACAGAAGTCAAGTGTTTTAGACAGAGATTCCCTTGATCAATACCTCTAGACCCAGTCAGAAGATATCAGTAATAGTGCAGCCTTGCCTGATTTGAAGGAACTTTATATCAGACTGAACAATCGACTTCCTGCTGGTGCAATTATGAACACATTTTTAGCCATGCATTAATGATTCACAACCACACTCACATGAGTGACACTCACTTAAAAATTTTAGTTTTACTAAAAGCAAAATGGATTGAATTGTAGAGCAATAAAATTGTTGGGATAAAAACTTTAACAATAGTTTAATTTATTGTAGTTGCAATACTTTGACTTTTTACTCAAAAAATATTGGGGCTTATTTTCAAAAGAGAAAAATGTCTCATAAACAGCATAAAGTAACATTGGGACATTTCTTTTCTCAAAAATGTCCAAATCACAATTTTCAAAACTCAGATTTAAGACATTTTTCTCTGCAGTATGTCCAAATCATAAGGGGGCATGTTGGGAGCAGGATTTGGGTGTTCCCAAAATGTGGACATTTTTCTACCATAATGGAACAAAGCAAAAACATCCAGGGCTAAAAGTTAGTGTGTTTCAATCACACCTAAGTCACAGAAAGGTGCCCTAAATGATGAGATGACCAAAGGAGAGATTAAGTCACTGACCTTCTCCCACCCTCCAAAGATCTGAAAGAAACAGTATATACCAACCTCCATGACAACTTGAAATGTTATGGCCAATCCTATAGAGCAGCAAGCAGGTCCCTGGAGTAGCCTAGTGGTCAGTGCAGTGCACTGTAGAGAAGGGGACCCAGGCCCACATTCCACTCTAATTGGTACATTTGTGATGGAAAGCGTGAGTCCTCCAAAACCCACCAAAAACCTACTATACCTACATATATTTTTATTTTTTGTTACATTTGTACCCCGCACTTTCCCACTCATGGCAGGCTCAATGGTACCTACAGGCATAAGGGCTATTGTAGTGGAATACAGTTGGGTACACTAGGTTTTTGGTGGGTTTTGGAGGGCTCACCATACAATATAAGGGGTAACAGTGAGATTTGTACCTGGGGCCTTTTATGTGAAGTCCACTGCAGTGCCCCCTAGAGTACCCCACTACTCTACTGAGATGTCTATGTGGCCAGTCTACTACGAATGCTGGTTCCTCCTACATCCCAATGACAGGAGTTTGTGCATTTTTCACTTGGACCTTTATTTGTTTTTTCAAAAATGGTCCTAAAAATAGACACACTGAGCACAAAAACATCTAGCAAATGGCCATTTTCAAAACAAAAAGTTGAATGTTTTTCTGGTTTGAAAATGGCCATGTTTACTACTGGTTTTTTGGACACTTTTTGCAAAATGTCCAAAATCGGATTTAGATGTCATATCAAAAATGCCCCTTCATATATTGGGCAACAACTTTTTTACTTTCACTTAAGTAAAGGCTCCTTTAACAAAGCCGTGCTAGCCATTCTGGCATGGCAAATATGATGAAGCCCATAGGAACTGAATGGGGATGGGCCTGGGTCCACCTGGCTGAAGTGCACTACGGTACCCACTAAAAGTGCTCCAGGGACCTGCATACACGCAGGCCTCTAGGACTGGTTGCTGCTATATAACATTGGCACACCAGTTGACATCTGAAGACTAATCTCTCCGAAAACGTCGTTTTTTGGAATAACCGCGTTTACTCACAGTTAACTGCAGATCAGAGGTTGTGCCCCACTGGCAACGAGTCTCCCTGGTACTGAGATGAGAGTAGGTCAGAGCTGGCAGAATGCTGTACAATGCCCTCTTTCAGCCACATTCAAGGGAAGAACTAAGTTGTCTAACGTGGCTAACACAGGAAAGGGAACTAAAACTGGCTTACAAAAATGGCCACTACCGCATGGACTACAACAGGAAACACAACAGGGCACACTCTGACCCAGTAGGCAGGGGGAAAAGCACCATTGGAGAAGAGCCTACCAACTACCAACATCGTGAGACTGTAACACAAGCTAATGAAATCACGGAGCCCAATACCCTACACCCACCACAATGCAATGCTGATGTGACCCTGTAGTGCACCCGAGAGCTTCATCTGACCCAGGGAAAGGCTGTGACAGGATCGAACACATTCTGCTGTCATGGAGGTGGGTACGGCATTTGAGGCTGGCATAGAGGCTGGAAAAAAAGTTTGTAAAGTGGGGATTTTTTTGGTGGGAGGGGGTTAGTGACCACTGGGGGAGTCCGGGGAGGTCATCCCCGATTCCCTCCAGTCGTCATCTGGGCAGTTGGGGCACTTTTTGGGGACTTGTTTGTGAAAAAAAAGGATCCAAAAAAAGTGACCCAAAATCACGGTATAAACGCCTTTTTTTTCGATTATCAGCTAAAGACGCCCATCTCTCCTTGGCTGATAACCACGCCCCAGTTCCGCCTCCGTCAACTTTATTCATTTCCGCGACGGAGTGCAGTTGGAAACGCCCAAAATCAGCTTTCGATTATACCGATTTGGGCGCCTTTGCGAGATAAACGTCTATCTCCCGATTTAGGTCGCACTATAGGCGTTTTCTCTTTCGAAAATAAGCTGGACTGTAGCCTTCCTGTTACTCTCTACACAGAACAGCTGTTATATAATTCTAGCTTAAGTCCTTGTTCTTGCATCCAACCAAAATTAAGGGCATAGATCAGTGCAAATTAGTGCATGTTAAGGCCAATTATTTATAATTATTGCCAACTGAGCCAATAAGTTTATGCATGCAAGTGATCCTATTCTATAAGTGTGCGTCCAATTGCATTTATCGAATCGGGGAGGGGGGGGGGGGGTCTGTGTGTAACCAAGAATCATACAGATAACTATGAAAGGTTACAACAATAGGGTTGAATTTTATGTTGTATTTTTATTGTTACCTGTTTACTCTAACTTATATACACGGTGCTTATATTGTACGCCCAACTTTGGCGCACTTCTGAGAATCGCGTGCAAATAAATTGGATAATGAGCTCTGAACCATCAATAACTGGGTGCTAACAACCAGCTATTGATGTCACTTGGTGCTCATTAAAATTTGCATGTGCCACTGGATGCGTGCTGTTCTTTAAGACACTGTGCCTAACTCCCATGGCGCATATCTCAAAAGGGTCGTGGCCATAGGCGTGTCAGGGCTTTCCAAAAAGTTGCATGCGGAATTGCAGAATACTATCTAACTGCATCAAATTTGGGCACCAACATTTCCACCAGGGTTCAGCATGCGTAAGTCCAGCATCCATAAGTTAGGAGTGGGATCTGTGCTAAATGCTATTCTATATAAATCGTATTATAGAATAGCGATTCATGCTAAATTTTGTCAGTGCCCAATTTTCAGTGTAGTTTACTAAATTCCCTCCATAGTGGATAAGTAGACTATAAGTGTAATAAATAAATAAATAAATTGTGTGTGTTCTTGCTTATTTAGGTAATGGAAATCTTTATTTCTAAATTGGCAATCGCCATCACGATACTATGTAAGCCACATTGAGCCTGCAAATAGGTGGGGAAATGTGGGATACAAATGCAACAAATAAATAAATAAATGTACTGAATTAGCCTTTGAAACCCTTCTGCTTCATGAGATTACAGCATAAATATACTATGATCAGTGGAGCTCAGTGAATCAAGGAGTGGAATGTGGAGAGAGAAACAGTTAAGGATTCACAGAAAGGATCAGGTAATGATTTACAGAGCTACACCTTAGTTAAGATCTTCCAGAGTGGTATGTGACAGAAAGCATTTCAACTAAGTGAATCAGATAGGGACACAAACTCCTGCTTAAGTCAAACTAATGGATAAATCAGAGCCCCACACCCAGGAGTGTGGAGCTTTACCTCGGATTCACCAGTCAGGCCAAATTGATCACCAGGGTCCAGAGGATTATGTATAGAAAAATGCTAATGTGTCCACGCTGCAGATTACAGCTGGGAAAACCCGCACGGTAGAAATTAGAAAAATATTTTCTACTGCGGGAAACAGTGCACGCCAACTTCAAAATTACCACCAGGTGCCCGCGCTACCCAGACAGTACTGTCAATTAAGTGTGTGCTACTCGCAGTTTAGCCCTACTTCAGCTTAGTAAAAGCCAGGGGCATAGCTACGTGGGGCCATGGGGGCCTGGGCCCCCATAGATTTGGCCCTGGACCCCCTGCCGATGACCCCCTCGACCCACCTTCCCACCGTCAACCCACCGTCGCCGTCCTTTGCTGGCCAGGGACCCCAACCCCCGCTAGCCGAGGTCCTCTTCTTCCCGCGCAAGGCTTCGTTCAGTTTCTGAGTCTGACGTCCTACACATACAACATGCAGGTCGTCAGACTCAGAAACTGAACGAAGCCTTGAGCGGGAAGAAGAGGACCTCGGCTGGCGGGGGTTGGGGTCCCCTGTCAGCAAAGATAGGCGACGGCGATGGCAGGGGAAGGTTGGCGGCGGGAGGGGGGTCAAAGTTGTTGGTGGTGGTGGTGGTGGCGGCAGCGGCGAGGAGGGGTCGGCAATGGCGAGGGGGTCAGCGGCGCCGGGGGGGGGCAAAAATGTGCCCCCTCAGCTCGGGCTCTGGACCCCCCTCCTGCCGAAGTCTGGCTACGCCCCTAGTAAAAGCACCCCTGTAGGTGGCATAAGTGCTTGAGCTTAAGCATATACACTTGTGTCTACCTGGTTATGCTGGTATTCTATAAAGGAAGTAGGCGTCTACTCCCTTTTTTAGAATAGGCAACAATCTGGCATGCTCTGGACATGTATATATAGAAGTGCCTCATATGATTACACTGGACAACCAAGCAGGTAGCACAAATAGCAGGTATAAGGTGAGACGTCTAACTTAACGGTTTAAGTATATGAGCATATTTAGTGCTGCCACTTAAATGGATAGTACCGCTGAATATAAGCATAATTTGACAACATCTAGATAAAATGTTTTCAGCACAGAGCTGAATTTTTTACCTCAACGAGTTCTCAAGTTGTGCTGGTAAAAGGGCCTTAACTAGACTGCTTGCCTAACAGCCTCCTGAGACAGTATGACTTCCCAAGTCAGAGCCAGCTCAAGGGACTGTGGCACTCTGAGCCAATTTTTGTATTGGTGCCTCCCACCCCACCTGCAATCTGGTATCTCTCTCTCCACTCTCCCGCTCTCCCTGCCAGTGATCCAGTATCCCCCCCTTTCTTTCAAGATCCCCCTCCTGCCGGACCAGGTGCAGCACTAGCTCAGGGTGCTGGTGATAAAGAGTGCCAAACTCCCAATCTCGCATCTATCCCTCTGGAGTTTGAAAGTAGACCGGACTGGGATTTTGGCTCCCTTTATCACTGACACACTTAACCAGTGCCTCACCTGGTCCATAGTTTGAGCAGTCCTTGGCCCAAGTGGAGACACTTCCTTTGAAATGGACACACCACGAACCTGATTATGGGAACTCTGAAGTCCACCTTACTCAAGCCAGGTTATTTTTGTGTCCCACCTTCACTGTGTGCCTTATTTTCTTCTCTTCACATTCTTATCCTACAAGTCAAACCAAGTGTTTGACATGTCCAACCCTGAAGCTGGAGCTGCTTCTTGAAAATAAGCCATCCTTATCACCCAGTCAATGCAACCTAGCAAAGCTGAGAAGGACATATCACCGACTGGGTCATCCTTACATGTTGAGACCAGTATCTTGTTGTCAATATTCCTGTACATTGGCACCTTTAAATCCCATGGCAAATCACTGTTCCTGGAATTTGCTATGTTCCTCCACTACCAGGTAATTTTCTGGAGCCATATGGTAACCCTACTTCTGTTCAGTATGCTTTCCAAAGTCTCTTCTCCCTTGATTTTTGGCTTCTATTCTGCTCCTTATTGCCTCTACTGGAGAAGTAAATGAATGCTCTACTTGGGTTACCATTTTTCCTGACCCCCCCCCCCCCCCAAAAAAAAAAACAACCCTCAATTACTGGTCTATCCATCCTTGGCCTCTCCCATTGCCCCAACCCCAGTACTGACTAATCCTGGCAGGAGTGTTTCCTGCCTGAGAATCACCTTACAGCCTAGAAGAGGTCTTTTGTCACAACAGCAGGGAGCGGTTTTCTCAGTAAGTAATGTCTTCCCAATTATTTTACAGAATGAAGGGAATTTGTTTAGGTTTAAAAAAGAATTGAAGACCTACTTGTATCAGTGCGCTTATGGTTGAAAGCATGGTGTTACTAGAAATGGGGGAAGGGGAAGATAGCAGCAATACTGATTGTTATTTTGTTGTGATTTTTTTAAATTTTGTCTACTGTACACTACCAGGAGTAGATACAAATTGATAATGTGGAGGGGCATAATCGAACGGCGCCAGCCAAATAGCTGGCCGGCCATCTTCGGGGCCGGCGCCGTAAGTGGGCGGAGCCAACCGTATTTTCAAAAAAGATGGCCGGCCATCTTTTTCTTCACTAATACGGTTAGGCCCGGCCAAATGTCAGAGTTCGCCGGGTTTGAGATGGCCGGCATCGGTTTTCGGCCACAATGGAAAATAATGCCAGCGATCTCAAACCTGGCAAAATCCAAGGCATTTGGTCGTGGGAGGAGCCAGCATTTGTAGTGCACTGGCCCCCCTCACATGCCAGGACACCAACCAAGCACCCTAGGGGGCACTTCTAAAAATTAAAAAAAATAAAAATAGCTCCCAGGTGCATAGCTCCCTTACCTTGGGTGCTGAGCCCCCAGAACCCCCCCCCCCAAAAAAACCCACTCCCCACAACTCTACACCATTACCATAGCCCTAAGGGGTGAAGGGGGGCACCTACATGTGGGTACAGTGGGTTTTGGGTGGGTTTTGGAGGGCTCCCATTTACCACCACAAGTGTAACAGGTAGGGGGGAATGGGCCTGGGTCCACCTGTCTGAAGTGCACTGCACCCACTAAAAACTACTCCAGGGACTTGCATACTGCTATCGGGGAGTTGGGTATGACATTTGAGGCTGGCAAAAAGGTTTGTTTTTGTTTTTTTGGTGGGAGGGGGTTGGTGACCACTGGGGGAGTAAGGGGAGGTTATCCCCGATTCCCTCCGGTGGTCATCTGGTCAGTTGGGGCCCCTTTTTGAAGCTTGGTTGTGAAGAAAAAGGGGCCAAGTAAAGCCAGCAAAATGCTTGTCAAGCCTGGCTTTTTTTTCCATTATCAGGTGAAGCTGGCCATCTCGTGAGCACACCCCTGTCCCACCCCCATCCCGCCTTCACTACCCTACCAACACACCCCCTTGATATTTCGCTGGCTCCGCGATGGAAAGCAATTGAACCCGGCCAAAATTGGCTTTCGATTATACCGATTTGGCCAGGTTCTGGAGATCACTGACCATCTCCCAATGTGTCGGAAGATGGCCAGCGATCACTTTCGAAAATGAGCTGGATAGTAACATAGTAAGCGACAGCAGATAAAGACCTGAATGGTCCATCTAGTCTGCCCAAGCATAAAGACGTGCAAATTAGTTCCCCCCCCCCCCCCCCCACCTCCTTTCAGCAGTTCTCTCTCCCAAAGCCTCAAAATGCTTTTCCCTTGAAGTGGTTGACAGGCTACCAATCCACAGCAGTGCAGAGCCGTGCAGGGAGACCACAGGAGGAGTAGAGGGAGGGACCTGGCCACCTGAGTTTGACACCCCCCACAAGGCATAGGGAGACCCCTGCGGGCCTCAGTCTCCAGACACTGCAAGAGACAGAATAAAGTTATCCCTACCCCAAACAAAATAACATTTATATGTTTAATTTAAAAAACAGCAGGAAAAAAAAAAGAGAAGAAAGACTGTAGGGCTCATCACCTTCCACCTGCTGGAGACTGAGAATACAGAGTCTAGTATACATATTTGAATAAATAAATACAAAGGAGAGTAATGTAGAGGCAAAGGGTTACTGGTAGCAAGCTAATAGCACCTCTGGTGCACCCAACCTGGATGCATCTTCATGCCACAGTAAAAATCGGCATTTGTGAATGTGTTACCTTGGTTTTCTTCAATAGGTCAGCATAACACATTAAGGTCCTACCTGTTTCTTATCCAGTGTCTCTCATCTGGTTCCTTGCCTTCAGAAAAGAATTGAACAAGGGGCCCCAGGCAGAATCCTCCAATTCCTCACTGGTTTATTACAATAAGATAACTCAACTACCAAGTTCAAGTTGTTCCAGAAACAAAATTCTAATCAGCATCTTATTAAAAGCGTAAGAGTTAATAAAGGCCCGTCTGAAGGACATTTAGAAATGAACTTGCAAAACTCACAGGGGGTCTTTTACTAAAGATTAGCACATGTTATCTGCAGCAAGCTCATAGGAATAAAATGGGTCCCTGTGGCAGATAACATGAGTTAATCTTTAGTAAAAGACCCCCACAGTTTAGAAAAAAAAATCACCACTGTCTTTTTCTTTTTTTTTTTTTTTCATTTTGCACATTGCTACAGCAAAATTAGTAATCTTGATTTCCCATCTCATGCTCTGTGCACAATCTGAATGACTCCCAACACAGGAGCAAAATTTCACGTGGATTAAATTCCTGGAATCAACTTGCCATGAACACAAGTGTTATAAAAGGGTGCTGAAATGGAATGATTCAAATACTGCTACATTCACCTCTTTAATTCCTTGAGCCTTCCTATTTCCTTTGGACTTATTAACTTCTGAAATCTTTCAGTGTGCAGTGTAGGCCAATACGGCGAACAATTTAACCATGGAGGCAGGGGTAGGCTAGTATTTAGGCACACCTGTAAATACTGCAAAGGTAGTAAGCCTACTGTGCTCTTCTATGGGCAGTAAAATGGGAGCCTGCAGGTGAACAGGAGACTGATCAGTGTGGTGCCTAATTTCTCTAAACAGGGCTAGTGAAGTGTAATGACATCCTGTTCTATTATACAGATGCTGAAGTTCCCTTACTTCCCCTTGCCCTTTCCTCCTCTTGTGCTCTCTCTCTCATACTGATTCTGGAAACTCATTGGCATGACAATTTATACATGTGTCGTCAAAGTAATACTTGGAAAAAAGACCATTTTAGTAATTCGAGCAAGTGCTAGGCTCATGGGGACTTTTGCACATGCCTGCCTTGTGGCTAATATCTGAAGGACAACTACACAATTGGTTCCGTATTTTAAAAAGGAAAAAAATGGTTACAAGGAGAAGAGCTACCAAATTACTCAGGTCTAAAAAAGGAGATTTTTTTTAGCCAGTGCTAGGTTTAGGAACTTACAGTATATCCCAAAGCAGTGTGGTTATTTGCAGTCATTGATTCTACTCATGGAAATAAGTGCTAGAAATTCCATAAGGCTTCCGAATAGGGTTGCCAGAAACCCAGGACTGGTGTAAATTCTCCTCCTGGACCTGGGTGTTATACCCTACCTTGGCCGAAGTCGGTGTGTTGAACTGATGACCCACCTGTTGCTTTGTATCTGCACTTGAAAGCTAAGTTACTCTTTTGACTTTCACATGCTGTATGGATCCTGAGCTGATTCTGTTGAGCTTTACAATCTCTTTTTACTTATCCTGGAATTAAAGGGGTTTTTTGCCTATGATGATATAATTTTATTTAATGTTTTGTAAGCCACATTGTGCCTGCATGAGTGGGAAAATGTGGGATATAAGCGAACAATAAATAAATAAATAATAAATTCCCAGCAAAAGTCTTCTCAACCCTTGTTATTACTAAATGACTACTTGGGTTGGAGGTTGGGTTAAATTCAGAGGCTTTTCCCTTAACTCCCTTTAAAAACAGATGCACTCTACAGAATCCATAGTATATTGTTGAATATTACTAGTTTTTGCCATTGCATGGGAGAGTTCTTTTTTGTTGTATATTTACATATAATACCCTATTTGCAGAACACTTTCAGAAAAAGCAAAGGACCTATCTTCAGAGTCTGACATGCCAATGAAAATAATTGAAGCTAGGGATGTGTATTTGGTAGCACACAGTTGATTTTTTTTTAGTGCGCCTTGAAAAAATTTAGTGCATACTAAATCAATGTAAGGTGCCATGTTAAGCTATTAATTAAAGCACTTACCCCCAAATTCTATATATGGTGACTACAGTTGTGTGTAAATCAGCGCACTGCCACTACTACTACTACTACTACTATTTAGCATTTCTATAGCGCTACAAGGCGTACGCAGCGCTGCACAAACATAGAAGAAAGACAGTCCCTGCTCAAAGAGCTTACAATCTAATAGACAAAAAAAATAAGCAAATCAAATCAATTAATGTGTACAGGAAGGAGGAAAGGAGGGTAGGTGGAGGCGAGTGGTTACGAGTCAAAAGCAATGTTAAAGAGGTGGGCTTTCAGTCTACATTTAAAGGTGGCCAAGGATGGGGCAAGACGTAGGGGCTCAGGAAGTTTATTCCAGGCATAGGGTGCAGCAAGACAGAAGGCGCAAAGTCTGGAGTAGGCAGTAGTGGAGAAGGGAACAGATAAGAAGGATTTATCCATGGAGCGGAGTGCACGGGAAGGGGTGTAGGGAAGGACGAGTGTGGAGAGATACTGGGGAGCAGCAGAGTGAGTACATTTATAGGTTAGTAGAAGAAGTTTGAACAGGATGTGAAAACGGATAGGGAGCCAGTGAAGTGACTTGAGGAGAGGGGTAGTATGAGTAAAGTGACCCCGGCGGAAGACGAGACGGGCAGCAGAGTTTTGAACCGATTGGAGAGGAGAGAGGTGACTAAGTGGGAGGCCAGCAAGAAGCAGATTGCAGTAGTCTAAACAAGAGGTGACAAGGGTGTGGATGAGGGTTTTGGTAGAGTGCTCAGAAAGAAAGGGGCAGATTTTACGGATGTTGTAAAGAAAGAAACGACAGGTCTTGGCGGTCTGCTGGATATGAGCAGAGAAGGAGATTTGTGTGTGCAACTTAATTGATGAATGAGCCAATCAGCACCGATTGGCTGCTAACAACTAATTATTGATATTAATAGGCCTTAATTGGGAGTTACACATGGATCATATTCTATAATGATCCACGTAAATCCTAAGATGCACATTTTGGGGGGGCGTGTTTAAGGGGCTGAAAGCAGACATAAATGTAGGAGACTTAAGTTAACAACACAGAAAAAGAGTGGGAAATGGACCAATGACTCCAGGAAAATGGGAGATAAATTTTATAGAACCACTTTATTAAATGACTCGACACAGACAACTGTGTTTCGGCCAGAAGGCCTGCCTCAGGAGTCTAAAAACAATAGATATTTGAAAACATAAATTAAAATAAACAACAAATATAATAAAAATAATATAATAAAAGAACAATATATATAGAAAAAACATGATATTAACAAAGATATATATAAATATAAATAATACAGAATGATAAAACAATATGAATTTGTATGGTCTAAAAAAGAGATTACATGTCCATATGTGAAAACTCTATGAAATATAACAGATAAAAAGCAGAACATGCTTACATATTATATTGCATTAGTGTGCACACGTATAAATCTGTGATGAAGACAAAGAAAGTCAGGAATATATGTGTATGTAAATATATATACACACACACACACGCATATACACGCATACACACATACACACATATATATACATATAATATGTATATGTATCTTTAAATCAAATTGAAAGTTAATAAATTGGAAAGTTAAAGGAATATATATATATATATATGTGTACTGAGGGTATTCAAATATCAAAAAATTTTTTATATATATATATATATATATATATGTGGCCATGTTCACAGCACATTTACAGAGAGGGTATAAGATCAGTAATTGCAGAGAGTATGGAATACGGTGAGTATATAGAAAAATGATGAGATCAGGTGTTTCTATGAAAAAAAAATATATATATATATAATGACCGACCTTGGTGATCCTTGTATTCTCAAATAAGAACTTGAGGTCGAATAGTCTATAAAGAAAAATGGAAAGGGAAGAGAAAACGACATTACTCTAACTCAGGTTACAGCAGAAATATATTGTGCTTAAAAGATGTGTCCACGGGATCTTACGTTGTGAAACGGGAAATGAAGGGCAGAAAAGTATGTATGGTGTTTAGACCAAAAATATATGTCCTCAGGACTTTACATTGTAAATCGGGAAATATAGGGCAGAAAAATATACACGGTGTTAATCGGGTAATGTAGGGCAGGAAAGTATACATAGTGTTTGCACTGCGTTGGTGGTTTAAATAAGAAAAAAGTATACGCAGTACTGCACCTGAACAGTGTTTGTGCTTTCGCACGGCGTTCACGGTGCAGACGGAGCAGCCAAATGAGATCGCAAAATCAGTAACTATAAACAACTTCAAGCTAAAAAGTGAGCACAATAAAAGTATGAAAAAAAATATATATATATATAGGCACTCCCTTATGTCACTATAAATGTCTTCCGTAGGCGAACAAAAGAAAAAGACAAAAAGAAAAAAAGAAAAAAAGAGAAAAAGAAGAAAAATATTTACAGTACCTCATATCGCTCTAAGTATCTCCCATAAGCGAGCAAAAGAAAACGTATTTACCTTGAGAAAGACTTTTATAGTATTTTGTTGGCGCAGCGTCTCAATATACTTGTAATGACTATGGGGAAAAAAACGTATACTATAAATGCTGTGTTTGGCGCCAAAAAAGTAAAGGAAGACGTATTACGTAAGTACGCTATTGGGTGAGTCATGATCATGTGGTATTTGATGTGATAGATTGACAGAGAACGTGCTCAATCAGAGCGTCCAAAAACAAAGGATTAGCATAAAGGTAATCCAATAGTGAGTATAGGCAGGAGAAGAACATAAGGATGACGTGTCGAATAAACGAACGTTGTCACAAGGGGAGGGGGTGTCATTGTTGACGAACGATGTATCTTATTATAAAAGAACGCTGTAATTGTTAAGTGACGCAATGGATAAACTAGATTTGAAAGCAAAAGCAAAAATTAAAGCTATGTTAATTGAAAGAGCAAAGTGCTCTGAATTTGTAAGGGTAAAAGGTATATTGTGAGAAGTATGGATTGGAATGGTTGAAGAACAAAGTTTCTATGTGTTTAAGAAGAAGAGGGTTTGATCAATGAACATAAAGAATGCTAATGTAAATGTTTCAGTGTAAATGTATATGTATATGAACATATACAATAAAAATAAATCTACTAATATCAAAAAAGAAGATATATATTAATCTAATAAAAGGTCAATTAATTAAGATACATATATATATTTATCTCCATATCTTCATGCATAAGACATGGATTAATATATCTGTAATAGAAAAACAATAATCTAAAAAAACATTAATCTAAAAATATATATATATATATATATATATATATATATATATGTGCGGAATGGGTTTACAAAACCATTATGCCATCAGCGTATATACATACAAAAGTGCAAAATAATGCAAATACATATATGTATATATATATATATATACATGCATACATAAAAACATGCACGTACATACATATAAGATTAAAACAGTGCATCAGTATATAATGTTTAATGGTCTATTTTGGTCTAAGAAATAAATACATGAAAGAGACATAAAAAATGACTTCTCTATTGGTGGGATGCTTGAATATTATGGAGGTCAAAGAATTGTTATGAAATGTTATAAATAAACGGAGAGATCCAATTCACTATTGAGTCCTTCAGGCGCGAGGGTTTTCAATTCAAAAATCAATTTTTGTTCCTCTCTCAGAAGTTGAGCATCTATATTTCCACCTCTTTTGTTGATTTGTAATGTTCTAAAAACTAGGAACCTAAGGTCAGAAATATCATGGTTGGCAGTAAGCCAATGGGAGACCAATGGGGCACTTTCAATTTTTCTATTGATGCAACTGCGATGTTCTATCAGTCTTGTCTTTATTGCTCTAACGGTCTTTCCAATGTATAGCTTGAGGCACGGGCATTGTATAATATAAATAACGCATGCAGTATTGCAATCTGAAGTGTGACGTAAATGGAAGGTCTGAAGGGTTGTGGGATGCAAAAAAAACGACGTATCCATGGAGTGTTTGCATACACTACATTTACCACAAGGGCGGTGACCATGATGGATTAGAGGTTCTCTTCTTTCTGGCAAGTAAGATGGTATAAGGTGTTCTTTGAGATTTCTATTTCTTGAATAGGCCACAACTAAATTTTTGTCTTTAAAACAGTCTAAATTATCTAAAATATGCCAATTCCGTCTTATTGATCTCTGTATATCTTTTGCCAAATGGGAATACCGTAAAGTACATACAATGTCCGGTTTTTCTCTGTGCGTGGTGGATTGTAGTAGAGTAGACCTATCTTTTGAGAGTGCTTTGGTATATCCATCCTTAATGCATTTTTCAGGATAACCCCTATTGGAGAATCTCTTGCTTAATTGTTCTGCCTGCGTGTTGAAGTCTTCAAAACTTGAGCAAATCCTGCGTAATCTCAAAAATTGGCTGAGTGGTAGGTTTTGCTTCAATGATGGGTTATGATAGCTGGTGTAGTGCAAAAAGACATTTCTATTGGGTGGGTTTCCTGTAAATGGATATTTGAAAAAAATATGTGCCTTTTGAGATATTGAGATCTAAAAAGTGGACTTGTCCTTCATTATACTCCATTTTAAATTTGAGATTAGGGTCTCGTAAGTTGAGCCAAGTGTAGAATTGTTGCAAAGATTCTATACTACCTTGCCACAGGATGAAGATGTCATCGATGTATCTTTTATATATTTTTTTTATATTTTTTTATATATTTTTTTTATATATTTTTTAATATATTTTTTTATATATATTTTTTATATTTTTTATTTATGCTTCTCAGAGCATATTAAAATATATAAAAGATACATCGATGACATCTTCATCCTGTGGCAAGGTAGTATAGAATCTTTGCAACAAGTTGATGGGGGCGTGTCAGAGGTGTGGCGAAGGCGGAACTGGGGCGTGGTTATCTGCCAAACAGAGATGGGCGCATTTCACAGATAATGGGACAAAAGTATGCGTTTTTAGCTAGAATTTAGTGCACTTTTCCTGGACCCTGTTTTTTCACGAATAAGGCCCCAAAAAGTGCCCTAAATGACCAGATGACCACTGGAGGGAATCGGGGATGACCTCCCCTGACTCCCCCAGTGGTCATAAACCCCCTCCCACCACAAAAAATGATGTTTCACAACTTTTTATTTTCACCCTCAAATGTCATACCCACCTCCCTGGCAGCAGTATGCAGGTCCCTGGAGCAGTTGTTAGGGGGTGCAGTGGACTTCAGGCAGGTGGACCCAGGCCCATCCCCCCCCTACCTGTTACAATTGTGCTGCTTAATGCTTAGTCGTCCAACCCCCCCCGAACCCACTGTACCCACATGTAGGTGCCCCCCTTCACTCCTTAGGGCTATAGTAATGGTGTAGACTTGTGGGCAGTGGGTTTTGAGGGGGATTTGGGGGGCTCTACACACAAGGGAAGGGTGCTATGCACCTGGGAGCTCTTTTACCTTTTGTTCTGTTTTTGTAAAAGTGCCCCCTAGGGTGCCTGGTTGGTGTCCTGGCATGTTAGGGGGACCAGTGCACTACGACTCCTGGCCCCTCCCACGAACAAATGCCTTGGATTTATTCGTTTTTGAGCTGGGCGATTTCATTGTCCATTATCGCTGAAAAGCAAAAACGCCCAGCTCACAACTTGGCGAATAAAACATGGACGTCTAATTTTTTCGAAAATACGCTTGGGTCCGCCCCTTCACGGACCCGTTCTCGGAGATAAACGCCCATGGAGATAGGCGTTTCTGTTCGATTATGCCCCTCTATGTATACTTTCCTGCCCTACATTACCCGATTAACACCGTGTATATTTTTCTGCCCTATATTTCCCGATTTACAATGTAAAGTCCTGAGGACATATATTTTTGGTCTAAACACCATACATACTTTTCTGCCCTTCATTTCCCGTTTCACAACGTAAGATCCCGTGGACACATCTTTTAAGCACAATATATTTCTGCTGTAACCTGAGTTAGAGTAATGTCGTTTTCTCTTCCCTTTCCATTTTTCTTTATAGACTATTCGACCTCAAGTTCTTATTTGAGAATACAAGGATCACCAAGGTCGGTCATTATATATATATTTTTTGTTTTTTTCATAGAAACACCTGATCTCATCATTTTTCTATATACTCACCGTATTCCATACTCTCTGCAATTACTGATCTTATACCCTCTCTGTAAATGTGCTGTGAACATGGCCACATATATATATATATATATATATATATAAAAAATTTTGATATTTGAATACCCTCAGTACACATATATATATATATATATATATATTCCTTTAACTTTCCAATTTATTAACTTTCAATTTGATTTAAAGATACATATACATATTATATGTATATATATGTGTGTATGTGTATATGCGTGTATATGCGTGTGTGTGTGTGTATATATATTTACATACACATATATTCCTGACTTTCTTTGTCTTCATCACAGATTTATACGTGTGCACACTAATGCAATATAATATGTAAGCATGTTCTGCTTTTTATCTGTTATATTTCATAGAGTTTTCACATATGGACATGTAATCTCTTTTTTAGACCATACAAATTCATATTGTTTTATCATTCTGTATTATTTATATTTATATATATCTTTGTTAATATCATGTTTTTTCTATATATATTGTTCTTTTATTATATTATTTTTATTATATTTGTTGTTTATTTTAATTTATGTTTTCAAATATCTATTGTTTTTAGACTCCTGAGGCAGGCCTTCTGGCCGAAACACAGTTGTCTGTGTCGAGTCATTTAATAAAGTGGTTCTTTAAAATTTATCTCCCATTTTCCTGGAGTCATTGGTCCATTTCCCACTCTTTTTCTGTGTTGTTATTTTCACGTGGGAGCTAGTGTTCATCCACTTAGGTGGATCACTCCTTCTCGGAGACTTAAGTTAGACATGCCATTCAACATATAGTTTTTTACATGCCAATTTTTCAGCTTGATTTACTGATTCTAGTCTTTAGAGTCCATTTGCACACCTTAAAAAGTTCGAACGTGTGTTAAAATATTTTATTTAAACAAATATGTAACTCCAGAGGTAGACTGATATTTAAGCAGGAAGAAATTATATCCAAATTTCATGGATCCTATACAAAGTTATACAAGGCAGAGGGGCAGGGGGAATTAATATAAATGCAAGGAGTTTCTTTAATCCTTGAAGGGCCCATCTAATTAGGATTGAAAAGCACTGGAGACACCCTTTAGTGAAGAAAAGATGTGGGCTGGGATAGCCTCCTTCAATAATTACAAAACACATGTATGGGTCAGCTAAAAGTGGAATTTTCCAAGATATTTTAATCAGTCCTGATACCTATGCGGTCCTTTTACTTAGCTACAGTAAAGAGTGGCCTTAGCACACTTTTACACTGGTTTTTCCCATATCCTAAGGCCATTTTTACCACAGCCGTAAAATGGCCGGTTTTCAAATTTTTTTTATATTAAAGGTTATGCGCTAATGTTGCCATTAGCAAGCAGCAGGGGTAGACTGACTGTTATCTGGGCCCCCGGGCAATAAGGGTCATAGACACTCCCCCCCCCCCCAACTTCCCATTTGACAGAGATTTCTGGTTCTGCATTTATTGCATTTCTAAATCTCACTCCCTGTGGAGATCAGAGCCCTTCTCTTCCTTCTGCAATTCCTTCTGTTACAACTCTCCACTCCATCTCCTCCTGACCTGCCAAATACACTTTACATTTTTAAAAAGACTACTGGAAGGGGGTTTCCCTGCCCCAGTCTTCTTGCTGGCAATGAGTACTGTCTAGGGATTCCCCCTACCTCCTTTTCAAAAAAAGTACAATAGTGGGGTTCCTCAACTAGCACCATCTTTTTATGGCCAGTTGGAAGAGAAGGGTGGGGGATTTCCCAGATTGTAAAATATTTTGTAAGCAAGAGATAATTCTATGCAGTTTAAAATATGAAAGGAGGGAAGTGGCTTGTAACCATGGGAAACATTTTTAAAGAGAGAAGAAAGGGGGATCTAGCAGCCTGTAGAGGTATTTAAGATGGAGAGAGAGAGGGGGGGGGGGCAATGGTCTTGTGACTCCACAATAGCTCAAGGTGAGTTACATTCAGGTACACTAAATGTTGCTGACAGAAGTGTAGCCAGGTTGAAGGCGCCGGGGGAGCAGAGAGCGGACTTCTGACAGTGACACACATGTTTTAAATGCGACAGATTGCATAAAAGATAGGTTTTTTGAGTGTTGGAAAAGTTTTCTGAATACACTTTTGATTTGGGCACAAACAGTATGGTGAAAATCCATTTGGAAATATAGGGGCCCTTTTACTAAACTGCCATAGGCTCTACGCTCATGCAGCACGCATCCAAATGAGACTACCGCCAGGCCAGCACTCCCCCCAGCAGTAATTTCAGATTTGTTGCATGCCCATAATGTCTGGATGAATTATTTATTTATTTCCTCCTATGCACGCTGTTTCCGGCAGTAATCAGCAGTTGGTGTGTGCCAACCAGCCATCATGTGTGTAGCGCGTGAGCCCTTACCGCTAGATCAATGGGTGGTGTTATGGGCTCGGGCCAGTTTTAGACACGTGCTGGTTTCAGTTTTACTGCAAGCCCTTTTTCCGTCACATTTTTAAAAAAAACTTTTTTGCAGATGTGGTAAAAAACTGGCTCAGCGTGCACCTAATACAGGCACCTACACTGCCGAGGGCCACTTTTTACCACAGCTTAGTAAAAGGGCCCCATAGTGTGAAGTGATTAAACTTGTTGGACATAAAGTTGACCTAATCGGTCAGTATTACTCCCACTACAGCCTATGAGCACACTTGCTATGGAGAAGGATTTTCTATCTCATCACCACTGGCAAACCCAGTACAATTCCCAGCTCTCAGATTGCCATCATTGTCTTTGCATGCGCAAAATCAAGCAAGATCAAACACATCCCCATGATGCCACCTCCAGACCTGAGCACCTCTTCCTCCCCGTACTTCTGCCACTGTATTTCCCTGTGGTGAGGAGGCGTACAGTGCTCCAATAGCCTGAACAGTTTATCAGTCTCAGGATGTCCTCCATTTTGTATTATCCAATGCCTCTGGCCAACTTGCATGAGGATTTATATACTCTCAACCTACTATCACTAACAGACACTTGCTGAAGAATTCCATTGGCCTTACCATCATCACCATCATCATTAATCTGCCTGAGTACCTAAGGAGCTTCAAACGCCACAGCCACTGATTGAACTACTACTACTACTATTTAGCATTTCTATAGCGCTACAAGGCATACGCAGCGCTGCACAAACATAGAAGAAAGACAGTCCCTGTTCAAAGAGCTTACAATCTAATAGACAAAAAAAAAAGTAATCAAATCAATTAATGTGTACAGGAAGGAGGAGAGGAGGGTAGGTGGAGGCGAGTGGTTACAAGTGGTTACGAGTCAAAGCAATGTTAAATAGGTGGGTTTTCAGTCTAGATTTAAAAGTGGCCAAGGATGGGGCAAGACGTAGGGGCTCAGGAAGTTTATTCCAGGTGTAGGGTGCAGCGAGACAGAAGGCACAAAGTCTAGAGTTGGCAGTAGTGGAAAAGGGAACAGATAAGAAGGATTTATCCATGGAGCAGAGTGCACGGGAAGGGGTGTAGGGAAGGACAAGTGTGGAGAGATACTGGGGAGCAGCAGAGTGAGTACATTTATAGGCTAGTAGAAGAAGTTTGAACAGGATGCGAAAACGGATAGGGAGCCAGTGAAGCGACCTGAGGATTGAAAATTATTTATTTAAGCTAAAGAGTCATCCAGGAGGAGATACGTTGATTTTATTGCAGATATGTGCACAGGACCCAGTGGTAAAGCAAAGAAGTAATGCATAACTTTTTTTTACTGTGTACAACGGGGAGTAGAATAAATGAGAAACAGAAGTAGGAGAGGAACACAAAATTGCACAAGGACAGAGAGGGGAATGAAATAAAGAAAACATAAGAAGAAGTGGGGGAAAGAGCAAAAAGAACTGCACAAGGGCAAAGAAGAAGGAAATAAAGGAGACAGAAGGGGAAGATAGGAGATGCATGTGGAAGAATTAAAATATCTATTTCCATTTTCATGTTGTAGCAAAAGCAAAGCTACTGATTTAGGTTTGACGCCATCAAAAAAGAAAAAAAAATTGCTTCAGCTTAGGAACAGCAGGAGGATTTCTAATTATGCCATTGCTACACTGTGATTGTGTACATTGTGTGATTTAAAACAGTTTATACTAGTTAAAGTTGATTTATATACTGATATCATAGATCTCCAACGAATTCTGTCTTCCAGAGCTTGTGACTTTCTCCAAGTTCTTTCCCTCTTTCTATATTCTCATTTCAAAGTTAACAAATGAGAGTCAAACCATTTTTCAGATTTCCTAGCTACCTTAGTTTTGGTCTTAACTGGTACTATCTCATCTAGTATATCAGTAACATGATTATTGCAAGTTGAAAAAATATGCTGTGTAGGATCAGAGGTAAATAAATTGTCTAATTTATCCCAGAACACAATTGGATCAAATTTTCCTCTATATTTTACCAAAACCTTATTCTTGACTTTTCTAGGACCACCATTTTGCCAAAGAACAGTAAATCCCAATACATAATGATCAGACCAAGGAACTAAGGGTACAATGTGAGACCTCATAATTCATATTTGACAGAGCAAGAATATCCAAGCAATGACCTTTAATGTGAACAATTAATTAGAAGGCCATTTATAGTCCAAAGATCCCAAAAATTCAAAAAAACAATCATTGGCAGAATTATCCTGCCTATCCTCCAAATGGAGATTAATATCACCTACTAATAATGTATGCTGATAATGCATAGTAAAGTTAGTAACAAATTATTTAAAAGTATTTTAAGAATTTGCCCATTTACCTGGGGGACAGTAGACAGGAATGCATCCAAGAGTACCTAGAAACATAGAGTCACTAATAGTGCAACTCAATATCTCTAGGGATGCTGTTGAAATATTATCTACTAAAGAAATGGTCAAAGAACTTTTATAAATTATTAATAATCCTCCTCCATGCTAAACCCAACCTAGGAACATTTAACAATTTATAACTAAAGGGGCAAATCAATTGTAATCTAAGGGCATTCTGAAGTGAAATCCATGTCTCTGTTATAAACACAAACTCTGGTTGTGATTCCTCAATTAAATCTTTAATAATTTCTGTTTTATTGATCACCAACCTAGCATTGGTACTGGGGTGGCAGTTGGATTGCATATATTATTAATATCAACCTGAATCAAATTCCCCATGCTAACCTTAGTAAAAGAAAAACTATTTCTGTGTTTCTCATTATCCTTTCTCTCCCTAATTAGAGTAGGAATAGCATTTGGCATAGCCAATGAACAATCTATCAAATTAAACAAACTAGTCTTCTGATAATGATTGAGTATATTGTCTATCTTATAAATAGACAGGAATGCCCCAATGATTAACAGAAGCCATTAAAACCTGAGCTATAACCCCCCCCCCCCCAAAAAAAAAAAAAACATACAAACCATAGTTTTCCTGCCATATCAAACTAAAATGAAATAAAAGCTCCAGCACAATTATCTAAAAGATAAATTACCAAGTTCTATCCTATAAAACAATATGCTCTCTTGACTGAGAGACTTTTTGGCAGTACGTAGTTATATGGTGAAAAATGTAGATTGTTTTTTCACCAGTTGGAGGCCCAGTTGTGGAGTGCTGCAAGGATCTGCACTGTCTCCCACTTTGTTTAATCTGTTGCTCCAACCTTTGGGAATGGATCTTGAGCAGCTAAAAATACCATTTTATATTTATGCGGATGACATCACTTTATTGTTACCAACAGCTAAAGGTTGGGCCACCACATTGAATAGCATGATGGGTTGTGTCAGACTTATTGATAATTGGATTACTACTAATTGTTTAAAACTAAATAGAGAAAAGACTAAGTTTCTATGGCTGGGACCAGTGTCTAAATTTTCCACATAATTTTCAAATAGGAACTGATTATTTTGTTTTTGAGAATTCTTCACGAATCTTAGGAGTTGAAGTGCATAGTTTATTGACCTTTTCAAATCATGTTAAACAGATTGTACAAAAATCTTTCTTTACTATGCATAAATGAAGAGTAATTTGCAATTTTTTTGGATTTGCTGAATTTAGATTGCTGGTTCAAGCATTAGTTCTAAGCAGACTGGATTATTGTAATATTGTATTTGTTGGCTGTATACGGAAATTTTTAAGTAGAACACAACTGGTAAAGAATACTGCAGCACGTCTTATATATCACAAACATACAGGACAAAATTAAAAAAGGACTGGACCTCATGGAAGAGTAGGCAACAACTTTCAAACTCAAACTGTACAGATACAAAACCAAATTCCTAGTAATACTAGGGATCATACTCAATAAACACCTAACACTGGAAAACCAAATATCAGCAGTTACAGAAAAATGCTTCAGAACACTCTGGAAACTGAGAAGGATAGGAGACTATTTTCCTAGACAATCTTTCCAAGTACTGGTCCAGTCAACAATACTATCAAAACTAGACTACTGCAATGCAGTATATGTAAAATCACTGCAAACAGTGCAAAACATGGCAGCAAGACTGATTTTTAAGAAATCGAGATACGAATGAGCAACTCCACTGCTTGAAACACTACATTGGCTACCAGTTAAGGCAAGAATATTTTTCAAAGTGAGCGCCCTAATCTACAAGATAATATTCGGAATGGCAGCCGAATATATGTTGGACATGATCGAACTATCCACAAGAAATTCAAACCCAGAAAACAGAAACTACCTATTCCTACACCTACCCAACTGCAAAAATACAACCTACAATGCCTTCTACACAGCAGGATTTAGCTACCAAAAACCATAAGAAGCATTGCAAATCTCCTCCAATTCAGGAAAGAAATCAAAATCCATCTTTTCAAAATATTCTACAGCTAACACAAAGATATTGCCGCCTCCTGTCAACACTACCTCCACAAACCTATATGAATAAACACCACCAAAATGCAACAATGAATACAAGAACCACCACCACCTTTTCCTCTTCATATCTGTCTCTTCAGAAACTATATAAACAACTACACAAATTATGGATGCTCTCTCCACATTTCACAACACTATTGTAACTCCACCAAAATGTAAATTGTAAGTCACTTTTGGATAATAGTGGGATACAAAAATAAATAAATAAAATATTTTCAGTTTCTGGATTTCAATCTGCTACTCCGCTTCTTAGGAAGCTTCACTGGCTTCCGGTTGAAGCCAGGGCTCAGTCTAAACTTTGCTCTTTTGTTTACAAAGTATTAACTGGTTTAGCACCTTCCCATCTTACTGATTGGGCAAATTTGCTTTGTTCTAATTCCTCTTATTCTATGCATAAATTGATGTTGCTACAGTTTCCTTCAATCAGACAGCTTAGATATAAATCTATATTCAATTCTTCTTTACATTATCAGGCTGTAGCACTTTGGAATCTTCTGCCTCTGGAAATTTATACTATCTCCAATTACTTAATCTTTCGTAACGTGTTAAAAACATGGCTATTTGAGAAGTTGGAGTTTAATTTTGTTTTATTTTTGAAATGTATTTTAGTGGGGGGCGTTTCAAGATGGCGGCACGCCGCAATCTCGGACGAGACCTCTAGACGACGGCAGTGAAATTAATCTATTCCTACATTACCAGTATGCCGCATACGAAGTGTAAAGGAGCGGTTAAGACCGGAGCCTCGGCGGTCAGGACCTCCTCCCCATTTCAGCCGTCAATCGAAAGGTTCACCGTGAGGACTCCAGAAATATCCACCGGGAGCCACCCTGCTGTCTCTTTGCTGGGAGAGCTACGAGACTTGGGGCTTGATGTTACTCTTTCGCCCCGGGAGCCCAACATACCGCCTGTGCCCGAAGGTCCTCCCTTTCCTATTGGGACACCTGAAACGGAAGTCGTCGAAGGGGTTTCCCAAGCAAGAGGTCAGGAAGGGAGTACAACCGACGGAAGCTTGAAGCCAGCCGGCTATCAAGCTTACAGAGTTTCTCTGGTTAAACCCCAGACGGTAACTTTAGAGAGCATATGGGATGCTCTCCAACAACTCGACACTAAACTTACTGACTCAACAGAAGAAATGGCAGCACCTGTGAGTACCGTGGACAATCTTTCTAAATCTATAGAAACAATTAAAATTGACTCTAAAGCCCAAATGGTTCAGCTTAAAACTGAAGTGGAAAAGATTCAAGGAACTTCTACTATGCTAATAAAGGACAATACTGCTATGCATAGGAAGCTTGAACAACTAGAAAATGATAATCGTAGATTAAATTTGCGATTTTTAAATTTTCCACAAGCTACTGGGATCTCTCCTTTAGAAGCCTTTAAAAAATATCTGATAGAGGTCTTGAAATATTCCCCAGAACATATTCCTCCAATTAATCGAATTTACTATATTCCACAAAAGAAGAAAAGTGAACCAGGAATGGATATAGAGTCACAAAGGGAAAAAAATGGACAAAATTTGAACTTAACGGAACTTTTAGAATCCTCATTAAATGAGGATTCTGAAAGAAATACTTTAATAGTGTCCTTTATATTTGAGCAAGATTTGGAAGCAGTCAACGATTATTCTTCAGACACACACAGTCCCTTTTTTGTGGGGCGAAAATATGGATGTACTCCGATGATGCCAAACAAACACAGGAAAGAAGAAGGGCATTTTTAGTCATTAGAAAGGAGGCCCTAGAAATAGGAGCCTCCTTTTATTTGAATTTTCCTTGTAAATGTGTGATAAAATATTTAGGGCTTAAATACATCTTCTTCAATCCTGAACATTTGAAAGCATTTATAGATTTAAAAAAATTGTCAGTAACTTAGTAGCTGATATTGGGCTGATATTGGGCTGATGTCTGGATAGGCGTGTTAAGCTATATACATGTTTAAATTGTTTTATGTGGTTTTCTTTCTCCCGGAATATTGTTTAAACTGCCCCCCTTCCATATTGTGGTCTAAAGAAGATTATATACAAAAAATCTTTTGATTGTATTTATCTGCAATACTTATGCCTATCTGTATTTCTTTACAAGTGTTATCACTTGAGATGTAAGTCTTGAAAAGTAAATAAAAAAAAAAAAAAATGTATTGTAGTTCCTGGAAAGTTTTGATCCAGTCTTCTTTATGTAATCCACAATGAATTGGTCAGATATTTTATGGAATAGAAGTACTGTATAATACAATATAGTAAACAGTTTATGAGAAGTGAGATATCCAAGGATTTTCTCCCATGATTTTGGCTTGATTCATCAAGATCTTTTTTACAGACACAGAAGAGGAAAAAAAAAACACTGAATCAGACCTATGTGTCTGTGGGACAAATGTTTAGTACATCTGGCCCTAAGAGGTATATGCCTTCTAAATGCAAGACAACTGCTGAAGATGAATCTTTGAGAGGCATGTTTAAGGTATCTTAACTTTATTTTTATTACATTTGTACCCCACGCTTTCCCACTCATGGCAGGCTCAATGCAGCTTACATGGGGCAATGGAGGGTTAAGTGATTTGCCCAGAGTCACAAGGAGCTGCCTGTGCCTGAAGTGGAAATTGAACGCAGTTCCTCAGGACCAAAGTCCACCACCCTAACCACTAGGCCACTGAATGCTTCTGTCCTAACTATTCTATAACTGTGAGATCTTTTACTAGTACAAGTCAAACTAGGCAAGGCAGAATGTCACAGCCATATTAGATTTCACTGTTGAGGCATGTTTGGAGAGGGAAGTCATAAGGCTTGTAAAAGTGGAATCTATTTACTGTTTTCAGTCCTGATGGGAACAGATAAGATCTGGCACTTACAGCACATGTTCATGCCCATGGTGCTCCAGCATCTGGCTGGACCATCCAGTTGTATTTTATTGTGCTGAGATTTGGAAATTTCCAAAATTGGCTGCTTAAACTATATAGTTACAGCTTTGTGAATTCCTAGTCGGTTCGTGTTCTGCCCCCATTTGCATGGAAACAGTTTGCATTGTCTGTATATATTAAGCACTGTGTTTTATAGACAAGTTTATTTATTTATTTATTTATTTATTTATTGCCTTTTGAAGGAATTCACTGAAGGTGGTGTACAGCAAGAATAAGTCAAACATAGGCAATAGACAATTACAGCAGTAAAAATATTCAAATAACAATTGTCAACACAATACTCAGTGAAACATTTTCATAAACAACATAGGGTGTAAACAAAGATAGAACATATAGATAGATAAGACAGAGTAACAGGAGTACCTGCTAAAATAGTATATATGTAAACCACTTTTGACTATCTACAGAACAGCGATATATCAAGTGTGGAATAATCAAAAACATAATTTAAAGAAAGTTGCACGTGAAGTCTGAAAGGTATGTGAAAATACTCTCAGCTACGATAGGAGTGGATAAACATGTCCTGCTATAGTATGTGCAGATGCACAGTCAGGGTCAAGTTCCTATAGTTTTGTACTTTTCTATCATTGTCCCTTTCTGATCACATGTGCACTGCTCCCAGTGCCTTGTGGATTTTCCCTATTGGCTTGCCCTACCTTCAAGTATGTTGGGTAGGGGCCTAATCCTCTCTCCTCATGCCTGAAACAAGCAGCATGTTTTCCTGTGCAGAAGCTGCCTATGCTGCGATCTGACGAGTCAGCCTTTCCAAGTCCATATGAAGTCATTGAGTTTTCCCCCACTACATACAAGTTTGCATCTCCAAATATCCACCAGATGCTGTTCTTTTGCTTCATTTAAGCCATGAGATAAGTGGTTTTCACTTTTTTCTCAAGCACTATATTATGCACAGATTGTGTTTTGTTTTTGATTCCAAATGAAGTCACTTTGGTTTCGGGAAGGTTTTTGCCTATGATGAAGTAGAGATCCATACAGATATACATACATCGATATAGCTCTTTAAACCTTCGTTTGGTTTTGAGCTACTTTGGGGCTTTTCCTTCCCTGTTTTCATTATAAGTGTGTTAGAGTTCCATACTGTTACATTTTGTGCATCTCCAAAATAGCCAGTTTTTAGTTCAGCGGTAACCGGTTATTTTCAGCAGTATGAACCGGTTACGTGCCACTGAAAATGACCAGTTAACCCTGAATTTAACTAGCCAGGAGCCGTTTCTAGCCAGTTAAATTGCTTTGATTATCAACCCCAATAACAATAACCACAAAGCAGATATATGTAACCAAATCTCAAAATACAGAAATGATGATAGAAACATCCTCATCCAGGACCATGCAATGAAGAAGAAAAAAAATTACAATGTCCAATAAAGCTTAAAAGCCAATCATAGAGCTACAACACCAGTAAAGAATACTGAAGAAAGACCCCAGTCCTAGCTAAATGAGTTCTCATATTTTTTTTTGTCTTTTCCTGTTTAATCAATCCACTGGTCTCTTTTTTTTTTTCCTTTTAATGAGCACAGCTGTTGCATCTTTACTCTTTTCATTTAGTAAAAAATGCAAAAGGTCAGGGATCTGTTTACACCCGTGATGACGAGCTATGGCAAGATGAATAAACGTTTTCGGTTAGAGCCATAAACTTGTCCATGTTCCTGAGACAGCTGTTAAATACATGCTGTTTAGTTGTTCAGACAGCTTATGCCAGTTGGGATGCAAAGATCTTAGTAACATGCCCTGCAAAAACTAGCTCCAACCAGAGCTTGATTGAGAAAGACAGTGCAGAACGTTTTTTATTCTGTCAACAGTTTGTTCTCCTTATCAGAAAGAATCAATATTTATTTCTTCCCACAGGCCACACACACTAAAGAAGCATGTTTTCCCTTCAGTGTCTCTACACTTCAGATAGCCCAGACTTGCTTGGAAAAATCTGCCTTATCGTCCTGGATCTAAAGTTTCAAAGAAGCAGGAAGTGGGAGAGTAAAGATAGCTGAAGGAAGGCTTCTCTCTTCTCTTGTCCTCAGCCCCTGAACCAGCACTGTGTTTTTCTTTCACATAAAGCTAAGTGGGAGAGATGGAGGGAAACATCAAGCCCACGTTGAATTGTGTGGAATTTAGGGACAAGTCATCTCTTTCTGTCAGTAAAATGGTCCATCTGTTTTCAGATTGTCTCCACAGCCTTTCATTTTTAGGTAGATAGAGAAGACAAAATTAAATTGTGGAGGGCCCAATATTCAGCCAGCAGCAATCAGTGTTATGCTGACCACCGCAGGTGTTAAATCCGGAAATTCAATGCCAGGTATAGGGAGCCGGTTGATTGTGATGTTCGGCACTTAACAGGCGATGAAGGACCGCATAAAGATAGGACTGCATTTTGTGCGGTCCTATTTATGAGATTATCTTAGGCGGTTAAGTGATGAAAAGTGACACTTGACTAGCTAAGTGCCAACTCCGCCCCTGGAAGGCCCCCAAAATAGCAAGTTTCGGCTTGAGCTCTAATCGGACATTTTCAACAGCACTATCTGGTTAAGCCAGGGGCGTAGCTACGTGGGGCCACGGGGGCATGGCCCCCTCTACATTTGATCCCTCCCGCCCCACCGCTGCATCAGGTACTTTGTTTGTTGGCGGGGGTCCCCAGTCCCCACCAGCCGAAGAGTCTTCTTCAGTGCCGGTCGACTCCGGTGCCTTTGTTGTGTGATCATCTGTTTCTGATGCCTTACGTCCTGCAGTGTGCATGTAGCCCCATGCAGGACATAAGGCGTCAGAAACAGATGATCACACAACGAAGGCGCTGGAGTCGACCGGCGCTGAAGATTCTTCGGCTGGTGGGGATTGGGGACCCCCGCCAGCAAACAAGGTACCTGATGCAGCGGCGGGGCAGGGGACGGGCGGGCGGCGGTGGGGGGGGTTGTGGTGGCGGTGGTGGGGGGGCCAAAGTAGGGGGGTGCAAAGTGGCAGAGGGGGATGGTGACGGAGGGAGGCGGCTAAACAGTACCCCTCCCCACCTCAGGCTCTGGCCCTCCCTCCCGCCGAGGTCTGGCTACACCCCTGGGTTAAGCACTGCTGAAAATGCCCACATAGCCCCAGATAGGCAATTTAAGTGGCCAAGAGCTTATCCTGGCCATTTCAAGCTTCAGTCATTAGACAGGAGTAGGCAGTCACCTAGGGCAGCAGCTGGAGGAGACTGCCTAAGAGCAGCTGCAGTCAAAGGTCCAGATAACCACAGAAGTGAAAAGAAACAACAGGTGGTACTTTTAAGTTAGGTGGTACTTTTAAGGTAGGTTAGCTGAAGGAGATATAGAGGGACATAATCGAACGCGAACGCCCATCTCCATGGACGTCTATCTCCGAGAACGGGCAGGTGAAGGGGCGAGACAGACAGTATTTTTGAAAAAGATGGGTGTCCATCTTTTTTTTCGATAATACAGTTTGTGCCAGGCAAATGCATCGGATTTGTGCGGATTTCAGCTGGGCGGTATCGTTTTTCAGCAATAATGGAAACCGAAGGCGCCCAGCTCAAAAACAAACAAATCCAAGGCATTTGGTCGTGGGATGGGCCAGGATTCATAGTGCACTGGTCCCCCTCCCATGCCAGGACACCAACCGGGCACCCAACGGGGCACTTGTAAAAATTAAAAAAATTTTTTTTAAATACCTCCCAAGTCCATAGCTCCCTTCCCTTGGGTGCTGAGCCCCCCAAATCCCCCCAAAACCCACTGCCTGGGGATGGGCCTGGGTTCACCTGGCTGAAGTCCACTGCACCCACTAACAACTGCTCCAGGGACCTGCATACTGCTGTGATGGAGCTGGATATGACATTTGAGGCTGGCATACAGACTGTGAAAAAAAGTTTTTTTTGGTGGGAAGGGGTTAGTGACCACTGGGGTAGTCAGGGGAGGTCATCCCCGATTCCCTCCGGTGGTCATCTGGTCATTTAGGGCACTTTTTTGGGACTTGTTCGTGAAAAAAGGGTCCAAAAAAAGTGACGTAAATTTGCGCTAAAAATGCCTTTCTTTTTTCCATTATTGGCCGAGCGCGCCCATCTCTCCTCAGCCGATAAACACGCCCCAGTCCCGCCTTCACCACGCCTCCGACACGCCCCGTCAACTTTGTCCATTTCCACGACAGATTGCAGTTGGAGACACCCAAACTCGGCATTCGATTATACCAATTTGGGCGCCCATGGGAGAAAGACGCCCATCACCCGATTTGGGTCGAAATATGGGCATCTTTCACTTTCAAAAATAAGCTGGATAGCTTGCAGGCAGGCTTTAGGGGTCCCTTCCCAGTTTCTGTCCTGGTTCCTGCATGCTAACACCGGCCCTGGGGTGATCATGATTGCAGGGGGGGGACCCAATGGGTCTGAAAGTTAAATGTTGGTGCTCAAGGCTAAAGATTTGCCTAGGGCACCTCATATCCTTATACTGGCTCTGCTCACACCACCTTTCCCTGGCACCTATATAGGCTGGTAAGGAGGGAAGATATAGGTAATATGGAAAACAGCGGGCTAAACTAAAATGAAGTAGTGTGAGAACAACAGATCTTTCTATTAAGGGGCAATTTTGTAAGATTTGGTCAGGCTATATCAGGGCAATTCTACAGTTACATGCCATTTAAGCATGTCAAAGGCATTTTAATTGGTATTTTCACGCGTAAGTGCTCTAGGTACTGTTCTATAAAGTATAAATCTGTAACTCTGAGGTGGGCGTAAATGTGGGAGGAGCATGGGCAGGGCCAAGACACACGTGTAACCTATAGAATACTATCAGTTACACAAGTCACTTGGCGCACTTATACATCACCATTTACGCCTGCCATTGGTCGTGCCTAACTTTTTATTTATTTATTAGGATTTATTTACCACCTTTTTGAAGGAGTTCACTCAAGGCGGTGTACAGTAAGAACAGATCAAACATAAGCAATATGCAATTACAGCAGTAAAAATATTTGAAAACAATACAAAGTATGGCATGGTATACTAGCAATGTCAACACAATATGTAATAGAACATTATAATTGGTAGTGAAAGGTAAGGCAAAGTTGTAACATATAGATGGGTAAGAAAGTAGGAAGAATTAGAAAGTAAGGTGACTGATTTGAAGAAAGTTGCACAAGAAGGAGTGCTTAAACATGTCCCGCTGCAGTATGTGCAGCCCGAGTCACTCCTTGTGTGTGTGAGTGAGACTAACAAGTTAGTTACTTCTTCCATTAAAGGCTTGGTTGAAGAGCCAAGCTTTCACCTGCTTCCTGAAATAGAGATAGTCTTGTGGTAAGCGGAGCCTTTCAGGCAATGCATTCCAGAGTGTGGGGGCTACTCCGGAGAATGCTCGCTTGTGGGTATCACATTGTGTAATGTCTTTTGAAGAGGGTGTAGTTAGTGAAAGTCCTTGGGACGACCTTAGTGTCCTTGGCGATGTGTGGAGGATCATCCTATTCTTTAGATACTCAGGGCCATTTCCTTTAAGGACCTTGAAGATCAGACATAGAGTTTTAAATTTAGCCCTGTATTATACTGGTAGCCAATGAAGTTTTTGAAGAAATGGTGTGATGTGGTCATGTTGCTTGCAACCTTCTATGAGTCTTGCTGCTGCATTTCGAATCAACTGGAGCTGGTGCAGGCCCTTTGTGGTCAGACCATTGTATAGTGCATTGCAGTAATCCAGACTTGATGTTACCATGGCATGCACAACTGGGATAAGATTTACCTTCTCGATGAAAGGAGAGAGGCAGTGTAGCTGTCGCAAATAGTAGAAGCAGCTCTTGAAGGTTGCTTGGATTTGGGGAATCAGAGTAAATGTTGAATCTAATTGTATTCCAAGGTTCCTGACTTGTGATTTGAGGGGGAGTTCATACTTCCTAAAAGGGATTTTGATGTCAGGTATGTATCCACTTGTGTTAGGGACCCAGAGAAGCTTGATTTTACTTAGGTTCAGACAAAGTTTGTTGTGTTTTGCCCATTCTTGAATTGATCTTAGACAGGTAATCAGTTTATTCAAGGCTGTAGGTAAGTCAGGTTCAATGGGTATGAGTAGCTGCACAACATCCGCATAGATGAAGAACTGAGTGTCCATTGACCGAATCAGCTCAGCTAGTGGCTTGAGGTAGATATTGAACAAAATAGGTGACAGTATCGATCCTTGTGGTACCCCGCATGTCAGTGTCCATGGTGGTGATGAGTTGCTGCCAATCATTATGGATTGTTGCCTGTCTGATAGATAGTATCTGAACCAGGCAAGTACTGTTCCATTGATAGTACCGTGGAATAGTAAGAAGGAGATATGCTGCTGAAGCAGATTAATTAGTATATTAGGACCTTCCTTCATAAGGTAACTAGAACAAGGGTCTAGTATGCATTGTAAGATTGAGTATTTTAGGAGGTAATGTTTTACTGTGTCATGGGTTGGTAGCTGGAAGGAAGACCAGATTCTGTTGGTGGCTATTCCTGTATGTGTGTCTGACTGTTTTTCGTAAATATCTTGAAGGTTGAATTTTAATTTGAGACCATTTTTCGAAAAAAAAAGTAGCCAGTTGCTCTGCTGTTGGTTGGGACTCAGTGGTTGTGGTTATTTCTTTTGTGGGTAATAGGCTTTTTATCAGATTGAAACGTTTACTGGTATTAAGGAAATTACCACTGATTATTTTGTTATGGTATTTGATCTCATTTTTATATGTTTTGATGGCAATTTTCCAAGTTTGAATTGTCTTTAGCCCATTTTCTTTCCAGTTTTCCACATTTCCTTTTAAAAAGAAGGATTGATTGATTAAACCAAGGTGAAAATTTCTGGGTTGGTTTGGATGTAGATTTGAGGGGAGTTATGTTATTTAAGACATTTTTACATAGGTCATTCCATTTAATCATGAAGGTGTTATTGTCTGCTGGAGGAAGAGCAGGATTGTTCAAGATGTTAGACCAGAAGGTTGTGATATTTATTTTTCCTCTAGTTTTGTGAGGAGTCGCAGTACTTCTATTTTTCATTGATTTTGTATTTTCCCTCCAATAGAGGGAGAACTCGAGTTTACTGTGATCTGACCAGGGAGTTTGAGTCCAAGTATGATTACATAGATGAAAGTTGTTGTTGTTTGCAAATTTATAGGCTAATAGGTCAAGTAAGTGACCCTTATTGTGAGAGGTATGGCTGAATGGTTGTGTGAGTTGCCAGTAGTTTAAAAAGTCAAATACATTTTTTGTATTACTATCATTCTGATTATCTAGGTGTAAATTGCTGTCCCCTAGTAATAGGACATTATCAAATTTAGGGGCCCTTTTACTATGCCACAGTAGGCTCTACATGCATGCAGCGCGTGCCTGATTGAGACTACCCCCAGGCCAGAACAACCTCCTGGTGGTAATTTCAGATTTGGCGCACGCCCATAATGCATGGATTATTTATTTATTTATTTCCTCCTACGCGCACCGGTTCTGGCGGTAATCGGCAATTGGCATGCACCAACCGGTCACCGCGTGTGTAGCACATGAGCCTTTACTGCTAGATCAATGGGTGGCGTTAAGGGCTCAGGCCAGTTTTGGGCGCATGCTAGTTTCATATTTACCACAGGCCCTTTTCCCATCCCATTAAAAAAAAAGCCCTTTTTTGTAGATGCGGTAAAAACTGGCCTGGCGCGTGTCCAATACACGCGCCTACACTACCGCAAGCCACTTTTTACTACAGCTTAGTAAAAGGGCCTCCTAGCGCATATGATAGATACAAATTCAGTGAAGATATCTTCTGTTGATTGCCACCTTCCTGGTGGGTGGTAAAAAGGATGATGCTGATAGGATCAGCTAGAGTGTCATCGTTGATTTTGCAAGCAATTGTGTCGAGAGTAGAGGAGTTAATATTAGATATCAGTTCTACTTTGAAAAAGGTTATATATATTATAGCAATGCCTCCTCCTTTTTTCCCCTTTTCTAGCTTGGTGAAGAATTTTGTAACATGGGGGACATAGATCATTTAATATTGGATTAGGGTTACCATATGGCTCCAGAAAAAGAAGGACAGATTGAGCCAGTCTAGGTTTTACTTCCATTGCTTTCAATGGAAGCAAAACCTGGACTGGATCAATGTGTCCTCCTTTTTCTGGAGCCATATGGTAACCCTATATTGGATCGTCATGCGTTTTGGCATAAAACACACCACAGACTGAAATACTGAGTCAGCGCTGCTCCTTTGAGGATTTTGTTTGTCACGTTGCTTTTTGGCACCATATGCTTTTGTGGTTCAATCTGTGGCATCCGGCATGCAACAGCTGTGAGGATTGCCCATGGTGTTATATTTGTATCTCTCCATTGGCTCTCAGATAGGTTTCTGCATATTGCTGGTTTGATAGTATTGACTCCTGAGACAGGCGTGTTTTCCACCAAAACTCAGGCTGCACTGAGTAAACATTTTAGTTTTTTTGTATTTTTTAATAAACTTGCCCTTGTGTTGGAACTTCTGTGGTCACTCCCCAATTTTTTGTTTGCTTTTCAATTTTTTGTGTGGTTTTTGGGGTATCTTCTGCTTTTCTTTTTTTCTTTACACGTCACCATACAGGGGGCATCGATCCTCATCTATCACACATGTGTTCAGTCTCTCTTCAGTCTTCCCTGTAGGAATCCACAAGAGCAACCCTAACCAGCATGCCTTCAAAGATGTTGGTCCTGTGGGTCCCTGGAGATTGGTACATCATAAGTCACCTCATCCATTTCTTTCCCTGCTCTGTACAAAGAGTTGTCAAACAATTGTGGACCGTCACTCTGTCCAAATATACAAAATAACAAAAGATAACATTACCGTATTAAGAGTGTTGTATAAGTCACTAGTTATACACCATTTTTGTTAGCAGATTTAGGATGGTGGAGGCTGAGTCAATGATTAAGAAATGAACACGAATAAGTGATTCACCTGTTGAGTGAAAGAAATACTATCGTGAATTATATATGAGACTCTACCTCACCTTAGCTAATAGCCCTTAGGGTTATTACATTTGCATTTATACACTCTGTGCATATCTTTTGTTATTCTGTACAAAGAGTTGACATTAGGAATTAACCATACTGTGTATTGAGCAATAGGTACAATGACTCTTTTAGTTACTCTTTTTACTTAATATGGCAGGATGTTTTTGTTTGGGAAGAAAGGGTTGCTTCAAAGCTTTCATTGACTTCCAGTTCAGTTTAGGACACACTTCAAAATTCTTTGCCATTGACTTCCAGTTCAGTTTAGGACACACTTTAAAATTCTTTGCCTAGTTTCTAAATTTGTCCATCTTGCTTTTTCTAGATACTTTTCTGATACCCTATGTTCCCCTTGAAGGCACTTCGGCCATCACAGCAGGCATCGTTTCAATTTCCTGATTTTGGCCAAGTTCGCATATGGCGATAACCCAGAAATGTGCTTGTTTTTATGTTGCCCTTCCTCTTTGGAATTCAATTAAAGCATAAAATGAATTATTTGTCCTTCCAAAAGAATATTAAACCTGATGAGTGTATTTTCAAAAGGAGTTAGATGTTTATGAGAAACTGGTTAATGTATAACGTCTCAAGCCACCAATTTTTAAATGCGCTTTAAGGGCAATTCTATAATGGGTGGTCTGCATTTATGCTCCTCTTGCATGTATAGAAGTATGGGATACTAACATTCATATGCACAATGTACACTTAACTGCAAAAATGCCACCAGAACACCTAAGTGCAATTCTGTTATGGCACATCTAACTTATGTAGTATGTAAATCGATAGAGGGCATACATATGGTCAGAGCATGGCTGGGACATGAGTGAGGCTGGGATGGACTGATCATTTGGACAACCAAGTTCTGCCCAAGGGCCCAGAGCAGTAGGATATCCAATGCCTCCTCCCCACCCGATCCAGCATTTTCTCCTCTTCCCGATCAGCTCCAGACTCTCCCGTTCCTCAGATAGGAATAAAAAAACAGACCACAGCCAGGTTGGCAGCATGAGACATTCACATCCTGATCCACTCTGTGCTCCCACATGCTATGGACAAGAGAAAAATACCAGCCATGGAGTCTGGTGTGCAAGCGTTCTCCAACGCATTACCGGTCCTGCCTCCATGACAGCAGAAAGTGTGTGTCAGATGGGGCATGGCCAGCAGAGCCTTGCAGAGTGCTTGTGTACCAGGCTCTGCAGCCGTTTTTCTTCTCTAGCTTGTGGCCCATGAGAGAATGAAATGGATTGGGATATGTCTCACATTGTAGGTACCAACATTGGTGCGGCATTGCTTTATATTGTTTTTTCTGTAAGATGCTGTCATGAGCATAGTTGGGGGAGGGGCACAATGTCCCCCAAATGCTTCAAGCCGGCATAAGTTAGCAGCAGACTCTCTTCTCGGACCCGGCTTCCTTAGGCTCAGGCCCACTGCAAATCAGCCCTCTGGCTACGCCACTGGGTAAACTGAATTCATTCTGAGGATAAAGGTGCTACCAGTGATGTGCTACAGGGGTTAGTTCTTGATCCTGTTCATTTTAACATATTTGTGAGTGATATTGCAGAAGAGCTATCAGGTAGAGTTTGCCTTTTTTGTGGATGATATCAAAATCTACAATAGGGTAGATACCCTAGAAAGTGTGTATTACATGAATATGGATCTAGCAAAACATGAAGAATAGTCTAGATTTTGGCAGCTACGATATATTGTTAAAAAATGCAGGGTCGTGCATTTGGATTGCACAAACCTGAGGGAGCAATACAGTATAAAGGAGTGAAATACTTCTATGCTTTAAAGAACAGCAGGACCTGGGGGTGATCCTATCTGATGATCTTAAGGTGGCAAAAAACGTAGAAAAAGTGACGTCAAAAGCCAGAAGGATGCTTGGGCTCATATGGAGAGGAATGACCAGCAGAATAAGTTTCTGCTCAGACCTCATTTAGAGTATTGTGTAGAATTCTGGAGAACACACTTTCAAAAACATAAACAGGATGGAGTCGGTCCAGAGGGTAGCTCAGCATTTTTTATCTGGTTTGCCTTGGCTGTTCCCCAGGTGTGCTGCAATCTCATCCCCAGCTAGCAACCCAGAGTTTTTCTGTAGGGGGTTGGCGGCAGCGGGCAGTGATTCACACAGCCTGCTAATGCCAATCCCCGAGTCTTCTGTCTGATGTAACTTCTCACTTCCACATAGGCAGGAAGCATGAGAGAATGGGCTCGGTTTAGCACAAACAGTCTAACTAAATCACTGCCTGTTGTCGCTGACCTACAGAAAAAAAGGTGAGGCGCATGCCAGCACCACAGTGTTCACACATTCTGTTTTATGGCAATAATTATGCAGACTTACTGTAGTAACACATAGCACTACTGATGGAAAAAATAATTTATAATGTTTTATGGTTTCATGATGTTTGTGATTTTTGCATTATTGTATTATTTTGTATATGTTTTTATTGTAAGCTGCTTAGTTTATTAGGTGGGGGGGGGGGGTCTAAGTTTTTAAAATAAATAAATAAATACTGTATAACAAAAGAACACTGAAACAAACTCCCTGAACAATTTATACTTCATTGACGCTACGTATTAGTGCTCAAAAGAATAGCTCCTTGTTCAATAGTACACTCTGTATTTCTGACACAGGAATTGGCTTTCGCCATCACGATACTATCCAGCTTATAATTGAAAGAGAAAAACGCCTAGATTTCGACCCAAATCGGGAGATAGACGTTTATCTCACAAAAACGAATAAATCGGTATAATGGAAAGGCGATTTTGGACGTTTTCAACTGCACTCCATCGCGGAAGCGTACAAAGTTGACGGGGGCGTGTCGGAGGCGTGGCGAAGGTGAAACTGGGACGTGGTTATCGGCATAGGAGAGATGGGCGCCTTTCGCCGATAATGGAAAAAAAGTATGCGTTTGTAGCTAGAATTTAGGGCACTTTTCCTGGACCCTGTTTTTTCACGAATAAGGTCCCAAAAAGTGCTCTAAATGACCAGATTACACCCAGAGGGAATCGGGGATGACCTCCCCTGACTCCCCCAGTGGTCACTAACCCCCTCCCACCACAAAAAATGATGTTTCACAACTTTTTATTTTCACCATTAAATGTCATACCCACCTCCCTGGCAGCAGTATGCAGGTCCCTGGAGCAGTTATTAGGGGGTGCAGTGGACTTCAGGCAGGTGGACCCAGGCCCATCCCCCCTACCTGTTACAATTGTGCTGCTTAATGCTTATTAGTCGTCCAACCCCCCAAACCCACTGTACCCACATGTAGGTGCCCCTCTTCACCCCTTAGGGCTATAGTAATGGTGTAGACTTGAGGACAGTGGGTTTTGAGGGGGATTTGGGGGGCTCAACACACAAGGGAAGGGTGCTATGCACCTGGGAGCTCTTTTACCTTTTTTTGGTTTTTGTAAAAGTGCCCCCTAGGGTGCCCGGTTGGTGTCCTGGCATGTGAGGGGGACCAGTGCACTATGAATCCTGGCCCCTCCCACGAACAAATGCCTTGGATTTATTCGTTTTTGAGCTGGGCGCTTTCATTTTCCATTATCACTGAAAAACAAAAACGCCCAGCTCACAAATTGTCGAATAAAACATGGACGTCTATTTTTTTCGAAAATACGGTTCGGTCCGCCCCTTCACGGACCCGTTCTCGGAGATAAACGCCCATGGAGATAGACGTTTTCGTTCAATTATGCCCCTCTATGTAAGCCACATTGAGCCTGCAAATAGGTGGGAAAATGTGAGATACAAATGCAACAAATAAAATAATAGTAGATTTAAAGGTCATTACAGGATATCCACAACGAATTTGGTGAAGGCCTGAATTTAGTTCGTAAGGGGTGCCTTTTACAAAGCCGTGCTAGCGTTTTTAGCTCGCGGTACAAATCAGCTGGTGGAAAATGCTGAGACGCCCCTAAACATGTTAATTTTTTTTCAGGGTTTCTTAGACATGGATAGATTTTTAATTAAAAGTATATCCTTAAAAAACTGATGGTGTGCCTTGACAATCTTTGCACCTTATCAGTGTGCTATAAGATGAAAAGGGTTGAAAATCACAGGAAGTTACTAAAATGGCCCAAGGTCTTTGTAATAAAGCATAGGGGGACAGACCAGGGGCGTAGCCACGGGTGGGCCTGGACAGGCCCAGGCCCACCCATTTTCCCTTCAGGCCTGCCCATCCACATCCTTCCCGCGCTGTCGCTGCCCTTTTGTCCTGCGGAGGCAGCGTTCAGCGTTTCCTTCCTGCCCTGTCTTCTCTCCAGGCTCCTGCATCGTCCCTGCAAGTGGAATCCTTCTCCTTTTCGGCCGTCGCGCTGCGCTGCCATACACACAGGCAGCTTCGCTCCTCCCTGTCGCGTCCATTCTGGCCCTCTATGATGCACTTCCTGTTTAGGGCCGGATGAACGCGGTGGGGGAGAGCGAAGCTGCCTGTGTGTATGGCAGCGCAGTGCGACGGCCGAAAAGGAAAAGGATTCCACTTGCAGGGACGATGCAGCGGAGCCTGGGGAGAAGACAGGGCAGGAAGGAAACGCTGAACACTGCCTCCGCAGGACAAAAGGGCAGCGACAGCACGGGAAGGATGTGGATGCACGAGCCTGGAGGGAAAATGGCTGAGCTGCTGGGACATGGGAGGGAGAGAGGAGGAAGGGACTTGAGGGAAGGGAGAGAGCTACTGGGACATGGGAGGGAGAGGAAGAAGGGACTGGAGGGAAGGGAGAGAGCTGCTGGGACATGGGAGGGAGAGGAAGAAGGGACTGGAGGGAAGGGAAAGAGCTGCTGGACATGGGAGGATAGGGAGAGAAAGAGGGGAGATGGATGAAAGGATGCAGAGAGAAAGGGGAGAGACTGGAAGGATGTGGAGAGAGAGGGGAAACTGAACAGAAAAGGGTAGAGAGATAGAGAGACACTGGATATAAGGAGAGGGGAGATAGAGACACTAGATGGAAGGATCAGGAGAGAGGGTAGATGGGTGGAAGGATGAGGAGAGAAAGAGGGAAGACACTGGATGGAAGGGTAGGGATAAAAAGGAGACGCTGGACGCAAAAGAAAGAGGGGAGACACTGGAAGGATGGGGATAGAAAGAGGAGAGCTGCTGGATGGAAAGAGGGAGAGGACAGAGTAGGGAAAGACTGGAGAATAAGAGGAAGGGGCATGTGGAGAACAAGGGTGAGGAAAAGATGAAAAGCCATAGGTGATGAATGGACAGGAAACCCTGGCAAGAGAAGACGAAGGAAAGCAGAATCTAGAGACTGGGAGCAACACAATGAGAAAAAGTAAATGGCCATACAACAAAGGTAAAGAAAATAATTTTATTTTTAATTTAGGATAAAGTAATATGGTACCTGTGTTAATAAAGTTTCGGAGACCAATACTTCCTTCCTTAGGTCAGGAGAGGATACCATAACAGCATTATACTGACCTGAGGCAGGAGGTTTTGGCCTCTGAAAGCTCATTGAAAAGGGTGTTAGGCTATTAAATTATTTTCTGAAACCTGATGCACTGAAAAGCAGTACTTTACCCCTGTGTAACAAATGCATCTGATTCGTGTGACTAAATTTTGCTGGGGAAGGGGGGTAGAGAGAAAATTTTGTGCCCACCCACTTTAGGTTCAGGCCCATCCAAAATTGGCAGTCTGGCTACGCCACTGGGACAGACTTAATGATCTCAATATGTATACCTCTGTGAAACAAATGCATAAGAGGCAAGTCTCTTTCAATTCTGGAAAAATGGGACATAGGATAAAGATGACTGGGAATACGAGTAATCAAATGGAATATTTCTTTACGTAAAGGGAGATGTATGTATGGAATGGCCTCCCAGGAGACGTGGTGAAGACAAGGACTGTGTCTGAATTTAAAAAAAAAAACATGGGACATGAGCAGATCTCTGAGGCAGAGGAAGGTACTGTAGAGCTTAGTAGTTGGTATGGATGGATAGACTTGATGAGTCTTACAGTCTTTAGCTGCCATCATAACTTGTTAGCTGATGTTGTAGTATCAACATAAGAATCCTATATAATAAAACTCACCCTCAACGTTCTGAAGCCACTGACGTCAGTGAAGCCAAGCCACTGACGTCACTTCCTTCAAGACAGGTTCGAAGGGTTCATGGTGGTGAAGCCACCGAAATCACCAAGTCTCGGGGCCCCGCCCGCGCATCAAACGTGATGACGTCGAGGGCGGAGCAATGGCGTCACACACCGAGGGCAGAGCAATGGTGTACGGTGCATTCAGGAGGTGCGGAGCAATGGTGGCAGAACGACGAAGGGGTCGGTAGGTAGGTAGGTAGGGAGGGAGGGAGGGAGGGAGAAGGGGGGGGGTGTTGGGGAGGAAAACCTTGCTAGCACCCGTTTCATTTGCTCCAGAAACAGGCCTCTTTTACTATATAACATAAGAGCATAAGCGTTGCCATTCTGGGACAGATCGAATGTCCCTCTAGCCTAATATCTTGTTAAATAGGAGACAGGCAGTGTTCCGCATTAACCAGAAGCAGGTATCACACATTAATCTAAATTTTAACATACAACCTGCAGTATAAAACAGCAGGGACACCCTTTCTTGATGTAGTGTTCATTTTGGGCTTGCTCTGCATTAAAATCATGTATTACAGCACATTAAGGGGTTCTTTTACAATTGGTGCTGGTGTCAGCGTGTGCGTTTTCTGTGCGCTGCGGCCACTTTTAGTTCAGCAGTAAAATGGCTGCCATGCCACATTTTTTTGTAATTGCCTCGTGCTAATTTCCCTAATAGTAAGTGGCCATTACCATGGGAGCCCTTACCATCATTTATTTAGAAGGCAGTAGGGGCTCCCATGCTACTCCTGTATTAATCGGGTAGCATGTGGTAATGTGCTCGCTCTACCCAATTAGCGCAGGCATGCCTACTCTCCATCCACAGGCACAATTTCCATGCTGGAAAATAAAAAAAATATTTTCCAGTGCAGGATTAGCGCACGGTAAGCCCACGTTAGGCCTACCACACCTTAGTAAAATGGCCTCTTAGGCCAGAACTTAGCATATTTAAGTAGAAGGGCCCCATAAACAATCATTTCTGAAAAAAATAAATTACTATTAATCAATAGTCTCTAAAGAATCAATAATAATAATTATAGGTGTAAGTAATAATGATAATAAACATCAATAATAAAATTGACACTAATGTCATATAACAACAAACAATAAAAGGCAAAGATCTGCCAATAAAACTACAAACAATAAAAAAGCAGATCAAAAAGTAAAAAGATAAACAAAACAAGAGGGTAACAAGAGAAGTGGTTTATTGCAACAGTTACCCGACGTGGCCACATTTCGCCCTCAGGCTGCGTCAGGGGTAAAAAGAACTAACAGGGGTAAGGAACAAAGCAAACCCCTAATAGTAGCCATATAGACACTCAGCACACTTCACACCGTGACTCAGTTCACTCGACTCTGCTAACTGACAGCTTTGCAGAGCTGAGTGAACTGAGTCACGGTGTGAAGTGTGCTCAGTGTCTATATGGCTACTATTAGGGGTTTGCTTTGTTCCTTACCCCTGTTAGTTCTTTTTACCCCTGACGCAGCCTGAGGGGGAAACGTGGCCACATTGGATAACTGTTGCAATAAACCACTTCTCTTGTTACCCTCTTGTTTTATTTATCTTTTTACTTTTTGATCTGCTTTTTTATTGTTTGTAGTACTAATGCCATATAAAAAATAACTCATCTAAAGTTAAATTCACGTATTCATAAACCATTTATATATTATAAATATCATTAAACCATAATCATAAAATCTATGGGCCTAATATTCAAAGCAATTAACCTGGCCACTAACTGGTTAAATCACTTGGTTGGGGCACGTAGCCGACTAAGTGCCGCTGAATATTGCCCTTAGCGCCAAACACAAAGCCAGCTATATTAGGGACGTTCCAGGTGCATACTCAGTATTTGGCTGCTTAAGTATTGATATTCAGCCCTAAAGGACTAGATTCTATATATGACACCAAAAAAGTCGGCGCAAAAACAAAATACACTTAGACGTATTCTATAAAGTATGCCTAAATTTAGGCATACTTTATAGAATAAGCCTAAATTTGTACACAGTTAAAAAATATGCTGAGCTCCTGTCCGTGCAACAAAATTTAGTCAAGGGCACTTACACCAAGTAAAACTTGGTATAAATGCCGACACTTAAATTACGAATGGGCTGGGTATATTCTATAGTGATGTGCATAGATTTTAGAAATGCCCACGACCCACCCATTTCATGCCCATGGCCACGCCCCCTTTTCAACTTAGGGGGTTAGAATTTACGCACATCACTTTATAGAACATGCTTAGACAGTTCTGTGTGTAAATTCTAATTAATACCAATTATTGTCAATAATTGCTTATGAAGTGGCAATTATTGGTGCTGAGTGGCTTGTTAACTAATTAAGTTGCATGCACAAATACAGAATACAACTGGATTTGCACATGCAACTTAAGTCATGCTATATAGAATCCCGGAGTAAGTAGTCAGGTTTAGCGTATAAATGGGACAGCATAAAAGTCTGTCCTATTTTTATGCGGCAACCCATGGCCATTTAAGTGTTAATACCAACTGAGCTGGCTTAAAAATAACCAGCTATTCAAAACTGAAGCCTGCACAGGTCCTGGCTTTGCATATCCGGGAATAGTGCTGTCAGCGGTGAGCAAAATGCTCACTGCTAATGGCTGAATATTGATCCCTATATATTTTCCTAAAAACATCATTACCTTCTTATTATTGTTTATATATATATATATATATATATATATATATATATATATATATATATATATATATATATATATATATATAACACATTAATAGAATGAGATGTAAAGTAGTTAGTGGGGTTTCAGGGGTAGGTGAGGTGAATCATAACAATGATTTGATAAAAATTATGAGCTATAACAGTGGAAGTTGTTTATTCAGCAGTATTTTAGATTAGAGCAAATGGCCTTCACTCAGGAAAATGGTTTAGGTTAGTGAGAATTTTTGTTTATATAATTTGGTGTTTTGAATATATGAGGGGAATTAAAGTTATGACTGTATGAATGAGTCAGTGTAGAAGAATGTAGCAAATTTTTACATTTCTGTAGGACAATTGCCAATGTAATCTCATTATAAATTGGTAGAAAAGAGTGGAGCTGTACTCCATGGAACCCCTCTAAATAGTAGTGATTTACATGAAGAAAAATGTGCATTAAGGTTTTTAAAAGGGATATATAAAACAAACCTTTTTGAATAGTTACATAAAACCTATCTTTTTGATGATTATATATGGGTGTTTTATTTGATAATTTAAATTTTGCTTTTTAAGCTAGTCTGAAAACCGATTTTCGATTGTTTTGAATTATTGCTGGTATAATAAATATAGGAGTATGGCTGTGCATTTTTATGAATTTAGCTTTAGGTAGGTTGTTGTTTATATGATATTACTATCAATATTATTATTATGTTTACTACTATTATTTACAAGAAATGAATCAATTCTTTTTACAAGAAATGAGTCAATTCTCTTTACAAGAAATGAATCTCTTTTGTGTAAAAAAAGAATCACTTCCTTAAAAACTAACAACTTTGGATATATAGACTAATGTAATTTGTAAGTGCTCGCAACAAGTAAATTAAATGAATTAACAGCTGATCGGACCTACAGCCAATTGAAGATCGAGGAGTAGGTGCAAGCTGATTGGTCCATTTGATCTTCAGCGTCTGACGTAACTAAATCTTTAAAAGAGCAGAGTCATTATACGTGTGTGCTGGTCCGTTGTAGATAAGATATCCTTTGACGGAGGTGAAGAAAGAATGTGAGGCATTGTTAAAGTATAGTCAAGTGTGGTGTCTGTATACATGCCTTAACATTTTTTATTTTTCTTCTTTAGTTGTACGCGAATCCCTTTGACCCTGACGCAGGCAACGAAACGCTGGCCATTGTCGGTCTGGGTCGTGCTATGAATACAACTTACTTTGAGAAGGATGGGACCATATGCAAGTTAAGTAGCCGTTAACTTTATAATCGGCCCAATAGAAAAAATAGAAAAAGTAAAAAAGAAAGAAAGAATAATATTGTAGGTAGCGGCTGCTTTCTACAAAGTGTTGTTGCCGATGATGAAGAAATCCAGTCCCCTGGAGCCCTTCATATATATATAAAATAGGGCTGGGGACTTCTTGAGGCAACACCTCTTTATTGATCAAATGAATGCACTTTTTGGTCAGTTTAAACGAAGCTGTTGATTCTGTGTATGTATCTCCTCCATTTACATATTACTACTATTATTTACACATGTAATTATTATTTTTGAAGATGCTTTAGAGAATACTGATTAATAGTAATTTTTAAAATTATTTTTTCAGAAATAATTACAGCATATTCATTTTTATGTTATTGTTTAATATATGGATTGTAATGGTGTTTGAGTCTTATCAACGTTCTTATGTTTGCTTTTAGTTTCTGACATTGTAACCCTGATGTAGCCTGTGGGCAAAATGTGGCCATGTTGAGATTTTTTTTAAGTAAAATTCAATACCTTACATATCTTCATCATGGTAATACTTGTGGCTTCCATCGCGTTTTTCTGTATTATTGAGCCTCTATGTTCTGCTCCATTATCTGAATAATACCACTGAAAATCTGGACAGACCACCATGGCACTCTAAGGGCAATTCTGTCATCTAGACACCATCATGAACATGCCCTTTGCATGCGTAAATGTCTAGCATAATGATACGCACATTTGTGTGCATGTACCCACTTAAGTGTTAACAGGCACCTTGTGTGTATTTGCAAAGAGGATGTACACAGGGATGGAACATGGGCAGAACATGAGTGGGGCTCCCACTTATACACATAACTTACAGAATACTGTATGTTATTCACATCCCTATCATATTTAGGCACCCGTACACATGCCAGCTCTATGGTTGGAGTAACTGCTGGTACCTAAATGTTAGGCATGCTGATACTGGTCTACATTAGTATTGTATAATGAAACCTGGTTGCCTATATTCCATTATATCATAGGCTCCTACCACATGTCCTCAGGGCACCTAAATGGAGGTACCCAATTGTAGAACTGCCTCCTATCTGGATAGTGATAGAATGGTCCAAGGGCAGTGCTTGGGCAGGGTAGGCAAGATCAAGTTATGACAGCAAATAGGCTGGCCTAACTTTTTATCTAGTTATTATCTGGGTACTGTTCTGAATATTGCTGGTATCCAGATAACTAGTGATATGCATTATTGTTATTTTTTGTTCTTATTATATGAAAATCAATCAAACCTGTAGAACTAAAAAAAAAAGAAAAAAAAGACCACTAACGATGGCCAAGTTAGACCCGGATACCAGTGCTGAATTTCTGGGTATTAAAAACATGGTGGATGATATTTAATAAAACACTGGCCATGCTCATCGATCTCTCCCCTTCTGTAAATGCATCACTCTGCACTTCTTCACGCTAAAGTTTAGCTACCAAGCATTTGACCAGACTTGTAGTTTTTGTAAATCACTTCTCATTTTGCCTATTGCTTCTGGGTTGTCCACTGTGTTGCAGATCTTTGTGTCACCTAAAAAAGGGCAAATTCTACTTCCTAACCCTTTAGAGATATTACTCATAAAGATGTTAACAGAAGTCACTCCACTGCTCACCTTCTTTCTTCTGAATGAATGCCATTTACCACTACACTCTGCTGTCTGTCAATCAACCAATTTTTTATCCAGTTGGCCACCTTGGGACCCATCCCCAGGCTGGTCAATTTGTTTATAAGCCTTCTGTGGGAAACTAAGTCAAAGGATTTGCTGAAATCCAAGTATACCATGCCTTTTATCTAGTTCTTTGGCCACCCAGTCAAAGAAATCAATGATATCCATCTGGCACAATCTGAATTGGTAAAACTATGTTGCTTGTAATCTTGCAACCCACAGGAATGTTAAAAAAAATAATTATTCTTTCCTTCAGCAGCATCACCACTATTTTTCCCATCACCGAGCTGAGGCTTATCAGTCTGCAGTCTTCCACCTCCTCTTTGCTACCACTTTTGTGAAGCACAACCACATCTATTTTTCTCCAATTGTGTGGAACATTGTCCGCCTCCAGGGATCTTGTATGCATATCCTTTAGAGGACCTACCAGAACTTCTCTGAGCTCCCTCAGTATCCTGGGATAAATTCCATCCAGTACTATAGCTTTGTCCACTTTCAGCCTTGCAAGTTCTCCTCATCATTCTTCACACATCAGTCTTCAGCATCTTTAAGTTTTAGAATTCTTCAAATGGCTTTATTTATTTTAGTTACATTTGTACCCCGCTCTTTCCCACTCATGGCAGGCTCAATGCGGCTTACATATTGTATACAGGTACTTATTTGTACCTGGGGCAATGGAGGGTTAAGTGACTTGCCCAGAGTCACAAGGAGCTGTCTGTGCCTGAAGTGGGAATCAAATTCAGTTCCTCAGTTCCCCAGGACCAAAGTCCACCACCCTAACCACTAAGCCACTCCTTTACTCTTTTCCTGACCAAAAAAACAGAAGAACAAAGTTCCACACTTCGCAAAGTAGTACCAGAGACAATGGAGATGACAAGAGCTGGTACACAAATGTCCGTTAATTTTTTTCAAAACAATACAACAACTCGATCAAGTGGGGAGCCAGCTTCTCCTGCTGTAGCTCTTCCAGGAGGAAACCTGAGCTGCTTGGGAGATGAGAAACTTCTCAGCCCCTGCTTTCAGCCTCAAATCACAAATACTTCTACGAGGCAGTTCCTTGGAGCAGAGGGGGAAATGCTGGTTGCACCTACAGAGCAAGAGAGTGGCTCTGGGAGTGTTGCTTCGGCCTTAGAGGGAACTCGACCTCTAGCTAGAGAGGCCCAAGTGGCTCCGAAGACATCTTCCACCCAGATACCATCAGTAGACTCTCTTACCCCTCCCCCCTGCAAAGTCAAACAATCACCACCTTGGACTCTGTAGAATGTCCTGGTAAGACTTGATTCTTCTATATCTGTTTGTTCAACTGGATTAAAAACACTTGCAAGAGAATTGCAGAATAAAACTCATGTAACTGAGCAACAATTAGAGACACAGAAAGGAAAAATTGATTCTCTAGAAAGGGAGGTGGAAAGTGTAAAATCAGTCAATAATACTTTGATTAAGGATAAGACTTTGTTAAATAGAAGGATTGAGTTCTTGGAAAATTACACCAGACATCTTAACCTTAGGATCTTGGATTTTCCTAAAGTTCAAGATATGACACCATTAGATCCTTTTAAAAAGCTTTTGACTGAGAATTTGAAGAGTTTATCAGAATTACTACCACCCATAGCTAAGGTTTATTATATACTCTCCAAATCTGGTGTAAAGCCTCAGAGTGAAAGTTTGGGAAATCTGCCTGTGGTTGCAGCTAATTCTAATGTGGTAACTGGATCAGTCTCTGAAGGACCAGTGGTTGTGGGTAAAGCAACCTTACTAGTTACTCTGATATTTGAACAAGACTTGGATATGATACTTTCAGGCTCATTTTCGAAAGAGAAAGACGCCCATCTTTCGACACAAATCGGAAGATGGGCGTCCTTCTCACAGGGTCACCCAAATTGGCATAATCGAAAGCCGATTTTGGATGTCCCCAACTGCTTTCTATTGTGGGGACGACCAAAGTTCACGGGGGTGTGTTGGAGGTGTAGTGAAGGCGGGACTTGGGCATGCCTAACACATGGGCGTCCTCGACCCATAATAGAAAAAAAAGGGCGACCCTGATGAGCACTTGGACGACTTTACCTGGTCCTGTTTTTCTTACGACCCAAGCCAGAAAAAGGTGCCCAAAATGACCAGATGATCACCGAAGAGAATCGGGGATCACCTCCTCTTACTCTCCCAGTGGTCACTAACCCCCTCCCACCCTCAAAAAACATCTTTAAAAATCTTTTGTGCCAGCCTCTATGCCAGCCTCAAATGTCATACTCAGGTCCATCACAGCAGTATGCAGGTCCCTGGGGGCAGTGCACTTCAGGCAGGCAGACCCAGGCCCATCCCCCCCACCTGTTACACTTATGGTGGTAAATGTGAGCCCTCCAAAACCCACCAGAAACCCACTGTACCCACATCTAGGTGCCCCCCCCCCTTCATCTGTAAGGGCTATGGTAGTGGTGTACAGTTGTGGGTAGTAGGTTTTGGGGGGATTGGAGGGCTCAGCACACAAGGTAAGAGAGCTATGTACCTGGGAGCAATTTCTGAAGTAAACTGCAGTGCCCCCTACGGTGCCCGTTTGGTGTCCTGGCATGTCAGGGGGACCAGTGCACTACAAATGCTGGCTTCTCCCACGACCAAATGGCTTGCATTTGGTCGTTTCTGAGATGGGCGTCCTTGGTTTCCATTATCGCCGAAAATCAGAAATGACCAAGTCTAGGGACGACCATCTCTAAGGATGACCTAAATTTCAAGATTTGGGCATCCCCGACCGTATTGTCGAAACAAAAGATGGACGTCCATCTTGTTTTGATAATACGGGTTTCCCCGCCCCTCCACCGGGACGTTTTGCGAGGACGTCCTCAGCAAAACTTGGGCGTCCCTTTCGATTATGCCCCTCTTTGTCTCTATTTTTGAAATATATGGATTTTATTTCTGGGACACAAAACTTGGATTTTTCCTGATTTAGCAAAATAAATTTGGTAGCATAGAAATGTTTCTTAGCCATGAGGGCAGAGACATGAAGTTGGGAGCTTTGAGGGCGGGACACAGAGAGGGAATGCCCAAAGGGAGGCGATCTGCAGACTGCCGCTGCTGCGCTTCTTTCACATGGAGCAAAGTCGAGGTGAGGCGCTATGACTTGAATTCAGGGGGGCCCGGCCCGGTGGTGGACGGAGGGGAGCGGCGGGGGCAGGGCCCCAGGGGCGGCCTTGCCCCAGGCCCGGCCCAGTCTCTCGGCGGCCCTGGTCTACTCAGCTTAGTAAAAGGGGCCCCTAGTGTTTAAGCATGAATGGCTATAACACGCACAGAGTGGCAGGTGCAGCTCTGGCCATCTTGTTGGGCAGACTGGATGGACTGTGCAGGTCTTTATCTGCCATCATTTACTGTTCCTGTGTATCATCTGTCTAAATTGCTCAAGATGCTTGGAAATCAGAGTGCTTTGATTTTTTCCTCCGTTTTGCATTTGAGCTTAGTATTTTTTTGTGAAATGAACTGTATAAATTCTACAGATGGTCTTCTTACATTTTGTGTGTTGAGTTCCCCATGGGCTTGCCTCCTGCCCTGGAAAATAAAAAATATTTTCTAATGTGACATTAGCGTGTGCTAAGCAGAAAACTACCACGGGATGCCTCGGCGCGTCCCACAGTAGTGCTCATTTAGCGTGCAGTAGTCCCACGTTAGGCCTACTGCACCTTAGTAAATTTATAACATAAGAAATTAAGCATCGCCATACTGAGCAGACCGAAGGTCCGTCAAGCCCAGTATCTTATCTCCAACAGTGGCCAATCCAGGTCGCAAGTACCTGGCTAGATCCCAAAAGAGTATAACAGATTTTATGCTGTTTATCCCAGGAATAAGCAGTGTGAACCCATCTGTAAAGGCTGATACAATCTTTGCATTTGGCTTGGATCAATTTTCGTCGTATGAAGACTATAGCTGTCCCTCATCCCAGAATTCATGTTCCAGACATTGTAGTTAATTTTCACACTCTGCAATTCATGAAAGCTAGATCTTTATCTTTTCAGGGAATGTCCTGCTAAAGAAAGGTTATAAACATTTTAATAATTCACTTTGAGAACAGAGTTCTACTTCTAAACAATGCTAATTTTCCTTTCCCTGACCTCTTCCCTCACTTATCTCCTGGTGTCAAAGGCTGATGAGGAGCTGGGGATGTTTGAAAGCTTACAAAGCTGAGGGGTCAATTTTCAGCAGGAACAGATGGACAGCCATTCATGTGGGCAGAGCAGTGAACACAGATTTAACTGGCTAATGCTATCAGGTTGATCGAGTAAATCTAAAAAGCTCAGCTCGGCCAAATCTCAACCCAGCCCGGTTTTTAACTGGCTAAATTTACAAATCTGTCTGCTTAAATCCCAGCTTCAATATATGGCGCTCAAAAATCAACACCCATCTTTGTGCATGCATCGGAGATGTGCACGCAAATAAGTTGAATAATGAGAGCCAGAATATCAATAATCAGGTGCTAAACAACCAATTATTGATGTCAATTGGCATTCCAAAAGAATTGCACACACATCTCGTAGCCTGTTTTTCTATAATGTATGCGCCTAACTTATGATTTGCATGGATCTTGAAAAAGGGGGGTGGCTGGGGCATTTCACAGATTTACGCTCAGATTTATAGAATATGCTGAAAGCACGCCTAACTTAGACACCAGCATTTATACCTGGTTTCAGCAGGCGTAAAGCCCAGCACCTAAAAGTGATTCTATAAAGTGCATGCAACCTTTATAGAACCACTCTCGGCACCCATATTTTTGGGTGCCAATTGCTGAGTGCCATTTATAGAATACCCTCCAAAATGTACAGACAGCAGAGGGTATATTTAACTAGTTAGGTTTATGTGGTTAAATGATGATTTTAAACAAGAAAACAAAAGTAAAAAAAAGGGCCTTCAGTAGTGGAACAATCAAGAGTCCTTTATTCATAAGATCCATCACAAGCCGTGTTTCGGCACTTATGCGCCTGCGTCTTCAGTAGTGAAACCATCAAAATCTACTACTTAAGGGGTCCTTTTACTAAGGTGCGCCAAAAAATGTCCTGCGCTGTTGTAGACACATGTATTGGACAAGCGCAGGTCCATTTTTCGGTGCACCTGCAAAAAAATGCCTTTTTTGGGGGGCTGAAAATGGATATGCGGCAAAATGAAAATTGGCACACATCATTTTAGGCCTGACATCTTACCACCACCAGTTGACTTAGCGGTAAGGTCTCACACGTTAACTGGGTGGTAATCATCAGTGCACATACAAATGTCGATTACCACCCGGTTAGCGCTGCGTGCCAGAAAATAAAATATATTTTTCGGCGCACATACTGGAGGCACATAAAAAATGAAATTACCTCCCGGGCCACGCTATAGCCAGGCGGTAGTTCCAGATTGGCACACATTGGGCCCTCATAGGAGCCTAAACGGCTTAGTAAAAAGGCCCCTAAATGTTAATTTTAACCACATAAATATTTTGAATAGTGACCCCTGAGGGAATGGTCAGTCATGTAGCTTGAAGTCATCAAACACTTTTCTATGTGCCACCATATGCTTGGTAGAGATTGTATAAAGCCATAGAATTCCTTGCTTTTGTGCTAGTTACTTTGAGAAAGCGTGACTCTGGTAACTCCAGAAAACCAACTTTTTCTGATGTGTGGGTGGCCTTTGCTTTAATTGTCCATACAGTGCTTGCCTCCAGAGGATGAAGAAATGTTCCTCTTCTGAAGTAAGCTTCTTTTTTTTTTTAATCTTGGGGGAGTGTCTTCAAGCAGAAATGTGAGGATATAATTCAGAATGTTGCTGTTACTCCTAAGTTTTCTTACTAGTTAGTATTTCCTGCACATTAATGTTCTTTTCTTCACAGTTCCTCTGAGATCCTGCTAAGTGATGATGTGTACAATGACAACTTTAGGAGTACTGATAAAAAAATATCACCGTTCTGCAATCTCAGCCACAAGCCAACATGCATAACAAATGTATTGAGCTGCCTGAGAACCAATGAGCCTGAAACCAAGTGTTGTTATTTTAATACAGTTTCCAGCTTTCCTCATTTTATTTTATTTTTTTCATACTCCTGATTTGAGTTTTAACCAGTTGTGCACCTTTGTTTAGCCAATGGTTGATTCCATACAGTTTTGTCCACTGACATGATGTATTTGAAGGTCAGCTTAGCTAAATTCAATTTTTGGCTTCAAATGTTGTTTAGATCTTCTGGATACTGTTTATAGCTTAATTTGTTTAACTTGTGCAATAAAACTGGTTACTGAAGATCATTAGACAGGCAGAAAACAACCATATGGTTAATGCATTCCTGGCCTGTCACTTGTTTTTTCACGGTTTTGTTTGTCCAGTAGACCCATCCACAACAGTCTACTCTTAACCCTTGAGACTTTGGATATTAACCGCTTTCTAGGATCGCCTTCTTCTGAGATGTATGTGGCCAGTTTTACAAAGTCTGTTATAAAAAGTAGACCGATACACATATATAAAAACAAAGAAATAATTTATTCAAACCAAGATAAAAGCAGTACCCGACGTGGCCACGTTTCGCCCTCAGGCTGCGTCAGGGGTAAAACTAAAAATCAGGGGGTGATCAACATACCCCTTCAAAAAAAGCTGTGCTTGTTAACAGACACTGCTCCGGATCAAAGTGCTGTTGATCCAGAGCAGTGTCTGTTAACAAGCACAGCTTTTTTTGAAGGGGTATGTTGATCACCCCTGATTTTTAGTTTTACCCCTGACGCAGCCTGAGGGCGAAACGTGGCCACGTCGGGTACTGCTTTTATCTTGGTTTGAATAAATTATTTCTTTGTTTTTATATATGTGTATCGGTCTACTTTTTATAACAGACTTTTATGTAGCAAGTAGACTGTTGCCTTTTTTGTTTTTCTTTTTTTTCAGTTTTACAAAGGTCTAAGGTATGTATTTGAACAGTTAGGCACCTGGACTTTTGATTTTGAAAATTTGCTGGTTCTGTGTGCTTACATTTAGAAACCTTAAACCAAAGCATAGGCACTAATATCTTTTCACCGGACACTTTTAAACCAACATAAAGAACAACTCAATGCAAATATATATACTTGGTTTATATGCAGTATATCAAATAAATTTGACAGTTGACATCTTGGTAAAAAGGGGCCCACAGCTTTACTGAGCCATTCAAATAACAAAAACACAGTTATTCAACTATAACAATAATAGCACATGAATTTAATCATCAACCAACCCTCAGATCAGCTTATGAAATTTAATGCAAGAACCACTGCTGAACTCAGAGACACCCAATCAGGCAGTGATGATCTGATTGAAATGAAACCTGTACTCTGTGCTTCCTATTGCTTTTCCCACAACCTGTGGTATTATTAGGTTGAAAATTACCAGTGTCCAATGCCCCAAGTAGAACTCCAGGAGTCACAAAACCCAATAGATAGTGACCCCCGAGTGAAGGGCCAGTCATGTGGCTTGAAGTCATCAAATTTGGCAAGCCACTTAATCCAGAGTCACAAGGCGCTGCAGAGGGGAAAAATATAATATAAATACTTATATGGCATTAATACCCAGGAGGCGAGTCTCCTTCAGTTAAAAGGAAGCTCTGGAATGAGGGGGCATAGGATGAAAGTGAAAGGGAAGAGACTCAGGAGTAACCTGAGGAAATACTTCTTCACAGAAAGGGTGGTGAATTTGCTGAACTCCAGGCTCCGCTCATTCTGCCTCGCCTCACCCTATGCTTGGAACAACCTTCCTGAGCCCTTACGCCAAGCCCCCTCTCTGCCCATCTTCAAGTCTTTGCTTAAAACCCACCTCTTCAATGCTGCATTCGGCACCTAACTCTTACCGTTCACTAAATCCAGACTGCTCCAATTTGACCGCCCCTATCGGACTGTCCGTTCACTTGTCTCTTAGATTGTAAGCTCCTTGAGCAGGGACCGTCCCTCTATGTTAAATTGTACAGTGCTGCGTAACCCTAGTAGCGCTTTAGAAATGTTAAGTAGTAGTAGTAGTGAACGGCCTCTCAGTGGAGGAGGTAGAGACAATAACTGTATCTGAATTCAAGAAAGCTTGGAACAAGTACAAAGGATCTCTAAGGGAGTGAAAGATAGAGTAGATGGCATGGATGGGCAGACTGGATAGGCCATATAGTCTTTACCTGCCTTTATTTTTCTCTGTTTCCATAGGGCTATTTTTCTATGGCTGTTGCTACCAGACAATTTAATTTAATGCAGAATTTTTATTTCTATACGGGAACTAGGCAGGTTACAGACCAATACAATAAAAGTACAGTCACAAAATAAAATACAGAATATCAGTTCTACAGATAATAAAACACAAAAGTGAAAATGTCCATATGCCCAATCTACAGTCAAGCGCCTCTAATACACTCATCACACCTATGAAAACAGTGACTAAATGCTTAGCTATTCACACTAGAATCTGAAGACACAATATTCAAAAAAAAAAACATCATTGCCTACTTAACAGATCCTCAAGTAACTAGCTGGTGGTGGCACTGGCTATTTAAAGGATGCTGCTGAAAATGTGTATAAACTGCAACCACATCGCCGCTTGTACCCATGTTAGGCCTGCTAGTTCATGGGCTCAATTTATACGTAGAGGTTTGTGAGGGAGTGGGTGGTACATGGCTGGGTTCCCATAGGATCACTCCTCACTGAGACTGAGCCACCATAGCGTAGTTGGTGTTATACCTGCTGAGTAAGAGGATCGGTGCTCAGTCAAGGAGGTAGTTAAATGCATGGGCATAGTTTGTTTCATTTGGGGAGAAAGGGTGTGGCTTGGCATATTAGCATATTCATCTGCATACATACATCTCATACATATTCATTATGGTTAATAAAAAAACAACAACAATATACACGCATCAGACTAAAACGCTGAATATGAAGATCCAGCATATCAAAACAATAAAGCTGTTTTGTTTTTGTTTTTGTTTTTTTACTGAAATGAGCCAGCACCATGGGAAATTTCTTTCATTATGCCCCCACTCACATTCAAACGAATTACCAAGGGGAGAGTGCAAATACCCTCTCCCCCTTCCCTTCCCTTTCTCCTTCTCCAAACCCCAGCTCTTCCTCCCTCCTTACCAGCAATTCCCCATACAATGCCACATAGATAGAAAAAATACCCCCCACCACCACCACAAACAGGCAGAACTTTTTACTCTCCTCCCCCCCCCCCCCCCCCCCCACCTTACAGGCAGCACTTTTTTCCTAGCCCTCCTCCTCCAAAAGAAGCACTTACCCCCCAGGTATAACTTTTTTTCTTTTGGCTCCCTTTATTGACAGCACCTACCCCCAGGGACGGTTCATGGTAGTCTACTGCCTGAGGCGAGGGATGAGGTGGCAAACTCCCACCCCTCCCCCCCCCCCTCCCGGCACCCAAAAGATAGGGCCCCCTGAAAACTCTGATCAGGAAGGAGGGTAAGGGAAAGGGAAGGGAAATGGGACTTGATAAACCGCCTTTCTGAGGTTTTTGCAACTACATTCAAAGCGGTTTACATATATTCAGGTATTTATTTTGTACCAGGGGCAATGGAGGGTTAAGTGACTTGCCCACAGTCACAAGGAGCTGCAGTGGGAATTGAACTCAGTTCAGGAGGTTCCCTCACTCTAAACACTAGTCAAGCAGTTGCCCCAGAAAAAAAAATGCAATTTATATTCTCAAGCTATACAAAACAAAATAAAACAAAAAAAGCCTGCCAACACTGGTTATACTCAGCAAAAATTATTTGGGTTAAATTATGTTGCCTGGAAAAGTTTTGATGTCATCACAGTAAGGGCAATGCACAATCCCTCCACTGCCATACACTGTGCACAAAACCTTGCAAAAGGTACCTTGAACCTTAGCATACCATAACAGCACTAATTCCCAGGACTCAAAATAGCAATAACCTTTTCTATGAAAAGACAGTACTGCAAATGTTACAGCTGTCCTTAAAATACCAATATATCAAAACAGAACAAAGAGGACTAGTACAGATCTCTACACACAAACTACATGCTAGCAGAACACCACACCTTGGTTATGCATGCAAAACACAGACAGCCCCTTACCAAATATATATGAAACAAGGGACCGCAGATTAGTAATAGAGATACAATGACAAAAACGGAAGTGGAAACTTCAAAAAGCAGACTGTATCTGCAGTGCAGCACTGGAGAAATAGGAACAAAAATGCATTTTCTCTTGTACTGAGAAAAATACAAAGACATCAAAGATACACATTTCTCAAAGCCAACGTTCTCCATGTAATAAATTCAAACTAAAATATATTTTCTACCTTTGTTGTTGCCTAGGTACTTTATTTTTCCAGCTACTTTGGCCCCAGTCTCTTTCTTCTTTCTTCTGCCTGTTTTCTGTTCTCTTTCCAAGGTCTGCTGGCCATTTGTCATTTCTCCTGTCTTCTTTCGTTCCTCCTCCGCATATGTTGACTTTTCCCTTTCAATTTTTTCTCTATTTCTTTTGTTTTTCTGTCTCTCTGTCCATTCAAAATTCTTCCACATTCTCACCTTCCAGTTCCCATAATCCCTCTTTTTACTTTTCACCCACCTATCAACTTTCCTCTCACTTATTTCCCAGCCCATTTCCTCATTTTCACTGCTCCCTAGTCCTCCCATTTGTCCTGTCTTCCTCCTTCCCCACTGTCCTATTCCTTTCTGATTTCACCTACTCCCCATTACTATATTTCAGCAATCTGTCTCTCACCCCCTCAACAGCCTCAGCTCCTTCCCTCTAGGTCATCCCTTCAGTCTCTTCCTTCTGTATTTTATACCCACCTAGTCTCCACCGTGAACTATAGATGCCCTATCCACATTACACAACACTATTGTAACTCCACCAAAATGTAAATTGTAAGCCACTTTGAACCGAAACTTGTTTTTGGATAATAGTGGGATACAAGAATGCATAAATAAATAAACAAACTATCCCCTTTTACCACTTCCCAACTCTATTTCCTTCCTGCTCTCAGTCATCTCCTTACTATCCCCTAACCCCACCCACACTTTCATGATTCCACCATGCCCTGCATCTCACCTCTCTCTCTCTCTCTCTCTTTCATCCATCTTTTAGTTCAGCATCTCCTTTCCCTTTTCCTCCACCTCAATGGGCCAGCATCTTCTCGGTCTCTCTCCATTTCCTTTAGTCCACTGCTACAGTCCAGCATCTCTCTTCTTTCTTTCCCCACAGTCCAGCATCCTTTACCTCTCATGCAGTCCACCTCCTCCCCCTGCCCTCAGTGGTCTAGCATCTTCCTGTCTCCCTTCTGTCTTCCCCCATGCAGTTCAACATCTTCCTAACCCTCTCCTTCCTCCCCACCAAGTCCAACATCCTCTGGTACTCCCAGTGCAACCACATCTCTCTTATCTTTCTTTCTTGCTTTCCCTTCCCTCCTCTCCCACTGCAATCCAGTACCTCCCTACCAATTTACCCACCCCCCCCCAAGAAACTCAAGGCCCTGTTTACTAAGATGATCTAGCGTTTTTAGCATGCGCTAACACTAGAGACACCAATATATTTCTATGGGTGTCTCTAGCATTAGCGCATGCTAATTTTTAGCGTGCGCTAAAAATGATAGTGCGCCTATAGAGCTACTTAGTAAACAGGGCCCTCAGTGTTACATTCAAGAGAATTCATGATTTTATACTATCCAGCCTGCAGGAAGATAGCATACAAGTCAATATACTCTGCTTGCTTTTCTTATCAATCCATTGAATGATGGAATTTGTTACCTATGGAAATTAGGATTCCAGAAAACTATATTTTGTTTCATAAGCAACTAAAACGTTTTTTTGTTTAAAATGTTTGGTTTAAATTAATAGTTGATTATGTAGGTTACCCTCTTCAAGCACAGTTCTCTCTTTGTTAATTATTAGAAGAATTTCTTCCAGTTTCTGGGGTGTATTAGCTACCATTTTAAGTTTTAGGTCCACACTGAAGTCGTATTAACTATTTTCTTCTAGTTTAGAGTTTTTGGAATTTGCTAAACCGCTCTAACTACCAGGGTAGACCAAAGTGATATACAGGCTAAAAATACATTTGAAAAGGAAAGGAACTCCGATCCAAGATGGCGCTGTGAATGGACGCACCTGTGTTAGCTCCTGGAAGTTCCTCTGTTTGTAGGTCCTCTTCGGTGCCTCCGTCGCCTCATCAAACATGGGGAAACGGAGGGGAAAAGTGAAGGAACATCCCTCAGCTCCTGTGACTTCTTCAGCGACGAGGCAGACAACTTTGCAATTTTTCAGACAGCAACCGGGTCCTCAGGGTTTTTCGACCCCCTCTGCAACTCTCGGCGCTTCGGCGTCGATTGAGAATGGAAACGGGGCTTCCCTGAGCCCCGTGGAACGAGTTGCTCCACCCCAGCCTGGAGAGGAGTTGCTGGCAGCTCTAACAGAGAAGGAAGCCGAAGGGGCTCAGCTTGATCTGTTTGAGGGAGTGTCTGCAGTAACGGAGGCTGAATCTCAACGCCGAGAACTACTGCTACAATCAGCTTCAAAGGTATTGCCCCAGGACATAGTTTCTAAACTTGCTCGTGTTGAAGATCAACCTCACTCTTCTCCAGCCATTAGTGGTATGAATAGACCAGCAACTGTGACATTAGAGTCACTATGGGACATGGTTTACAGCATTCACACTTCTATGCAAACTACTTTAAAAATGAATACTTCTGATATAAAGACTCTTTCTGAGGCTGCCCTGCTTCAGGCGCAAAAGACTGCACAGCAAACCTTAGATTTGGAGACTGTGAACACTAAAATTCAAGAAATGGGATCTGTAGAAACGGCTTTGGTTAAGGATAATAATTTCCTACATAAAAGATTGGAGTACCTGGAAAACCAGACTAGAAGACTTAACCTCAGGTTTCTTAACTTTCCCAAATCGCCTTTAATTTTCCCTTTGGATATGGTTAAAAAATATATGATTGATATTCTTGGAATGGATAAGGACTCACTGCCTCCCCTTACTCGGGCTTATTACATCAGGAGTGGTGGAGTGGTGGAGTGGTGGAAGAAAATCCCCCGATAGCAGGGGAAGGAATGGATCTTACTTCTTTCCTTGAAAGTTCATTGGAGATAATTACTCAGAGGTTGACTCTGCTTGTTACTTTTGTGCTGGAGCCTGATAGGAATGCCGTATTAAGGCTTTCCTTGAGACACTTAGAAAATCTGTTTTTGGGCTCAAAAATTCATATTTTTCCTGATCTCTCAAGGCCTACACAGATGAGACGGAGGGCCTTTTTGGAACTCCGCCCTAGGGTGGTGGCACTGGGAGCAACTTTCATATTACGTTTTCCTTGTTATTGTAATGTAATGCTTGAGGGTAAACAGTTTCAATTTGTAGACCCAAAACAGTTAAAAGAATTTCTAGATGCTAGAGTGGAATTGAATGTTGTGTGCCCTCCCTAAATGCAGGCTGGGGTCTGAACCAGAGGTTGTAACCATTAGTTCGTAATTATTGCTATATGTTTTATTTTTAAATTCTAAATTCTTGGATTTCAAATTTCCTAAACTTGTGGACAGAAAGGCTGTTAATGATATTTCCTTTTATTTTTTTTCTTTGCCTCTTGTATAAATGCCGATTGCATACTCACGTATTGTGATGATATATTGAAATATATGAATAAAGAAATATAAAAAAAAAGAAAAGGAAAGGAACTCCAATTAATAATAGGAAAGATATTTATTCACACAAAGAAGTGAAAAACAGGAGGGAATTAAAAACATTGAACTCAAGAGGGCTAATATGGGTTACAAGTGTCATAGGGGTCCTTTTACTAAGATGCGGTAAAAAGTGGCTTGCGATAGTGTAGGCATGGGTTTTGGGTGCGCACTGAAATATTTTTCAGCACACGTACCAAAAATGCGTTCCCCCCTCCCCCCCCCGAAAATGGACGTGCAGCAAAATCAAAATTGCCGTGTGTTCATTTTGGGTGTCTGACCTTACCGCCTGCCATAGGAATCTGTGAGGTAAGGACCTACGCGCATCACATGCCACTTGGCGCACATCCACTATGTGTGTCCAAAAATAAAAAATATTTTTCAGATGTGCGTAGCAGACATGTACCAAAAATGAAATTCCTGCAAAAGGCACGCAGTTGTCAGTCGGTAAGTCAGTTTTGGCGCACGTTGGGCACATGTAGAGCTTACCACGGCTTAGTAAAGGGGCCCATAGTAAAGTAAAGTACATGCATATTTGATAACTTACCCTCTGAAGGTACTTAACCTAAGTGTTGCCTAGGCATTTGAGGTTGCAGGGCATTATACATATTCCATCCTGAGACCTGACCGAAAGGAGCTGGATAAGGAATCAGGAAGTAGTCGGGCGCTGCTATAACAGAGGAGATCTACAATACCTGTGAAGTAAAGGTGTGCACTAAAGAGAATTTTGATTTCTACAGTGTTCCTGTTTTTCTGTTTGGCTTTTGTTCCTACTCCTATATTTTGCTGTATATTTTTGTTTTGGAAGAAAAAGCACCAAATAAAGGTGATTTTTAGGGGAAAAAATATAGATGTCTAAACTTGTTGTGTTGTGGCACAAAGGAGGCTGTAAATATTTGGAGTCAGGCAGTGAAGGCCTTGGGCATCAGCCTCCCCTCACCCACCAAACCCTCTTTATTTTTACTATCGTCAGAACTTCTGCAGAGTAGCACTAAAGCCTCCACCTAAGAACTAGGGGATTATAATGAAAACTGCAACTGAGTAAACCAATTTGTTATCAAAAGAAATAATGGGTAGGAAATTTATATTTCCATATCCGTGACTGATGCATCCATGCGATTTAGATGAGTTACCAAGTGTTGAGACAGAGTGCCATTGAAGGCCATGACCTTTTGGGGAAAAAGTGCTATTGATCTGAAAAGAAGTGTTCTGAACCTTTAATTCCACTGATGCACGTTTGTTCAGAGCCGAAATGTATTGCTGGGTCTCCATGTGTTGTAATGGAATAAATATTTTAGATAGAGGTTTGTAAACATGATCCAGGAATTCTGACCTTGAGTTCTGAACTGCCAGAGGAAATATAGCACAGAAAGGTCTGGGTCACTTTGCTGTACTGAATATCTAAGTAGGAAGTGTCAGAGGACACTAGAAACTATCGCCTCAATGGGCATGTGAAGGCACAGATATCATTACTAAGAAACAGGGACTTATAGGACCCCCTTCCCTTACATCCATAACAAAAGCAAAATCAGAACAAATAAGAGGAATCTATGGACCTCTTTTATCAAGCCACTCTAGCGGTTCCTGAGCAGCAATGCTGACGGAGCCCATTCAAAGTGAATGGGCTTTGTCGGTATTACTGCACCAGGAGCCGTTAGTGTGGCTTGATAAAAGAGGCACTAGATAAGCTTGTTTGCTTTAACATTCAATTAAATATGAAAACTTGTGCTGATAGAACTGTCACTGTAGGTTCTGTCTTGCTAACAGATACTACCATTAAGAAGGATTTTGCAGGTCTATATCCTAGAGTGCATCCCTAAGGTCCCCTTCCCCCCAAGTGTCTGAGTTTTCCAAATCTTCAATGTATAAGCTAGGAGATGAAGTCAGGGGGCTCCTTTAGCAGCTTCACAGCATAAACTTAGACTTCAAGTTCAGTGAAATTTAGGAATCTGAATATGAAAGCGCTCTATGAAGGTGAGATGAATGGAGTAGAGTAGCATTATGACCATGCAACCTACAGCACATCAGGTATACAAATAACTCTTGTCTCCTAATGAAAGCGTCTGAGCAGGGTTTAGTTGGCATCTACCACTGTTCACAGCTCAGTTCACCTACATTCCTATGCCAGATCTGCTGAATGCCTTTGGCTGAAATCCCGTGCCCAGGCTGACTTCATACCTTTCAAATTCTGCTCTTTCACTTGCCAAACAAGACTACTACATCCATTTGACAAACTGTCTTGGTTCAAACCCTCGATGTCTCTTTGCCACACTGAACTCTCTACTCAAAGTGCTTTCACCTCCATCTCCCCCCCCCCCCTTCACTTTCTACCCAGGCTATGGCTGAGTAGTTCCACGACAAGGTTCACAAGATTAGCCTTGAGCTCTCAACCACATCATCTCTACTTCTCCTTCCCCCCAGCCCATTCTGTCAACCCTCCTTAAACCCCTGCCACCTTTGCTTCCTTTTCTGAAATCACTGAAGAGGAAAATGCACATTTTTTTCTTCCTCCAAACTGACTACCTGTTCCTCGTATCCTATTCCTACCCATCTACTCAGCACTATCTCTCCTACTGTCATCCCTTCTATATGTCATATCCTCAATCTTTCACTTTCCGTTGCAACTGTTCCTGATGCCTTCAAACATGCTGTAGTTACATCACTCCTCAAAAACCCTTCATTGGACCCTACCTTCACTTCTAACTATCGCCCCATCTCTCTCCTCCCTTTGTTATCAAAGCTACTTGAAAGTGCTGTTCACCACCTTTGACTTGACCTTTTTTCATCTCAAGTTATTCTTGATCCACTTCAATCTGGCTTTTACCCTCTACATTAATTCAACTGAAACAGCCAATTGTCCCGTCTGTGGCCGTGACAACCCTCAGACTTACCCTGTTTCTGGGAGTCAGTGTCTGTGCTGGCTTCTGCTTGTCTCTGTGTCTGTGTCTGTCTTAGGTTCTCTCTGGCTCTGTGTGCTGATTGCCCTACTGAACCTCACCTGTGTGGGCTATGCCTCTTCCAAGATGGCTGCCGCCTCTTCCTCTTTGCCAGTATCCAAGATGGCTCCCGCTGTTCCTTCCTATGGGATGACTGCTCTGTGTGTCAAGCCTCTGTTTGGTTGCAAGGTGATTGCTGCAGCTGTGGCTCTGGTGTTGGAGGGCTTTATTAATCACTTGAAGACTACAGTCCTGGCCTTTGCATCTCATCTAAAGGTCCTGGTGTATAGAGTGCTCTGTACACGGTTTCAGTGTTTGCTCTGTGTGAGTTTCTATGTTTGTTTAAACTAGCTAGCTTAGGCACCGTCTGGCTTGTAGCCTGTGCATAGCTCTGCTAGTTCTCTGTGTTTGTTTCCAGTGCATGACTAGTTAGCTTAGGCACCGTCTGGCTTGTAGCCTGTGCATAGCTCTGCTAGTTCTCTGTGCTTGTTCCTAGTGTTAGACTAGCCGCCCTTGCTAGCCACTATCCCAAGACTGTGTTTGTTCCTAGTGTTAGACTAGCCGCCCTTGCTAGCCACTATCCCAAGACTGTGTTTGTTCCTAGTGTTAGACTAGCCGCCCTTGCTAGCCACTATCCCAAGACTGTGATTATTCCTAGTGTAGACTAGCCAGCTTAGGCACCGTCTGGCTTGTAGCCTGTGCATAGCTCTGCTAGTTCTCTGTGTTTGTTCCTAGTGTTAGACTAGCCGCCCTTGCTAGCCACTATCCCAAGACTGTGATTGTTCCTAGTGTAGACTAGCCAGCTTAGGCACCGTTTGGCTTGTAGCCTGTGCATAACTCTGCTAGTTCTCTGTGTTTGTTCCTAGTGCAGACTAGCCAGCTTAGGCACCGTCTGGCTTGTAGCCTGTGCATAGCTCTGCTAGTTCTCTGTGTTGGTTCCTAGTGACAGACTAGCCAGCTTAGGCACCGTCTGGCTTGTAGCCTGTGTAAAGCTTTGCTAGTGTTCTGCGTTTGTTTCCAGTGCATGACTTGTTAGCTTGGGCACAGCTTAGTTGTTAGCTGGTGTATAGCCTTCCAAGTCTCCTGAGTTTGCTCTGTGTATGTTCCTGTGTATGACTGGTTTGCCTGGGTATAGCATTCCTATTAGCCTGGGTACAGTTTACTAGTCATTGTGTTGAATCCTGCCGACTGCCAGAACCCGGACAGTCCCTGCTCGTCTGCCTTGCCTTCGCCTAGGTGCCAGGGGGCACTCCTGGATCTTCATTCCTGCTGTTCCTGTAAGTCCTACCGGCTGCCAGAACCTGAGGGCTCAACCCTCGGGGAAAGGCAGTCAAGTGTAGGTGAAGCCTAGGTCCAGGGTGTTCCAGTTCCGCGGGTTCCGCTCCAGTGTGTTCCAGCCCAGCGGGTTTTCACTCCTGTATGTTCCAGTCCAGTGGGGCCACTCCAGTGTGTCCAGTCCAGCGGGCCCCACTCCAGTGCGCACCCGTCCGGTGCGTTCCAGTTCCGAGTGTTCCGGTGTAGCACTCCAGTCCGGAGTTCCGGTACAGTCTTGTTTCCTCTCTACCTGGAAGGTGATTTTGCCTGCCACTGCCGCTCCACGGTAGTGGCCTATGGACTCACAAACCCCGCGCTCCCGGGGAAGAAGCCTGAAGGTATGCCAAGGTCCTCGAGAGCGCGGCAAGCGCGACAGGATCGCGACACCAATGGCCTGTTCCTGGACAGATCCAAAGGTCTCTATTCTACCCTCATCCTTCTTGATCTATCTACTGCTTTTAACACTGTTGATCACCACCTTGATAAACTGTTTTCACTTGGATTTTGGGGCTCTGTTCTTTCTTGGTTTTCTTCTTATCTCTCCCATCACACTTTTAGTGTATGCTCTGGTGGATCCTCCTCCACTTCTATCCCACTATCAGCTGGTGTACCTCAGGGCTCTGTCTTGGGACCTCTCCTTTTCTCCATCTATACTTATTCCCTTGGTGCTCAGATCTCCTCCCATGGTTTTCAGTATTTCTACACCAGAAATTTCAGCTGGAATTCAGACCCAAGTCTCAGCCTGCCTGTCTGTCAATGCTACCTGGATGTGTCACCTCCATCTGAAGCTAAACTAAACATGGCCAAGACTCAGCTTCTTATCTTTCCCCTTAAACTCCCCTCTCCAATTCCCCCATTCTCTATTTCTGTGGATAACACTCTCATCCTCCCTGTTCCATCAGCTCATAACCTTGGGGTCACCTTTACTCTTCTCTTTCTCTGCACATATCCAACAGATTGCTAAAATTTGTTGTTTCTTTCTCTATGATATCACCAAAATTCATCCCTTCCTTTCTGAGCACACTACCAAAACCCCTTATCCACACTCTTATCACCTCACACTTAGCCTACTGCAACTTTCTTCTCAAGTCTCCCACTAAGCCATCTTTCTCCCCATCAATCTGTTCAAAATTTTGCTGCACAATTTATATTCTGCCAGAGTCGCTATGCTCATATTAGCCGTCTCAAGTCACTTCATTAGCTCCCTATCCTTTTCTGCATACAGTTCAAACTCCTCTTATTGACTTACAAGTGCATTCACTCTTCAGTTCCTCAGTACCTCTCTACTCTTCATCTTTCCCTACACTCCTTCCAGGAAATACCGTTCATTGGGTAAACCTTTCTTATCTGTACCCTTCTCCTCCACTACCAACTCCAGACTCTGTTTCTTTTATCTTGCTGCACCATATGCCTGGAATAGACTTCCTGAGTCAGCACATCAAGCTCTATCTCTGGCCATATTCAAATCTAGGCTAGAAGCCCACCTTTTTGAGGCTGCTTTAAACTCCTAACTCCTATTCACTTGTTCAGTACCCATGTCTGTTTTATAATTCCCAACATAAGTTATTTCCCTAATTCCTTATTTGTTCTGTTTGCCTATCTTGATTAGATTGTAAGCTCTATCGAGCAGAGACTGTATCTCCTATATAATAATTTGTCAATCTGCGTCACTGGACGGATGGCTGACTGGGTTAGTAACTGTATGCAAATGAGCTACTATGGAATTGGCTCACCTCCAGCCTTCCTTTCCCTCTCAGTGTCCCGCCCTCACAGAAAGAGGAAATTAAATCAGAGGAGGGTGGGACACTGAGAGGGAAGGGAAGGCTGGAGGCAAGCCCAGCCCAGCCTACTGCTTTCATTGATGCTGCTGCGACTTGAGGTAAAATAAAAGTTTTAAAGGAAAGGCGGCAGGAAGAAAAGGAGGGCTGTTGTGGGAGAAGAGGGTGGGCAGGTGAGGGCTGGGGTTGAACTGGAACTCAGGTGCTTAAAAGAGGGGCAGGTGGGGGTTGGGGCGAGTCACTGGACATGGAGGAGAGGGCAGAGAAGAATCGGTGGACATGGATGGGAGGGGAGGGCAGGGGAGAATCGCTGGACTGGAGGGAAGGGAAGGGAAGGGAAAAGAGGAGAAATCGCTTAGACGATAGCCTTCCTAGAGCCCGTTTCATTTTTTGGAGAAACGGGCTTTTTTGCTTGTCTTATATGTTTAGTGTACAGCACTGCATACATCTAGTAGCACTATAGAAATGATAAGTAGTAGTACCAGCTCATATGCCCTCTGAGCATCATATGAATGTTATCATAGACAGTATACCTAACTTCACTCAAAATAGCTTTTTCTTCAGTCCAAACATCTATTTGTTTTACTACTGATGGTATATATTATCCCAGTAAACATGCCACTGTTTGAGAAAAAGCAGCAATGTTAGGCATACCTTGAGCACTGCCAATAATAGGATGGAAAAGAAAACCTATGATTCATATTGTTTTTAACTCGTTTCCTTTTATTTATTTCCATTAGCACTGTCTCTCTCACCAAGGCATTTTTTAACAATGTTCATAAACACACATAGGCAAAGCATAGGAAAGATTCGACATGAAAATGCATTGAATTACATAATTCTGTAACAGCATTAAAGACAGAAACAGATGTGCATTCAAACTAGAAAAAGGAGTTGTTGCACTGAAGATCACTCTACCATCACAAGCCTCTGATTGGCTCTCTAGAGGCCAGTCTTGATTGACAAGGCTGTCTGTGCTTCCTTTTTCTAGCAAGGCTTTGCTAGTTCAACAGCTCAGAAAGATTATTTATTTATTAGGATTTATTTATCACCTTTTTGAAGGAATTCACTCAAGGCGGTGTACAGTAGCTGCTCCATGTCCATTTTCATTGGTTCCAGTGTATCTACAGAACTTGTTGGCAATTGGAATTACAGTTCATTATCTTGGGTAAAGTGGTAGGGTAGCCGTGTTAGTCCATTTTCAAAGGTAATAAATAGAACTAAAACAAGACAAAGAAAAGAAAATAAGTTGATTCCTTTTTTTTTATTGGATTAACAATACATTTTTTGATGCGCTTTCGAAGGTAACCCTTCTTCAGATCAAAAATTCAGAAATGAGCAAATGATGACATATATCAGAATATATCTGTGAAACATAAAAGCATTCCAATGGCATGGGGAAGGTAGGGGTGGGTGGGGAGAGGGGGTGAGAAACAGGGAGAGATGAATGAGTGATCAGAGGGTGACAAAGCAGTATTATTTTATAGTTTATAACGTGATAGGAAACCCAATTCGTGATCTAAAAATTTTTTTAAATTCCTTTGCATGCTTTAATGATGGTATTCACTAACAAACTAATCCCAGTCAGCACTCAATAAAATGCTATTAAAAAGGGAGCTTATAATCTAACCTCCAAATTAAATAGCGCCTTATGCTATACATGCTAATGTGGCTGCATGGCCAAATTACATGCACAACTTAATTGATTAAAAAGCCAATTAGTGGTGATATTTGGTACTTAACAGCCAGTTAGTGGCACTAATTGGCTTTAATTAGAATTTATGCGCACAATTTTCTAGGCGTATTCTATAATGTGGTACGTGTAAATTCTAATGTGTGCAGCTGCTAGATCTCCCTCCTGCCTGGAGGTGACACCACACTGCTACCTCTCAGCTGCCAGATGTCCACCTAGAAAGGTCACTTCTTCACTACCTCTCTGCTGCTAGACCTCCCTTCCACATGAAAAGGTCATTTCTCTATGAGTTCTCAACATCTTGCAGGGTCTGCCTCTTTGGAAAACGTTTCATAACCCTGTTAGGTCCAAGGCTCAGTAGTTCTAGGACTTTGTGAATTAAGGTTTTATTAATTCTAGCAAGCAGAACCTATAGTTAAACTTTCCCAGCCTGGAGAGGCCCCTCCAACCAAAAGGTCAAGACTCAAGCAGAAGGCTAGGAAAATAAACATACCAAGCCTCCTGCTAATCAGTTCATGCAAGGTTCAGCGTTGGGAGTCACGAACCAAGAAAGGGATCTAGGTGTCATCGTTGATGATACGTTGAAAACTTCTGCTCAATGTGCTGCTGCGGCTAGGAAAGCAAATAGAATGTTGGGTATCATTAGGAAAGGGATTGAAAACAAAAATGAGGATATTATTCTGCCATTGTATCGCTCCATGGTGCGACTGCACCTCGAGTATTGTGTTCAATTCTGGTCGCCGCACCTGAAAAAAGATATAGTGGAATTGGAAAAGGTGCAGAGAAGAGCAACAAAGATGATACAGGGGATGGGACGACTTCCCTATGAGGAAAGGCTGAAGAGGCTGGGGCTCTTCAGCTTGGAGAAAGGGCAGCTGAGGGGAGACATGATAGAGGTCTATAAGATAATGAGTGGAATGGAACGGGTAGATGTGGAGCATCTGTTTATACTTTCCAAAAACACTAGGACAAGGGGGCATGCGATGAAGCTGCAGTGTGGTAAATTTAAAATGAATCAGAGGAAATGTTTCTTCACTCAACGTGTAGTTAAACTCTGGAATTCGCTGCCGGAAAAAGTAGTTAAGGTTAACTTAGCGGACTTCAAAAAAAGGTTGGACGGCTTCCTGGAGGAAAAGGCCATAAAATGTTACTGAATGGACGAGGGAATAATACACTATTTCCAGGATGGGCGGAATAAATTGCTTGTTCTTTTGGCCGCTGTCGGTGACAGGGTGCTGGGCTCGATGGACCCTTGGTTTGTCCCAGCATGGCGATGCTAATGTACTTATCGTCAAAACATGGCGCATGTTTTTCTGCTAGTTGGTGCTGTATAAGAAGTGATTTCACTGCCACCTAAAATTGGATGGTTCCTTATAGAGTTGAGCACCTCCAATCATTTTGAAAAGTTGGCTCCTATGCAAGGGTATAGGAATGTGAGGGGGTAGGGGACAGTGCAAAAGATGAAACAACTCTCATATGAGGAGAGGCTAAAGAGGTTAAGGCTTTTCAGCTTGAAGAAGAGAAGGCTGAGTGTGGATGTGATAGAAGTCTATAAAATCCTGAGTAGAGTGGAACAGGTAAACATGAATCGATTGTTTACTCTTTTAAAAAGTACAATGATCAGGCAACGTGCTATGAACTTATGCTGTAATATTTTTTAAAACAAAGAGGAGAAAATATTTTTTCATTCAACACATAGTTAAGCTCCGGAACTCTATGCCAGAGAATGTGGTAAAAGCAGTAAGTGTAGTGGACAAATTCCTGGAGGTAAAGTCTATAAACCAATATTAAGGTAGATCTGGGGAAATCAACTGCTTATCCATGGGGGTAGGTAGCTTGGAATCTTGATACTTTTTTGGAGATTCTTCCAGGTACTTGTGACGTGGCTTGGTCACTGTTAGAAACAAGATATTGGGCTAGATAGACCTTTGGTGTGACCCAATAAGGCAATTCTTATGTTTATATGTGCATCAGAGGGGGGGAGGGGGACACAGAATGCCTATATGCCAAGAGGAACACACCTTCCACCACATACAATGCTCAAAGACACCCCCACATTCCAGTCTCACACACACATACACACACTTACTCCCATGCCCTATCTCACACACAGATATGCTGCCACCTGTTACACTGCTACCCCATCACATACCCACAAGCACACCCTGCCATGCATCCACACACTGACACACAAACACATACACACACCCTATCATGCACCTATAACCTGCTGCCTGCAACATCCCACAACTCTACCTCCAATAGCCTACACACTCATTTTCACACACCTACGCTTTCAAGACAGACACAAATATATACATAACCCCAATCCCCCTCCCCATGTGTCCACCACCCACTCAAACAGCTACATAGCCCTTGGCAAAAGCCTGCAGTTGTGGTCCCTTGAAGCAATATTGAAAGACCTGGAACAACATCTTACATCTAGGACATTGACAAAATCATCATCTGTCAACTACAGAAGGCTGCGCTACTTGGAACTGCCCACATCCTGCATCAATACCTCTGAATGTCCTAGGTTCTTGGGAAGGACTCAATATTCAGAATGCCAAACTCAATATTTAGAGAGCCATGAGCATCTGGCAGGCTGTGCAAAACCACAATAATAATAATAAATTACCAAAAAAATGAATCAGTCCTTACCCAAGCCATGTCAAAAGGAACACAATTCTAGACATACCATTATCCGCAACTGAAAATTCTGTAAAATAACAAGAAACATTAAGAAAATCTTTAACTAGGAGTTGTTCTTTTACACATATTACATTATCCTTCAAAAACTAATTAGCAAACAAAATTGCTATACATGCTCAGAAGTATTGCATTCAAGCAATGACAATTGTCCACCACAGTCATCTTCTGAGATGACCTATAATGAAGTATATTAGAAAATTACATAGTTCTAACTAAACATATTCTTCAAATAATATGTAAAAGGACAGGGAGGTCTCGGTGAATAAAATATGCTCTATCCAAGCACACTTTACTATGGTGTCTTTTTACAAAGCAGAGCTAAAAAGTTGCCTTAGCGTGCCCTTACGCGGGTCTTTCCTCCACACTAAGACCATTTTTAGCGCAGCAGTAAAATAGCTGATTTTTTCATTTTGTATTAATGGCCTTGTGCTAATGTTGCCATTAGTACATGCTCATTAAAAAACGATTAGCACATTAGACCTTACTGCCATTTCTTTTGTAGGTGGTAAGGGCTTATGCGCAAACCAAGTGCTAAATAGTTAACGCACAACAATGCACCTGCACAAACTGATTACTACAGACATGCCCCCTCCACAGTAAAAATAAAAACTATTTTTTACCACATGGTGTGCACATGCTACCCCGGAACAACTTACTGCAGGACGTAGTAACATAGTAAGTGACGGCACTTCAAAGACCTGAATGGTCCATCCAGTCTGCCCAATAGTCACATTCATTCTCAATTCAAGATTAAATCAACAATGAACGTGATATTATATACTTGATCATGGTCTTTGTTGCTTGTGGGACATAGACCATAGAAGTCCGTCCAGCTCTGTCCTTATGTTCTAACTACTGGAGTTGCCGTCAAAGCCCACTCCAGCCTATCTGAATCTATCTTGTTATCTGCGGGACACAGACCGTAAAAGTCTGCCCAGCACTGTCCTCACTTTCAAAATTACTGGAACATCCATCAAAACTCTCTACAGTCCATCCTAAACTGGATTGCTATATGTGAGACTTAGACCATACAAGCCAGCCCAGTACCGGCCTTAGTTGATACAGCCAGAGTTGCCATCTAAGTACCACTTGACATTCAAACATATATGTAACCCTTTCAGTCTTGTTTTTTATTCCATTAATTTTCTAATTAGAGACCCTCTGTGTTTATCCCATGCCTTTTTGAATTCTGCCACAGTTTTTTTTCTCCACCACCTCTCTCAGGAGGGCATTCAGGCATCAACCACCCTCATCATAAAAAAGAATTTTCTGACATTACTTCTACGTTTACCACCCCACAGCGTCAATTCATGTCCTCTAGTTTTACCATTTTCCCTTCTCTGGAAAACCCTTGTTTCTATATTAGTATCTTTCAAGTATTTAAACGTCTGTATCATGTCTCCCCTGTCTCTCCTCTCCTCTAGGGTATAAATAGTCAGGTCTTCAAGTCTCTCCTAATATGTCTTTTGGCGCAAGCTCCATATAATTTTTGTCACCTTGCTCTGGACCGCTTCAAGTCTTCTTACATCTTTAGCAAGATACAGTCTCCAAAACTGAACACAATACACCAGGTGGGGCCTCACCAATGACTTGTACAGGGGCATCAACACCTCCTTTCTTCTGTTGGTTACACCTCTCTCTATACAACCTAGAATCCTTCTGGCTATGGCCACCGTCTTGTCACACTGTTTCGTCACCTTCAGATCCTCAAATACTATCGCCCCAAGGTCCTTCTCCCTGTCTGTGCATATCAGCCTCTCACCACCTAACACATATGTCTCCCTTGGATTTCTACTCCCTAAGTGCATCACTCTGCACTTCTTTGCATTGAATTTTAGTTGCCAAACATTAGATCATTCTTCTAACTTTTGCAGATCCTTTTTCATGTTTTCCACTCCCTCCATGGTGTCCACTCTGTTACATCTTGATATCATCCGCAAAAAAAGGGCAAACCTTACCTTCTAACTCTTTGGCAATGTCACGCACAAATATATTGAACAGAATCGGCCCTAGCACCAATCCTTGAGGCACTCCACTACTCACCTTTCCTTCCTCCGAGTGAATTTGATTAACCACGACCCTCTGGCATCTGTCTGTCCACCAGTTCCTAATCCAATTCCCCACTTTGGGTCCTAACTTCAGCCTCTCAAGTTTATTCAAGAGCCTCCTATGAGGAACCGTGTCAAAGGTTTTGCTGAAATCTAAGTAGATTACATCTAGCGTATGTCTTTGATCCAATTCTCTGGTCACCCAGTCAAAGAATTCAATCAGATTTGTTTGGCACAATTTACCTTTGGTAAAACCATGTTGTCTCAGATCTTGTAATCTATTGGATTCCAGGAAATTCACTATCCTTTCCTTCAGCATCGCTTCCATTACTTTTCCAATAACTGAAGTGAGGATTGCTGACCTGTAGTTTCTAGGTTCTCCTACAATCCCATGGAACCTCCCCCTTCTCCAAGGATTTATTAAACAAATCTTTAAGAGAACCCGTCAGAACCTCTCTGAGCTCACTTAATATCCCAGGATGGATCCCGTCTGGTCCCATGGCTTTGTCCACCTTTGAATTTTCAAGTTGTTCATAAACAGGAGTGAGGAGGGGAAGAATTGATGAGTGCAATTGAGAAAATGCAGGAAACGAGGAAGAAATAAACAGAAGGAGAAATCATTTTGTGGCTGCCACTGGCCCAAGGCAGCTTGGTAAAAGGACCTCTATGTGTTTTCCCACTGAGTTCCACACATGGACATTCTTCTCACCTCAGAGATGCACAGGAGTCCACCAACAGCTGCTGGTAAATTTTATGTTGCAAACCCTTTTAACCTCAAATTGTGACTGTCACCACATGCTGGTAGATAGGTTCTTGTTGTTAGTGCTGATAACTCTCCAGTAATCAAAGAAAAAGCTTTCTAAGCTTCTCTCCCTAGCATTTCTGTTGTTGGACTTTGTTCTCCTTCCTCATCATGGAACTTGATATCCCAGCCAATGGAATTAGCTGCATTGTCATTCTCATGATCCTCATGCTCACTCCCCAGCAGAATTAGAGTTCCAGAAAAGCACAAGCCCGAGAACCTTTTCTTTCTTTTATTCCCTTGTGCAACACTGTGTAAGACAGAGGGTTTCTAACCTTTTTCATGTAAAGGGCCGCAAAGTGGACACGAGAAAGCTCTAGGGGCCAGAGCCACCGAGAGACACAGCTGGGCCCAGGGGAGAACAGGACTGCCATGCCCCCACCCTCCCCCCACTCATGCTTCTACCCCCGCCCACTCACACTGCCACCCCTGCCTGCTGTTTGAAACTATAAGTGGAATCAAAATAAAAATGCTACCAAGCAATAAAGAACCACAACGTGGATGCAGCAGCTCATAGGTTTGTTTGCTTTGTTGAGGGATGACTGCAGCACAGGGAAGGCAAAAGAGAGACTAACCTAATTGGCTTCAACTTTTGACATCATCCCATCTCCTGTTTCAGCCAACCTCCTTGGTCTGTGCTCTCCTGCTCGTACCAGGAGTCGGGACCCGGATGATTGCATTAATGCAATCGTCCCGGTCCTGGGCAACATGCAGGAGCAGGAGAGGACAGACCCAGAAGAAGCAGGCAGGCCCGGGCTCCCCACCCCCCCCAACCTTGGAGGCTGGGCCCGAGGAACTTTGCCCCCCCCCTCCCTACACACACACACACACCTCAGCAGCCCTGCCGGGGGCCATCAAAAGATTTTAGGCTTACACATGTAATTTTAAATATTAATTTTGTTTCTTCATAGATATATTTTTTTAAAACTCACTTTATTTTGGCTTAACAGCTGCAAACTCCATATATGTGACTCCTGACTGAGTAATACACTTAAGAGATATTATTAATGAGATACCTGTGTCTGCATATTGTTCACTAGTCTAGATTAGACTGATTTAAAACAGTAATGAAATATCATTCAAACCAATTAAATAAAGCCATATCCAGATTATAGCAGAAAAATATTTTAGTTGTACTACATATTCTTTCAGTCCAAATCTCAGTCACTAAAAAGGGATAGTGCACAACAGTAAAACATCCCTAACTCATGGCAGCCCTCAAACATATGGGCAGCAGGACCCCATAGAGAGCCCTCTTTGTCCTGCCTGTCACAGTTTTGCGGCCCCATAACAGATAGTTTAAAGATATTTTTGGGAGGAGGCCTGTCCTGAGTGGAGAATGGAGAGTTAGCACATAATAATTAATTTCTGTTTCTCATATTAGTATTCCATGCAGCCAAGGGGACAAACAAAGTGACCACATTACAGTATCCTACTATTAACAGGGCACCTCCCAGCACAGTGACACCAATTAAAATTGGCCCCATAATAGACAGTTGAAAAATTAAAATTTCTCACCAGAAGGATGCAGCACCTTCTGGAGGCGAATAGAGCAAGAAGGCCCCATGGAGCTCTACTGGGTAATAAGTGCCTTATATTGACGCGTGCGCTAAATGTGACCACACATGGCCTGTAGGCACTCACAACCCAGTGGAGCTTTGCGAGGCCTTCTATCTGCCTCCAGATGGTGCCACATCCTTCTGGTGAGCAGATTTATGGGGCCACAAAATTGTACTACCAGGCCGCATGTTGGAGACCACTGCTGTAAGGGAACCTAACTGCTCCTCTCCGGAAGCTCTAACCCAATTCAGTGCAATGATTAGTATCACATTTATGAGGAGGGACACCAGCCTGCTCTGCAAAATGGCTACAGGGGAAGCAGTTTTGCTTTTCTAGAGCTGGTAGCTCTGCACTTTGGCTATAATGGTACAAGAAAGGCTTTTCCTTGGGAGGTCTGTGTGTTAAGATAATGTGTTATTTTTTAATGGTACTATCAGTGCTAGCTTTTCAGGCTGGTGCTTGGAAGGAAGGATGAGATCATTGCCACCTGTTCTGACTGAGACTGCTGTGATAGTGATGGTAACGTTGGAGGGTCTCTGCTAACCTGAGGCTAAAAGCAACTGTGGGAGTTCCAGCTTTGTTTGTTTCTTTGTCTCTAGTCTTTCCAAACAATCGTGTTTTCTCTTTGATGCTGCCCCTGTTGGTGCTGTCACTCTTAAGTCTCTCTTCTTCAACTACAACAGATTTAAAGAAAAAAAAAAGCTAAATCTCTCCTGTGGGATTTTTGACATTTCCCCCCAGATTCTATAAAGGTCACCCAAATGTGAGCGTGAGTACCAAATCTACGTGCAAACTAATTAGTTAATGAGCTGTTAATCAAATTATTGACATTAACTAGCAGTAATTAGGACTTCCACGTAGAACTACCTATGTGCTATTCTATAACACTGAACCGCTTAAATTATCTTGCATGCAACTCGAAAGGGGGTGTGGCCAGGGAGGGACATGTGTGGGTCAGGGGCATCCAACTGCCATTAGTTCTGCGTCTGCATTTACACCAGGTTTCAGAGGGCATAAGGACTTAGCGCAGATCTTATCGGCGCCTAACTTTGGGCGCCAACCATTTACTGATTCTAGCCCTTACTGTAAACCACGTGTTGTTACCTGCATTACAAATGGCCCATCAACTACCATAGCTCTCCTTTACAATGTAACGCACAATGCCAGCAACATATCTAATTATAGTAAAGTGCTAAATCACTAGTTATTCTGGGTCTGTCACCTACTGATCAGAACTGTACTATGGTAATGTGGGCGAGGGTGGGCCTGGAGCAGACCTACCAAGTCTCCCGCATTCATCGGGAGACTCCCACTTTGGCGGGTCATCTCCCGCACTCGCGCCAAAGCAGGAATGTCTCCCGCTGAGACGCTTCCTGCCACCACCACGCTGCTGCTGCTGTCACTGCTGCTTTTCCCAATGAGCAGCAGTGGCTGCGGCAAAACAACCAAAAATGGAAGCGTGGGGCCTCGGCAGCAGCCTTCAAATATGCGCTGCGCTGTCAGTTCTGCCAGTCCTTTGCCCCTGCCGGAGCGGGAAGTTGACATCTGCAGGAGCAGAGGACATGCAGGGCCGAAAGCACAGCACATGCCTGAAGGCTGCTGCCACGGCCCCACGCTTCCATTTTTTGTTGTTTTGCCAGAGCCACTGCTGCTCATGGGGAGAAGCAGCAGTGGCCAGGAAACAGATACTGGGGGGAAGGGGAAGACGGAAAGGGTGTGGAGATGGAGGCAGGAATTGCTAAAAGAGAGCACAGGGGAGAAAATGGTAGAAGAGTGGAGAGCTAGATGGAAGACAGGTAGAGAGAGATGAGTGCAAAGATGAGGAGAGAAAGAGGGGACATGGAAAAAGGCAGGAGAGAGAGAAGCAGCTGGGGTGAAAGGGGGGAGACCCAGGCTAGATGGATAGAGAGAGAAAGACAGGAGAGAAAGAGGGAAGATGTTGGATGGAAGGGTAGGGGGGAAAAGAGGAGATACACTGGAAGAAGGGAGAGAGAAGGGACATGCTGAATGGAATAGAGAGCGAGAGAGAGAGACACTGGATGGAAAGATTGGGAGAGAGGGTAGATGTTGGATGGAAGGATGAGGAGAGAAAGAGGAAAGACGTTGGACAGAAGGATGGGGAGAGAAAGAGGGAAGGCGCAGGATGTAAGGGTAGGGAGAGACAGGATAGATGGATGCAGAGAGAAAAGAGGAAATGCTGGAAGGACGAGGAGAGGAAGAGAGGAGATGGATGGAAGGGTAGAGAGGGAAAGAAAGGAGCTGCTAAATGAAAAGGGGGACAGGATAGAGTTAGTGAAATATTGGAGAATAAGAGGAAGGGGCGTGGGGAGTACAAGGGTGAGGAAAAGATGAAAATCCATACATAGATGAAGTAAAAAGAGGGAAATTAAAGACTGGAAAAGCCATGGGTAGATGATGTAAAAAGAGAAATTAAAGACTGGATAGTAAGAATAAATTAAACCCGGACAGAGAAAGACAGAAAAATAAGTTGAAGAAAACAAAGAAAAAGGAGAGAGAAAAATGACAAATAGACAGGAAACGCTGGTGAGAGATCTAAGAGAAGATGAAAGAAAGCAGAATCAAGAGACTGGGACCAACACAATTAGAAAAAGTAAATGGACAGACAACAAAGGTACAGAAAATAATTTTTATTTTGAATTTAGGATAAAGTAATGTGGTAGCTGTAATAAAGGTTAATAAATGCAAATCAGTAGAGAATCCACAAACGTGGAGAACTCAACGAAATCCCACGGATAGTCACAATACAACAAAGCAGTGGGTAAAAAACCAGGAGTTCCAGAGTGAAGGTGAACCAAACTTTATTAATCAGTATACTGATTAATAAAGTTTGGTTCACCTTCACTCTGGAACTCCTGAATTTTTAACCACTGCTTTGTTGTATAATAAATGCAAATAAAACATAAAACATAAAATAGAAAATAAGGTGATATCTTTATATTGGACTGGTTTTAATACATTTTTGATTAGCCTTCACAGACCAACACTTCCTTCCTCAGGTCAGGAGAGGATACCATACCAGCAGTATGCTGTCTTAACCTGACCTGAGGCAGGAGGTTTTGGCCTCTGAAAGCTAACTGAAAATGGTATTAGGCTAGTACAATAAAAAGGTATCATCTTATTTCTATTTTCAAGTGCTTGAACTGAGTATATGCGGGAGGGCCGGCATTGGCGGTTGAAGCACGCTCAAACAGCACAGTAGGAGGCAGAGGCTTGGCCAGGTTCTGATCTCAGGGGGAGCAGACTTTTATAAAATAGGCGCCAGTTGGTGTCAGCTAGACAGCAGTGTCTGTGTTGTTGCTCAGGTGCTATGGTGGGCAATGATCAATACAGGCTGTCTCTGTTGCATCCTGCCTACAAGGAAACAGTAAGTTACATCAGGAGGCAGGACGCAGAAGAGGTCCCTCAACTGGCCAGAGCAGGCAAACTGTCTTCTTAACTACAAAGTAAAAATATTCAGGATTAGCATACACATTCCTTCCACTGCTAGACACCTTGTTTAAATCAGATGGGCCTTTGTTTGTGTGGTGACTGGCAAGGGGGTACTCCAGGACTGCCCTAGAACACAAAACTTACCACACCATAACAGCCCTAACCCACCTATCAGAAGACAATGCTACATATATTACACTGGACTGTGGAGCACCTACAATTGGGAAACTGGAACAAACTGCACTGTTACACATTCCTACACAGACACTACATGCTAGCAGAATCCTTCACCCCAGTCACACATGCAGAACATGGACAGACCCTCATCTATATAACATAAGAGTAGCCATACTGGGTCAGACCAATGGTCCATCTAGCCCAGTATCTTGTTTCCAATAGTGGCCAACCCAGCTCACAAGCACCTGGCAGAAACCCAAACTGTGACACCATTCCATTCTACCAATGTAATACAGAATAGGGAGCCACAAAAGAAAAAAAACAACAACAACAGAATTGAAATACAGACATCCCTCCCCCCCCCCCCCCCCCCCCCCACACACACACACACTCTCTCTCTGTCCAAGGAAGCCAGATTCTATAAACAGTGCAATACTGCTTTAAAAAAAAGAGACAGAAATGCATTTTTTCCTGTACATTTTACAAAGCAGGTACATCTCAGTCTTTACAAAGTATTAAATAAAAATTTCTACCTTTGTTGTCCGGGAATTTGGCTGGTCCCAGTCTTTTTTTCCATGTTCCATGAGTCAGCCTTACAAATTCTTTTCCAGTTTGGCCTTCCATGTCTTCTCTCGCCTCTTGTCTTCTTCCTTTGCTTCTCTACATCTGTTTGGCACTGATCTTGCATTTTACGTCCCCACTATCAAACAGCTGTGTATAGAGCTGCCAAGTGATCCAGTTCCAGAAGGGAGATTTTTCAACCAGTCCTAGTGTGAACTCACATCCCAAATTCATGTGGGATTTGCAGTCCCTGATTCTACCCATCAAAATATGTGCTGCAGTACATCCAAAATGACTTAAGAAAATGCACTCGGATCCCTCTACTGTTGTTTGAACAATTTATTTTCTCATTTGCTTTGGTCCCGCTGTCTCTTTTCTGTTTTTCTCTGTTTCTTCTGCCTTTACAGGGGGCTAGATGCACGAATCAATCGTTAGAGCCCTTCCCTTACCGAATCAGTAAGGAACGGGCATGCATCAAGGAATAGGAATGCAATGTAGCTCACTTGCATTCTCTATTCCATCGTTAAACAGTCAGCCAATCGGCCGGTGGAGCATGCGTAGAGCAGCCAAGCATTATGCTGGCTGCTCTGCCATGCCAAGGACGCCCTTTATGGACGTCCTTCACTATAAAAAAACTCCCTCTAAAAAGACGTTCTTTTTACACGCTACAAGCTAATGTACAGTTCAGAGGCGAGAGAATAAAAACTAACCTGATGATACGGAGGAGGTCTCTCTCAGCCAATCACAGTGTGTTTAGCTGATACTGGTAACAGCTAAACACGGTGGGATTGGCTGAGAGAGACCTGGAGCTGATCAGTTATGCTATTACTTACTTGTTCTGGAGTGCTGTATTTTGTTATGCTGTTTTGATAAATGTTCAATAGACTTCATACAACTTAAAAAAAGTGGAAAAAAAATCCAAGTGCTGGTCCTTTTTTTTTTAACAAAACTATTAATGGGATTTGAACCCACCACCTCTGGATTACAAGACCGGTGAACCACTCGGCTACAACTCTACTTGTTTGGATGTTCCACCCTTACTTCCAGGTCTCTCAGCTGAGTGAAGCATGGCCAAAAAGGACGATTTTATTATTGCGGGGGAGGGGGGGAGAGGCCGCCCGAAATGTATGTTGTTTTTTTTTTTAAGTGAAGCTTTATTTAAAAAAATCAAACAGGCTCTGATGCTGCAGGCTCTTTTTGGACATCATTGAACTCCGGAATAATAAAAACGTCCTTTTTGGCCGTGCTTCACTCAGCTGAGAGACCTAGAGGTCTCTGAGCCAATCACAGCGAGTTTTAGGTGGTGGGATATCAACTAAGCGTATTCTATATACCACACCTAAATCTAGGCACCATTTATAGAATACGCTTAGGCTGAAATGTTTTCCGTGCGGATTTTTAGGCACTATATATACAATGCCCCCCCCCCCCCCCATATGGGAACAAGGACATTTTAGCCCACCCGGCTTGAGATCTTTTGACTCAAATCCTCAGAGCTAACTGAGGTTTTTTAAAAATGAACTGTTTTACCAGATTGCTAAAAGATGAATTATAAAGGGGAAAGAAAAGTTTATGCTCTTTTAATATGTCTTCTGCTTGTCGAATGTTTCCCTGTGGAGTCTGTGGTTCAAAGTTGGGAAGTATCTCATGTTATGAGTTTTGTGGTGGGTATTGCAGTAAATTGGCAAGACTGGGTGCCTAATCCAGAGCATTCCCATGGAAATATTGTACTATAGTGTGCCAGGTCCAGAGCATTACCAAAAGAATATCACACTGTAGTGTGCTACCAAGAACATTCCCCCAGAAAGACCATCCTATACTGTCCCAAATCCAGAGAATTCCTATAGGAACACCACACTATAGTGTGTCAGACCCAGAACATTCTCATATGAATACATTACAGTGTGCCACACCCATAGTATTCCCACAGGAATAATGTACTGTGCCAAACCTTGTTATAGTATTAGAAAAGGCAGTATATTAAATTTAATATTAATAACCCATTTTGCTCATTTAGGCAAAAGGGAGAGTCTTCAAAACTGATGAACACATTGCCTGAATTTTTAGACATCAATGGTATGGACATCAAATATTTATAAATTGGCACCTCATTTGAGCCACTACAAAGGGGCATGTTTAGCAGACTTCTAGAAAGGCTTAAGAGCACTCTTAAACTACTATATTTGTTTATTTTAAATATTTATTACCTGCACAATCCAAAAGTACTTGGTGGTGAACAAATCAACATCCATAATAAGATCACAAAAGCAAGAAAACAACATATCACACATATTCGAATCTTCGACACATAAAATATATTCATATATATTCGGCTCGATAATGTCGCTGCCCTAAATCATACTGATTTCTGTTATCTTACCCATTCCATTTACTTCTCAATCTAATCTCCAAAGGCCTGTTGAAATAGATAAGTTTTCAAGTTCCATTTAAATTCTGCACGGTTTCGTAATTACTCTTAATGTAGGTGGTGATTCATTCCATCGTTTTGGACCAATGACTTTGAACACTGAGGATCTGTATTCTTCAAGATTGAAAAATTTAAAAGATGGAATATCCAGTAAATTAAAATTAGATAACCAAAGTGTCCTTGGGGGCTGATATATCCACAACAATGTAGCAATACTAGGAGAAATCAAATTACTTTATTTATTTATTGGGATTTATTAACCGCCTTTATGAAGAGAGTCGCCCAAGGAGGTGTACAGCAGGTACAGTTTAACATAAAATGTACAATTTTATTAACAGCATAACAATAGTAAAATAACCAAGTAAAACATAAATACAATAAAATAGGTAAACTTGAAAACAGTAAATTGAAACCTAATAATAGAACTACCGTGAAACAGTATTGAAAATATACATATGTAACAGCAGTGGAATTCAAATACCAGAAGTATAATACAATGTTAGCACAATACTAATAATACACCTAATAATAATACATTAGAACATTCAACTAACATGACTATGATGCTAGAGATTTTCTATAATATGGTTTACCATATATCGGCAGGACCAAGAGCAGATATATAAGTACATAAGTGCATAAGTAATGCCACACTGGGAAAAGACCAAGGGTCCATCGAGCCCAGCATCCTGTCCATGACAGCAGCCAATCCAGGCCAAGGGCACCTGGCGAGCTTCCCAAACGTACAACATTCTATACATGTTATTCCTGGAATTGTGGGAACAAGATGCATAATACAGAGTCTGTTAGTATAATTTGGTGGTTAGCTAAACTCAAGGCAAGTTCATTGGATAGTTAAGCAAGAGATAAGGAACTAATCTAAGTTATAGTGTGTATAGCAAGCTAGTCCAGGTGCAGAATGAGTGTATTTAGCACCTTGAACACTAGTAACAGAATTTTAAAACTAATTCTTTGTTCTGCCGGGAGCCAATGCAATTCTTTTAACACTGATGTAATAAAACAAAACTGTGAAAAATCTAGGACAGTTCTTGTAGCTGCATGTTGAGCTATTTCAGTCCTACCACTAAACCATTAGAATAATCAAAGTATGGCATCACCAAACTTTGAACAATCAATCTAGAATTGGAAGGACTAAGGAGATTTCATAATCTTTTCACCATTTTCAATTTAAAAAATACTTGCCTAATCAATTTAGTAACTTGTGGCTTCATAGATAAGAATATTAGTGCGAAGATTTATTGGCACACCAACAGTTAGGTGCGCCTGCTTATGATAGGTCAATGACTGGCGTAAGTGGGCATGCCTATGTACTATGCAATGCATGCAACCGATAGCTGGGCGCTAAGCAATTTAGGCAGACTCAAGGACCACAATCCAGTCAGGTTTTCAGGATTTCCCCAATGAATATGCATAAAACTACTTCTTATTGCAAATTTTATTAATATTAACAAATCAGTTTAAATCATTAATACTTTCAATGTGGATATACCTCCTGCTCATACTGTATAACTTAAACCACTAAATCAAAATTAATAACCATACATACTATCATTCATACTTATGCAAATGGAGCATATGCGCACCACTCTAGCTCAGTAATGACTCAAATCTATACAAATACACTCCTGAGCATAACAAATTATTTCCTATCACAATTTGATTATAGTGACAAAGTACATGTAACAAAGAACATCCTTGTAGGTAGTGTTCCAATAATCAAGGACTGTCTTTTAAGTGGAAATCAACAGTTGTATATTCCAGTCAAAATTGTCTTATAAGCAAAGTTCAGCAGTTGTACATGCTCATCATATTCTCTTGAGTGGTGCCAAAAGAAAACTCTTTATCTATATACCGTATCCATAGGTTTACTAGCGTAATAAATGCAAGCCCTTCAAATCCTCTTGTAGATCAGCGTTGTTAATCCACACCCTCACAGGCGTGATTGCTCCAAGCCCGACGCGTTTCACACTAGGCGTCTTCAGGGGCTCCAATTCTCAACTATTGTGTGTTCTCATATCTTCAGGCTATTGCCAAGATGACTCCCTCCATGGAATGCCGGAAATGAGATCAGCGTTACCGCTCTGCCTTACACAGGAAAAGGTTGACAAGTTCTACTATGCATGAGATCTATTTGCATGCCCTGGGCTCCTGTAGGAGGTCGATCCTGTGGAAGCAGCCTGACCAGTTAAAAAAAGGTACAACTTTTATTGTTCACATTCAGAAGGTAGAAGGGAGTAAGAAAGTATAGGAATAGGGTACATCTATGGTTCTTGTGTGTTTATTTGTAGTTAAACCCCTGAAGATGCGGCAATGTGAAACGCATTGATTGCGTAGGGTTTGACATGTTGTGGTGCTGTTCATCAGTTTACATCAGAGAATACTAAGATGGTGATTTGAACTGGAGTATGAAATAACTGTACTGAACTCCACTGAAATATCAAGGGAGAAGTAAGATGCAGTACGATACAGTGATTGGAAGAACATACCTGGCAATCCATAAGAACTGCAGGAACATTTGGCTTAGAGAGTCTTTGCAACAACTCTGAAGGAAGTACATCACGTTTGAAGGAATAGCAGCACCTCAAAATGGAAAGTGCTGCCACAGAATATTGAACTTGAAATATAGTACAATTATAGGCAACAAGAGAATATAAGTTGCAATGAAATTCTATGTAATAGATAGGAAAATTAGAATTTTTGTAACATACAGCAGTGGCGTAGCCACAGGTGGGCTTGGGTGGGCCAGGGCCCACCCATTTATGGCTCAGGCCCACCCAACAGTAGCACATGTTTAGTGGTAACTGGAGGGAATCCCAAGCTCTGCCAGCTGAAGATTTTCCCCTGATGGTAACGAAAACGCTACTCTCCATGACACTGGCACCTGCACATGCTCAGTTTTCAGTGCATGCCTGCTGCCAAGGTGGAAAGAAGTGTTTTCCCACCAGCTGAGATAATTTTTTTTTTTTGGGGGGGGGGGATAGAACACTTGGTGCCCACCCAATTCTTGCCTAGGCCCGCCCAAAATCTGTTGTCTGGCTACGCCCCTGACATACAGTCTCCAAGGGTACAGTGGATGAAACAGAAAAGAAAGATTGAATGAAATTAAGTGAGGATTAGGAGTGAAAGTAGTGTATGGATGGAATACATGAGAACTATAAAACTATAAAAATTGAGGTAGTAGCAGATTTTATTTGCATTGTGATATAAATAAAGCAATTAAGTCATAAATAAGTAGTTACTTAATTTCTAATATTATTCAATTAGTGTAACTAGAGAGAAACAGAGGGATCTCATTATAGGGACTAGTATAAATGAATATTCATCGGGAAAATCCTGAAAACCTGACCTGGTGAGGGTCGAGGTTGGACACCCCTGGTTTCAACTAGTGGCAGCCATCACATGCATAAGCATTACTATTCTTAAAACTAGGCACATTAAGTTAGTAACATAGTAAATGATGGCAGATAAAGACCTGAATGGTCCATCCAGTCTGCCCAATAGTCACATTTGTTCTCAATTCAAGATTAAATCAACAATGAATGTGAGATTACACACTTGATCCTGGTCTTTCTTTGGTGTATCTGGGACATAAACCGTAGAAGTCCACCCGGCTCTGTCCTTGTGTTCCAACTACTGGAGTTGATGTCAAAGCCCACTCCAGCCTATCTGAATCTGTCATGTCATTTGTGGAACACAGACCGTAAAAGTCTGCACGGCACTGTCCTCACCTTCCAAATTACTGGAGTCTCCATCGAAGCTCTCTCCAGTCTACCCTAAACTGGATTGCTATATGCAGGACTCAGACCGTACAACCAGCCCAGCACCGGCCTTAGTTTTTACAGCCAGAGTTGCCACTAAGCACCACTTGACATGCAAACACATATGCAACCCTTTAAATTTTTTTTTATACCATTCATTTTCTAATTAGAGATCAAAATTGCCTTTCATATGACTTTGTATTAATTTATGAGAATGCTAATATTAAAAGAATGCCTTCATATTCACAATATTTATGAACCAAAAATATGTTTAAATTGAGCATCTACCCAAATGACTCCAGTCAGTTTCAAGTATTGACCTGCATGGCTAACAGGGTGCAATGCACTGAACACTACCATTCACTTTTTACTCATGACTAGGTCGTGTTTGCTTTATCTTGAAATAATTCCACTAATTCCTTTCATTCATCATTCAAGTCGAGGCATTTTTGCTCCAGTCTTTGGAAACCCACACTCTCTTCTTCTGCCTTGGGAACAGTATTTATCTGCTTTGCTAATAGCCCAGCACTGAATATTGAAAGAGTAAGGTTGTCCACCACATACACCCAGCTCTTTGTTCTTCCAGGAAAAAAAAAGCCACTTCTCTGCCTTGGTTTATGCAGCAGTTTTCCCATCCTGACTTAAATTTAGCTTTGCGTAGGACACCACAAGATCATTCTGCATGTCCCTACCAGGCGGATCATACTGACACCTGCCACAGCTGCATGTGAATGGAACTGTTAACCTTCCTAACATGGGGTTTGTTATATCAGCAAACTCCTCCCTCGCCTGCATGTGAGGTCTGCTTTTAATCCTCACAACATGAGTCAGTTCTGGGCAACTTCTTAAGGCGGCAGGGAGCTTGTTAACATCACTGGGAAACCATGTGTCCCTTCTTTTGCATATTATCCTCAACAACCGAAATGGAGGAGAAAATTATACCAGCCACAGGAGGACAGGTTAGATTGCGACCAAAAAATGAAAATATTACCTTAAATAGATTTGTTAGATTCCATTATGTGACTGGTGGTAAGTGTTTACGTCCTCCACAAGTCATGGATTTAACAGCTTTATGATCCATGAGCTAAAATGCTACGCTTTTCTCTGTGTTTCAGAGAGGAAAACAAAACAAGTCAGCAGTTCGAGGCCTCCCATGCTGCTTTCATCTTGACAGGGCAGTTTTTCAGTTTAAGACTTCCCTCATTTCCACCAAAGGCTGCCAAGGATGGGCCACATCTAAATGTTAACATTGCAACAAAAGCATGATTCTTAGTTGGTATTTTGGTGTTTTATGTAAATAAAGATCTAGTTTTAAAGCTGACTGAAATATATGCTATATAATATCATTAAGGGACCCTAGGGGTCCTTTTACTAAGCTGCAGTATAAGGGGGCCTGCGCTAGCGTCAGCGTGTGTTTTTGATGTGCTAGCCCAGCAGTAACTGGGCAGGATTACCGCCGGGTAAGCACCGGCACTACAAAAATAAAAAATATATTTTTGTAGTGCCAGAAATGGCAAGCGCTGGGGGTAGGAACTAACACCGGGCTCCTGCGGTAGCGCGGTGATAGTTCTGGATTGGCGCACAGCAAGCCTGCTGCTGCACGCCAACCCTTTAGCAAAAGGGCCCCTTAATGCAACTTAAAATGGTGCACCGCAGGATGCGTTCAGGCTTCTTGAAATAACTGCCATTTTAGCACTTGCTAATCTACACAGTAAAAAAAATTTCAATTTTTATTTTTAGGAGAAAATGTTCCTGCACTAACCACACAACTACATTATTGTGCACTGAGGACCAAATTCTATATATGGCGCTGAAAATATCAGCATAGAACCCCCCCCTTCCCCCCCCCCCCCCCCCCCCCCCCCCGGGGGCCGCAGTTTATTTATTTATTTATTTATTTGGATTTATTTACCACCTTTTTGAAGGAATTCACTCAAGGTAGTGTACAGCAAGAATAAGTCAGACATAAGCAATGGACAATTACAGCAGTAAAAATATTCAAACAACAATACAAAGTATGGCACAGTATGCTATATTATAATCAGGCTCATTTTCGAAAGAGATGGACGTCCAAAAAGTGACATAATTCGGAATTTGGACGTCCATCTCACAGAAATGTCCAAATCTGTATAATTGAAACCACATTTTGGACATCTTTCTTAGAAGTTTGTCGGAAGGATGTCCAAATCTCAAGGGGGCGTATCAGGGGCGTGTTCAAGGCGGGACCTGGGCGTTCCTAAGACGTGGAGTCTTTGAGCCACAATGGAACAAAGCAAAAATGTCCAGCACCAAAACTTGGACATTCTGAGCTAGACCTGTTTTTCTTATGAATAAGGCACAAAAAGGTGTCCCAATTGACCAGATGACCACTGGAGGGAATCAGGGATGACCTCCCCTTACTCTCCCAGTGGACACTAACAACCTCCCACCCCCAAAAATTGTGTTGAAGAACATTACCTGCCAGCCTCTATGCCAGCCTCAGATGTCATACTCAGGTCCATGACAGCAGCATGCAGGTCTCTGGAGTAGTCCAGCGCACTTCAGACAGGTGGACCCAGGCCCACTTAGCGCTATTCTATAAACTGTGCCTAATGTTAGGTGCGGCTTATAGAATACGCGTAGCTCCCAGACCCACAAATAAATTTAGACGTGACCCTTTACACCAGCTAAAACCTGGTGTAAATTCCCACACCTAACTTAGGTGCGGATCGGGCATATTCTATGACAGTGTGCGTAATTTGTAGAAATGCCCATGATTCGCCCATGCCCCTCCCATGGCCTTACCCCCTTCTGAGATCTGCGGATTAGAATTTGCACGCACCACTTTACTGAATACGCTTAGAAAGTTGCGCACGTAAATTCTAATTTGTGCCAACTAGCGCCAGTAATTGCTTGCTTTTGGTCAATTATTGGCACTAATTGGCTTGCTAAGCAATTAAGTTGCATGCGCAATTTGGCCGCACTGCCAATTTTGTGCACCCAACATTAGTCACCATATATAGAATCTGGGGGTAACTGGTTAAGTACATAAGTATCGCCATGCTGGGACAGACCAAGGGTCCATCGAGTCCAGCACCCTAGCACCCTGTCACCAACAACGGCCAAAAGAACAAGCAATATGTCCCGCCCATCCTAGAAATACTGTATTCCCTCATCCATTCAATAACATTCGATGGTTAGTACAGGATTACTGCGTGAGCCCTTAACATCTACAAAATGGGTGGTCACAAATACTCACTTGGTAATTTTTTTAATGGCTTCGCACTCATGGTGGCATTAGAACATAGCTATTAATACAAAAGAAATGGAAAATCCGCCATTTTACAGCTGCAGCAAAAATGACCTTAGCATGCAAGAAAAAAACTGCACGAGGGTGCGCTAAGGCCACTTTTTACTGCAGCTTAGTAAAAGGGCTCCTAAACTCTTAACCAAAATTAGAGTACAGGACTATATATTTTTTATAAATGGAATACATAATTTAAACAACTTTCATATGTTTTTATTCCATGCGTTAGCCGATTCTGTTTTAACAAGTGGCAAAGTGATGAACTGGCAGTTCAGTCAGAAGAAACAAAATAAAGCAGGTAGCTGGTTTCCTTTTTCATGCGTATTATATGGAGCACATGGGCAGAGTCATTTATTTTCCCTTTGAGGAAGAATAGAAATACAATTTCCTATGTAGCCTGGGTCTCACGCTCACAAGGTCCTTGAGCACCAACTAGCTCTCAGGGTTGGGCACCCTTGACCTGGGCCACAAACAAACTGGTTTATTTTCTCTAGGCACAGGCAAGGGCTGGACTTATTTTGGTAGGCTGCGGGGTGTTAAGCTGGTTTTTTCCTGAGTTTTACTCTTTAGTATTCTTTGTTAGTCTGCGAGCAAACAAACTTCACTGTCACTCAAAGGCTTACTCAAACACCATTAAAGATTTAAGTTTCAGGAGAAGTTCCCTCTGCTCACGCCAATTTTTCCAGCTCCAGCTCCCATTGGGCTGTTCCCAAAAGCCACTTTTTTTCTTGAAATAAAATTCAGGATTCTTTTCACTTCTGCATACAATCGCAGACTTCTCTGTCACACCAAAAACCAGCTCTCTTTAAAGCAATCACTGTCAGCCAATTTTCTGTCCAATTTCCTCAAAACTCAGACTCACCAACTTCACACATCCAGTCAGTACCTTAGCTCAGCTCCAACTGCCAAATGGTTATTTTTCCTCCTGATGACATCACTCAGCTTCCAAGCAAGTTCATGCACGTGGGGGTTCTAATCCCTGCACATGCTGCATAGCACTGCTCTATTAAAATCCACAAGCTTTAAAAACAACATAACCCAAACATTCACATCCTCAATCCATAGGTCAGAGCTCTGCCATACAACCATACACTAGTCATCCATTTCATACTCTCACCACAAGCTTCCCACAGCCTTGTTGCATCTAGCTGCAATAGTAGCCAGCTCCAACTTGCAGCACATACCTCTTAAGTACTGCTCCTCAGCCACGACACCCTGTCCAGCAGCCGTGCAGCTGGCTCACCTCACAGCCAGCACTTCCATTGTAGCACCACTACTCCCAGCTGCCTCAGCATAGCACTCTGCCTCCCAGCAGCAGCCATGCAGCAACTTCTCCTTTCCCACTGCTGCACATTGCCAGAGCCCTGGAGCAAGTAAGTTTTTTTTTAATAATAATCCTTTACACTTGGTCAGACCATTATTTACATATTTTTCATCTTCACAATCAGGTCAGTGCACAGAGACAGAAAGGTGTGGAAAGTGCCCATTGTTTAAAAAAAAATTGACAATGATGAATTTTTGACTTCTATATATTCTCGTTTAGAACCTTCAGATTATGTATCTCTGGAGGCGTTGGTAAAGACCTAGCATGATTTGTTGATGTGGGCATCTGTTCATATATGTGAGGAGAACTGTATAGCGCAATGTGGTGGGGCTTCTTGGTATACCACTGACCTTAGGGATCAAAAGAGAGCCTTGTGTAGTTTGAAAGATGCTGGAAGAACACCAAAGACCCTATTTAAGTTGAGTAACTATATGGAGCAGCTATGGCAATATCGGCTTTTGGTGGAGACTAAGAAGAAGGATTATATTTCTCTAGGTTAGAGTATGCTTTGAATCATTAGTTATTTTCACAGGTTTGCACCATGGTTCATGAGCCAGAGGAGTACTCTAGAAATCAAGTTCTGTCTGCACAAGTATTTGGTGGCAATTTTGCTTCTAAATTGTAGGTTAAGATCCGAGTTGATCTTTTGGTGATCCCCATAGCTAGTGATAGGATGACTGGTGCACCTTTTAACTCCCTAATGCTGCTGGCATTTGTGGAGTCATTGGGTCCTTGAATACTACCAAATCTTCCACAGACCCTTGTCCTACTAGCTGGATAAAGATTGTCCAGGTAGTGACCTTACTTCATATTGTCCATCCATCTGTTATATCTTGTGAGATGCCGTTGAGCCTGAATTGGGCTATCGTTCATCCAGTTTTGAAGGGCCCTACTTTACATGTTTTTTTTCTCCCAAGTCTTATTGGCCTGTTTCTAGTCTGCTCTTTCTTGTGAATTTAGTAGAGCATTTGGAGCTAGCACAAATGGAGAATCATCTTGACCAGCATTTTCTGCTAAGTAAACATTAGCATGGGATCAATGCTGCTATGGGGCTGAATCATTAATGGATTGCTTATTTGATAGGTTGATACAGAGATTGGCGGCGAAGAAGTGTGGTTTTGTATATATTTTTTAGTCATTTCTTGTGCCTTTGATTCAGTAGACCGTAAATTGTAATTAGGGTGATTGCAAGAGCATGGAATTGTTTCTGTGGTTCTCCACTGTTTTCTATCATATCTGGTTTGGAGCAACAAGTAGAGGCAGGAACTTTTGCTTCATTGTGGTATAAACAGCACTCAAAAATAGATGCCAAAAAAGATAGACACTAAGCAAAATTCTATAAAGGGTGTGCAACCTATATAGAATCTTGCTTAGCGCCAATTCTCATGCCCAAACGTTAGGCGCCAGACTTATGCCTGCTGAAACCAATTTGGATGCACTGAACCAGTATTCTATAACTACATGCATAACGTTTTGGAACACTCCTGATACGCCCATGCTCCTCCCATGGCCACGCCCCCCTTTGAGAGACACACTATAAAAGATAGGTGCCCTGCCCAGATGTGCATGTAAATTTTATTGGGTCCCAATTTACATCGATTATTGGTTGTTAGCAGCCAGTTATTGATGGTTAAAAGCACATTAGTCAATTAATTTGTACACACATTTCGGGACCACGCACATATCTGGGTACCATATGTAGAATCTGAGGTTATGTTCCTTTGTCCAGTCATATGCAGTCTATTACCATCTCTATGCAGATGACATTTTTCTAACTACACCTTTTTGGTCCGTGATGGTATCCAGTCACCTGCAGTGTAGACTACATGGCCAATTGGTTGAAGATGTATGGCCTTGCTTTCAATTATTCCACAACCGAGGTACTTATTTTTATGTGTGTTCTTTGTGTTGTGCTACTTCCCAACATTGGAAGTTGGGCATATTTGTTTGTCTGTGAAACCACAGTGTATAAGAAACTGCTGGTCCCTCACAATAAGAGGCCTAGCTGTAGACTGCTCAGCAGTCAGGGTGTGGTTCAATGAGTGCAGATTTAAAAAAAAACAGCAGAAACAAGCCAGGGAGGCCCAGGGAAGACAAGAGCAGCCCTCCAGTATATGCTTACACAACCTATGTGTGTAAAGTATCAGAGGACTGGCTAAGATAGGAAAAGATTTTTCTTGGAACACTGGGAAACGTTCAACCCTTGCTCATGCTGTCACATGGAGGTCCAGTATATGACTGTCCTCCTGGATTCACAATTGTCTCTGCGGGCTCATGTTAATAAGGTTGTGAGATCTGTCTTGTATAAATTGAAGGTAATAAGCGTTTGCTGTCATCTTTCCTCCACCTCTTTACCCCTCCAGAGTTGCCTTCATCGCCCTGCAATTTTTTGGACAGTGACAACTGTGATGCTAAGCCCCGCCCTGACACTGACATCAGATGCCAGAGTTATTAGCTCTACAAGAGGGCTAACAAACAGGTTCGGGAACATCTTCAGCTCTCTGGAAAGGTCTAGCTGGGTAAGGAGGCATTTACTGTCATATTTTCTCCAACACCTTACCCCTCCAGAATTGCCTTCAAGTTCCTACAATGGTTTGGACAGTGATATCTGTGGCGCTATTCCCACCCTGAAGCTGATGTCAGACACTAGATCTACAAGAGGTCCCACAAGCAGGAGGGCCCTTCGTGTGGACCAAAGCAACCAAGGCACTAATTTTCTTTAGACTTGTTAGTAGGTTTTATTCTGTCCATTTTAATCTTATTTTTATTTGTAATGATGGAAGGTGGGACCTATTTTGGTATATTTTAATGCAAAATGTTGATGCTGTGGTCATTGATCCATTGGATCTTTTTTAATGGGATTTAGTGTTGAATGGAGGGGTTCTGTTATTATGTCTTGTAAGTGTAATTTGAGATTAGATGATTGTTTTTAATATTCAGACTGTTTGGGGAAAGGGAAGCTACTCCATGGAGACTATTTGCCCTGGGCTGGGGAGATATGAGATTAAAATACTATCTTTAGGTAAATCACAAAATAACAAGCTTGATCGTATGGATCATTGTAATACCAAGTATAATTTAATCAGCTGTTTGCTGGTTAATTGTGAAAGTAGGAGTGGCCTAGTGGTTAGAGCCCCAGTCTGGACATTCAGAGGTGCCCTGTTCAAATCCCACTGTTGCTCCTCAAGATCTTGGGCAAGTCACTTAACCCTCCATTGTCTCAGGTACAAGCTTAGATTATGAGCTCTCCAGGGTCTGGGAAAATACCAAGTGTACCTGAATGTAACTCACCTTGAGCTACTACTGAAAAAGGCATGAGCAAAATCCAAATAAATAAACTGAGGTTTTTCTGGTAATGGTAAATATGGAAGTCAAAGATTTTCTGAGAAAAGGAAGCATTGCCTTATTAAACTTAAAGGCTTAGGTCTTCTTTTACAAAGCCACCCTAACGATTCCTGTGCTGTAAATGAGAGGAAGCCCTTGGGAATTGAATGGGCTTCCTCTCATTTGCCTCGCAGGAATCACTAACACAGGTTTGTAAAAGAAGCCCTGAATGTATTAGAGAAGATTTGCTGCCAGTACCCATCTGGTATACTAATATCAGCTCAGTAGTAAAAAAAAAACCCTGATATTATTAGAGAATTTGTGGTAGATAATCGAGTTGGTTTCTTTCTACTAAATGGGCCAAGTTTCTGACAAATATCAAATGTTATCTGCAAAGTTAAAGCAGCTTTACATTGTTTGGAAACTTGGGCTATGGTTTCGAAGTTAAAACTAAACATAGATAAGACCAAATTTCTGTTGATAAGTCATCCTCGTCGGATGTGTTTAGATTTTACACTTAATGGAACAAATTATAACTTGGAACCCCATTCATTTGACCTTTGATACACACATGCAATTGTTGACAGCAAATGTTTTCAAATTGATGTGGTAGAGAAGACGAATTAGATCTTGCTTTGAAGCAAATGTTTTTCAACTAGTCATTCAGATGCTGTTATTGTCACACTTAGATTATTGCAGCATCATATATGTAGGATGTGTGTCTCAATCTGTCACAGATTGCACATTGCAGAACGCTGCGGCTCGATTGATTTTCAAATCTTCTAAATTTGAGAGTGCTTTGCCTTTCATTTGTAAACATCATTGGCTGCCAACTAAAGCCCATTCAATTTTTAAGCTATGCTGTTTTGTGTTTTTGATTTTATATGTTCAGGCCCAATATTATATGTTATCCTTAAGTACATTATATGGGAATAATTATATAAAGGACTCTAGGCATTACCTTTCCCTCCAATTATAAATCAGAGTTCTCTACTTTGTTTTCTTACCAAGCAGCCAAATGGTGGAATTCATTACCATGAATGCCATGAAACTATTCGATCTTTCATAAACTTCTAAAGACCTGGCTCAATCACAGATGTGTAGTCTTATGAATTGTTCTGCAAATTTCTTTAGTAATAGTTAGTTACAGGGCTTTTTTTTGAGGGGGTACTTGGGGGTACTGAGTACCAGCACCTTTTCCATTGTCTGCTAAAATTGACCCATGGTCCCCAAGTTTTAATGAAAGATCTCAGCCTCTGCACACCAATTCTGCTTTGTCACAAATTCAGTGACTGGTTTCAGGGAGCCTAGCTATTGTGGGGTGGGTCCCTGAAGGTGGCCTGGCATTTGAGTACCGGCACCCTTTTTGCTACCAAAAATGCACTGGTTAGTTATCTGTTATAATCTAGGGTTTGCCCTATTCCTGTTATGTAAAACGCACTGTTCTGAATTTTTTTGGTATGTGCTGCCTAGAAGTACTAACTGTACGTAACCAGCTGGAGTTAGTTGAGGTAATCATGAAAAATGAGCTGGAGGTAAAAGTACCCTCTGAGGGGACTGCAGTGGGAGTACTGGTTCTGTATAGACCACCAGGAAGCTGGGAGGGAGTTTTGAAGATCTCTGCTCAAAATTGATGTAGCCCTCCTCTCAAATTCAATTTACTCTCATTGCTGGGGATTTTAATATCCATTTAGAGAAGCAAGATGATAAACGAGTAGTAGAATTTGTGGAACTTTTACAGAAATTCAATTTGCAGATCATAAATGAAGGTAGCACACCTGAGGCAGGACATATGCTAGATGCTATTATAACATCATTCAACTTCCCTCAAAGTACCCTGGTAGACCATTGGGTCATTCACAAGTCTTTTGGGTCTGATCATTTTGTGCATGAATTTACTTTACATTTACAAGTAAATAATTTACATTGTATGGATAGAGCTACAGTCCTTTCAAGGGGTAGCACAGATCTTTCTCAATTGTGGTCAGAAACTGAAAAACATTTTTCTCAGTCATTAACATCTCCCACAAACATCTCACTGCAAATCTGGAAAGAAACTTTCCAGTCTGCATCCAAGGCCTTCAATAGACCCATGGTACACTGTTGAAGCAAAGTAGGAAGGAATGCAAAAAAAACTGGAGAGAGCTTGAAGAGTAGAGCAGACAGATAAGTTGAAATATCTCTGGAGACAACAGGTATGTCTTTATAAAAAAAAAAGAGATTCAGCTGCAGAAGAAGAGATATTTTTCAAATAGGATTGTAGAGACTTGTAATTCTAAGCAACTTTTTAATATAATGAGAAATTTGTCAACACGTGCTGAGCAACTAGTTTCACAATCAGATATTACTCAGGAAGACATAGCTCTACATTTTCTGGAGAAAATCCTAAAACTTCAATGAGAACTGGATAAAGAGAGAAATTCCAAAGGAAAGATAGAAATAGAGTTAGACTGGGATCAGACCACTGTGGTCCCTATGGGAATCCCTGTAGATTGGGTTTGGAACACCTTCTCTATTGTAGATGAGGTGTCAACAGCTAAATTGCTTTAAAAGTTTGCAAAGGGGTCCTGTAAGTTAAATCCTAGCCCAGCCAACATTTTGAAATCCTTGCCTTCTCATCTACTACTACTACTACTATTTAGCATTTCTATAGCGCTACAAGGCGTACGCAGCGCTGCACAAACATAGAAGAAAGATAGTCCCTGCTCAAAGAGCTTACAATCTAATAGACAAAAAATAAAGTAAACAAATCAAATCAATTAATGTGTACAGGAAGGAGGAGAGGAGGGTAGGTGGAGGCGAGTGGTTACAAGTGGTTACGAGTCAAAAGCAATGTTAAAGAGGTGGGCTTTCAGTCTAGATTTAAAGGTGGCCAAGGATGGGGCAACACGTACTTCAGTTTGTATAAACTTAGTCAGCAAAATTAAGGAAAATTTTCAGTCGCAACCTAGATTCTAAATCCACATTAGACAACCTGTGGAAAATTAGCCCTAGGTACTTAATGCATTAACTAATATCAGCCTCACTGCCCCCAATCTTGGACAAGTGAGAAACAGGTCCTTGTACATGAGTAGCACAGTTGGGCTTTTCTGGAGTATCACAAGACTTTCCCAGGATTCATCAGGTTTTTGGGATCCAAGGTGGCTTTCAGCTGCCGCATGGTCTCCATGCCAACCTCTCCAATCTCTTCCTCCAGCAGTTTTTGCTTCCCCAGTCCGATTCCATGTTCACCCGTTCAGGTGCCATGCAGTGCTAATGCCCTCCTGGCCAGTCTGTCTGTGAACTCTTTCACCCTCTGGACTTCTTCCAGGTCGTCTGGATTCAGCACCATGATGCAGTGGAAGTTTCCATCTCCAACGTGACCTACGATGAGGTGTCAACAGCTAAATTGCTTTAAAAGTTTGCAAAGGGGTCCTGCCAGTTAAATCCTAGCCCAGCCAAAATTTTGGAATCCTTGCCTTCTCATCTGGTACCTATCTGATCTCTGAGGGTGTTCCGGAAGGGGGTCTGATCTCAGAGGTGTTTGGGGAGAGGGGTCTGATGTCGGGGGGTTCAGGAGGGTGGTCAAACCATGTTGGGGAGGCAGGAGGAAGGGGAAAGCATTTGCATCTTCAGACAGGCCGGCCAGTATTCAGTGCCAGCACCCACATAGCTAAGCAGCCAAAGTTAAGACTGCTATTTATGTGGTCCTATTTGGTTGCTTAGCTATGTGAGCACCGTTACTGAATACTGCCAGCACCCACACAGCTGCCAGCTTTTCCCTCACTCTGCCCTCAGAATGCCCTTGTGTCATTGAATATCGTCAGCCAGCCTGTTGAGTGCAATTTAAGTGGTCTCTTGCCTGCTTCAATTGCTTTGAATATCACACCCTGTGCTTATATTTGTCAGAGCATGATTTCCATACAGTATTTCAGACATTGTTGAAGCCTTGTTGAGACTATTGTAATGTTATTTATCAAGGTCTGCCTGGTCTTACAATGAAACCACTGCAAATGACACAAAACACAGTTGCTTCTCTATTGTTGCAGCAACCTAAATATTCCCATGTAACTCCCTTCTTGACTCAACCCCATTGGTTACCTGTTGAGGCTCATGTTAAGTTTAAGCTACTATGGTTTAGGTATAAAAGAATTCATAATGTGTCTGCCTCTTCTTTGTCTCTTCTTTGTCATCTTTTGTTCATATTCACACTTCTACTAGACTGATGTGTCAGGGTTCTCAAAACACCTATATGCCCCCCTCTTTGATTTTGTGTAGGAAGCAGTTTATATGGGCTCCTGCTTTTTTTTTTTTCTTTGCCTCTTGATTGTGGAATTCCTTGTCCCTTAGCCTTCATGCAATTATTGAACTCTTCAGGAAGAGTTTGAAGACATATTTGTTTGAGCAAGTGTTTGATGCATAGTTCTTTGGTTTGGGCTAGTAAAAGGGTCTCTAATCTAAACCATGTATGTTCGGTAATTTTGTTCTTTATAATGGTCTCTACTATTTTGCCCAGCACTGACTTTAGGCTCACCGATCTGTAGCTTCCCAGATCATGCTTGAAACTCCAGCAGAAAACCCTAGCTCTAAAACATACTGTCTTGCTAGACAGGCGCTTAACCTAGGTAGATGATAAAACTTTATTATATTTTGCCCTTGATCTTTATCTTTCCATCTCTCCATAGTACAGTTAGAGGAATAAATCAGGTTTTTGCTTGATTCACTGTGTACAATATTTCACACACAGTGCTCATGTTTGTATCTGAATGCAAGCTAGTCTTATGTTTAAAACACTTTTTCTTTTTTTTTAATGTACTTACATGGCTATTTATGATTCTTTTGGGGAAATTAAGCTGAGGTTTGGCATGTTAACAGCTAGCTGGCAGGAGTGACTTTCCCCTCCTGTTTCTCTTCTCTTATTTGATGATAGAAAGAATCAGATGCTGATTTATTTATCATAAATTATATTTTTATTTATTTAGAAAGGTTTATTTTTGATGTGCTGAGAGTTTTAAGAACATAAGAATAACCATACTGGGGCAGACCAACAGTCCATCTAGCCCAGTATCCTGTTTCCAGCAGTGGCCAATCCAGATCAGAGGAGTGGCCCAGTGGTTAGAGTACTGGTCTTGATAGCCAGAGGTGGCCGGTTCTGATCCTACTGCCTCTCCTTGTGATCTTGGGCAAGTCACTTAAGCCTCCATTGTCCCAGGTACAAACTTAGATTGTGAGCCCTCCTGGGACAGAGAAATATCCAGTGTACCTGAATGTAATTCACTTTGAGCTACTACTGAAAAAGGTGTGAGCTAAATATAAGTATATATATAAAAGTACCTGACAAAAACCCAAATAGTAGCAACATTCCATGCTACCAATCTCAGGGCAAGCAGTGGCTTCCCCATGTCTGTCTCAATAGCAGACTATGGGCTTTTCCTCCAGGAACCTGTCCAAACCTTTTTTAAACCCAGATGCACTAGATGTTACCATATCCGACAATGAGTTCTCAAGCTTAACTATTTGTTGAGTGAGAAATATTTCCTCCTACTTTGTTTTAAAAGTATTTCCATGTAACTTAATTGTGTCCCCTAGTTTTTGTACTTTTTGAAAGAGTAAAAAATCGATTCACTTTTACCCATTCTATACCACTCAGGATTTTGTAGACCTCAATCATATTTCCCTTCATCTGTCTCTTTTCCAAGCTAAAGAGCTCTAACCTCTTTAGCCATTCCTTATATGGGGAGGAGTTCCATCCCCTTTATCATTTTGGTCACTCTTCTTTGAACCTTTTCTAATTCCACCATATCTTTTTTGAGATACGGCGACCAGAACTGAACGCAGTACTCAAGGTATGTTGGGGTTTTTTAAAAGCCTTTTTGTGCACTGGGTAACAAATATTCTTTTTTGAATTGGTTAAAGACAGCATGTGACCTAGTTTGTATTCTTTAAGAAAGAATGACTAGCTTCAGTTTAGCTCATTTTGGAAGTGCTTCAATGACTTTTGCAAATTAAAATGATAACGGATGGCCCAGTGGTTCTGTAGTAATATGCAAGAAGCCTGGGTTTGAGTCTTGTTCTTTGAGCCTGGGGTTGCATTCATAACCTTCAGGGGGAGAGTCCTAGCCATCCCATGACAGCAACATCAGGTACACAGGTACCATTTCCAAGTACAGCTGATGTCTATGCCACTTAGCTGAGGATTATCACAGAAGGGGGTTTAAAAATGGTAGTGACAGGGGAACAGGTATTTTTGAATGAAGGCCAGTTCCAACTGAATGGAGAAGTGTCCTAATAGTAGAATAAGTATGAAAGAATCAGTATTCCAATTCTACTGTTCCTACTGACACATCCCTTAACTTGCCATTAACTCATGATATGAACATATGGGCCATTGATCTGGACAACCAGGGCTTTTTTTTCAATATGGGGGGATGGGGGAAGCTAGTGGTCCCACTAGCCCACCAGGGATTTTGTGTTTTGGGGGGGGGGCGGCCTGGAGGTCCGCCAGACCTCCAGGCCTTGTGTTTTGGGGGGGGGGGGTCAGGCTTAGGTTTGACAGGCCCGGGAGAAAATCTCAGACCTGTCAAACCTCTTCAGTGGGTCTCCCCCATTCTTCCCTTGCTGGCAAACCCTCATGCCAGCTCCTAGGTGGCATAGGGTTTGCAGCAGGAGCAGCACCCTTGTTTGGTGCGCTGCTCGCTGATCATTAGGGAGGAATGTGGGAGACTCAGGCGTTGAGGGAGGACGTATGCTAGTTGAGTTCCCGTTTTACACCAGAATGCCTGAAGAAGAGGGTACGCTCCCCAGAGAATGGGGAAGAGAAAATGCAAAGCTGTGGTGCTGTCCTCCTCGAACACGGCTGGGGTTCCCACCACTTCTCAGTCTATTTTGGAGAGATTCGGAGTCATAACGTCGGGGATATCGGTTCTTGCTTCAGGGAACAGCAAGGCTTTATTGCCGAATCTCAGTGGAGGGAGTGACTTTGAGTCCCCCTGTTGGCACGACCCCTCCAAGACCCGGAAATAGTAATGCTTCGCTATGGAGGTCAATAATGGAAACGCCCGAAATGGGTTAGGATTTTCATGTGACCCGAGGAGGTCCTGACGCAGCATCGACTCAGATAATAAATCAACTGGGGGATTGGAGAGTGAGCTCTTCCCCCCGAAGATATCTGGAGCGGTTTCTGTGGAGAAATTGGACTTGGTGAAGCCAATAATGTCATAATGGACGTACTATAGGAACTGCAGCAGAATGTGAATAACTCTCTTCTTCAGATGTTTAAAAATTTTCACTATGTGAATACTTATCTAATACTTATCTAACAAAGTGGAAGTCCAAGATATAAAAATAGAGACTTTGATTACGGAAATGGCTTCTCTATGAAAATCAGATAATTTGGTAGTGAAGAATAGTTATCTTTCTTGTAAAAATTGGAATTTCTGGAGAACCAATTAAGGGAAAAAAACTTGAGAATGATAAATTTACCTATAATATCCTATATATCAGCTACTGAATTCTTGAAGAAATATTTCTCTGATACTTTGCTAATACCTTCTGATAGCCACCTTTTGGTGACTAAAATTATATTTCCTTTAAAATCTTCTTTATCAGAGAAAAGAGATGTAAGTTTAACTGACATTTTGGAAAATTCAGAAGTTATAGATAGAGTTATTATTAGTGACTTTTGTCTTTGATTTAGATAGGAACAATGTTTTGAAATTGTATTTCCGATACATGGTTGATAGTTTTTTGGGTTCAAAGATGCATATATTTCCTGACACATCAAGGGAATCGCAGACTGGGAGGTGTAAGGTCTTGGCTTTTAAGCCAGGAATCATTGCCCTAGGTGGGACCTTCCTAGCGCGATTCCCTTATAAGTGTTTTATTTCCTTATTACTTATTTGTTTGAACCTAAGAAATTATAAGAGTTTGTGGAAACAGGTGAAGAATCCTCTGCAGCAACTTCCTTCAGTTACCACTGTACCGGCTGCAATAACCGATTAACCTTCCTCCCTCAGAAAATGTGAAGTGTAAGATTAACCATTTTGAGTTTTTCTTATTTTCTTTAAGATTGTTTTCCTGATCTTGGATCTTCCAATTGTGGACAATTATGTAAATATATATTGTTGAGAGAAAATGTTTTTCTTTTTCTATTAATTTCTGTATTTCCTTACATTTATGTGAAAAATGTGAATGTAATTAAGTAAAATGATAAATAAAAAAAATAAAAAAAGAATGTGGGAGACTCTCGCTTTCATGCATTTGCATGCAATTAGCGATCAGAGCCGGCGAGCACATTGTTTCATGCACTGGCCAACTCTGATCATCAGGCGGAAGCAAACGGGAGAGTTAGTAGGGCACTATTGACCTCTAGCACCCGTGTTTGCTTTTGATCATCTGCCCGATAGGCCCTAAGGCTCCTTCTTAAAATCCCAGAGTAAAATTGCATGTTTGGGCAAAAGGTTACCTCAGCACTCACAAACATGGATTAGATTGTAAGCTCTTTGAGCAGGGACTGTCTTTCTTCTATGTTTGTGCAGCGCTGCGTACGCCTTGTAGCGCTATAGAAATGCTAAATAGTAGTAGTAGTAGTAATAATTAAATATGTCTCTAATCAGAAGGTTCTTCCACAGTCACTGAAGGAATCAACAGTGGCCCCCTATTCTTTGTAGGGTGTGGTGGTTTTAGACTTATTTTCTTATCTACGTTGATCAAGAAAGAGGTGGTAGTGCAGGTTGCAATTGTAGCAGGCTTCCAAAAAGTGCTTTCTTTGCAGTTACAGAAAGAACATTCTGAGTCCCTGCTCCAGAAAGGTGCCAATCAAATATGAATAGTGTGTGGTCCATTCTGAGAAAATGACCCAATAGCTTTAGAGGGAAGTATAAAACTGAGTTCAGGGAGGAGTCTTGTTTTTCCTTCTCTCTCTGGGGTCCAGTAAGGAAATGTAAAGCTGTACTGAGTGGGTACTCACTCTGAGGCTCACAAGAGCCTTGAGGCTAAGGTGAAAAAGAAACCAGAACAGAGGCTGACAGTCTGGTCCACAGCTATTCCCTGGTAGATATTGAGAGGAGTGAGGTTTGTTCCAAAAATGACTGAATAAATAAGAGGTTGCTAGTCTGGTCCAAATCTGTCCCCTGAGGCACAGAGTACTACAGTTAAAAGAGGAGGGAAGTGAGGACTCTGACATACTGCTCCGTTTTCTGATTTATTTTTCTTTCTTATACTGAGGGCTTACCTCAGTTTTTGGATGCCAAAAAAGAAGGGCAAAGTTCGGGCCTCAAGAGTATCCCTCGGTCCCAATATCTGAGAGGTCCATTGCACAGTGTTTCTAGAGGAATATCTGTATTAGATAGGGGACAGAGAGGTTTTAGAACAGGATATGGGGTGGAATCCTTGCCAGTCTCCACCATGGTCTCCATATATAACTGAATAAAAATAAAGCAGCTGTGTTGGTGTCCATGCACTTTTTATCTACATTTGATTTAATAAGAACAAGCTTCTTAATCTCATAGAGATACTGTTATATACAGTGGAGGAGTAGCCTAGTGGTTAGTGCAGTGGACTTTGATCCTGGGGAACTGAGTTCGATTCTCACTGCAGCTCCTTGTGACTCTGGGCAAGTCACTTAACCCTCCATTACCCCTGGTACAAAATAAGTACCTGAATATATGTAAACCGCTTTGAATGTAGTTGCAAAAACCCCAGAAAGGTGGTATATCAAGTCCCCTTTCCCTTATATCTAAATAGTTGGATGCTCAATCTCTTGCTGACTTTTTTCCTTCTAAAGTTGATAAGATTAGGATAGAATTATAATTGCAGTCTTTCACTGTAATAAATGAGGAAGTATCATCTTCCTTTGTGCGTGATTTTGGTCATCTTTTGATGTAATATCATGTGATAAAATTACATCAATTAGTCTGTAAATTTTCACATTCACACAGGGGCTCATTTTTGAAAAAGAAAAATGTCCAAAAATTGGTATAAAGCAGCAAACAGGTCCCTGGAGTAGCCTACTGGTTGGTGCATAGCAGTGTAGAGAAGGGGACCCAGGCCCATATCCCACTCTAACTGATACACTTGTGGTGGAACATATGAGCCCTTCAAAACCCATCAAAAACATACTGTACCCAACTGTGCACCAATACAATAGCCCTTATGTCTGCAGGTGACACTTAAATGTAGGTACAATAGGTTTTTGGTGGGTTTTGGAGGCTCACCATACAATTTAAGGGGGTAACAGTCAGATATGTACCTTGAACCTTTTATGTGAAGTCCACTGCAGTGCCTCGTAGGATGCCCTGCTACTTTGCTGGGATGTCTATGTGGCTAGACTAATGCTGGCCCTCCATAAATCCCAATGGCTTGTTTTTGTGCGTTTTTCCCTTGGACTTTTTTTTCTTTCAGAAAATGGTCCTAAAAGATAGGCACACTGAGCACAAAAACATCTAGCAAATGGCCATTTTCGAGCAAAAAGATAGACTTTTTCTGGTTCGAAAATCGCTATTTTTTGACGCTTTCAACAAAACATCCTACATCGGACTTAGACGTCATATCAAAAATAACCATCTGAGGGGCCCTTTTACTAAGCGGAGGTAAGCCCTCCACATGCCAATCTTGAACTACCTCCAGCCCAATGCGGGTGCTGGCGGTTGTTCCACCCCCAGCACGCAGCATTTTTGGCTCTAGCGGAAATATTCAAAAAATATTTTCGCAGGGGTTACCCGGTGGTTATTGGGCAGCACTATGTGCCACCTGGTTACCACCAGGTTAGCACGGGAGCCCTTACCACCCCCTCAATGGGTGGCATAGTAGGTGCTCTCCCTCCCCCCTCCCCCGCGTGGTCATATCTTTTTTCAGTCTTTTTACTCACTGCAGTAAAAAGGGCCTCAGCACGAGGCAGAAATGGCCCCCACCACTAGTGCAGGGCCCTTTTTACTGCAGCTTAGTAAAAGCGCTCTGTAGTGTACTAGATTACTGTCTTTCACATTTACTGGAATATTCTCCTCCAAGTATTATGTTATGGATTACTATAATTCGGCTTATGTTTGACTTCCACAGAAAGTTGATAGATTACAATTATTACAGAATACTGCTGCTAAAATGATCTTTCAAAATAATAAATATGATAGAGTCACTCCTTCCTTTGTTAATTGATTTACACTGGTTACCGTTGAAAGATAGGATTATTTATTTATAAGATTTCGTGTTTAGTTTTTTTCTGTCTATCTACATGACTTATTTTTTCACTCTCTTTCCAAGTTAGTATTTAGATTCATGAATAATAATTTTATTCTCTTTCTTCTGGCTCAATATTTAACAACCCCCCCCCCCCCCCCCCCCCCCCCCCCCCCCCCCCGTTTACTAAGCCAGTGTGCTAATGCCAACACAGCCCTTTCACTTTGAATGAGCTGTGTCGGCATTGCCACATGGCTTAGTGATCAGGGAGGTTAATATCAAAGAGAAATTATGAATGATCATATTCCTTTCACTGGAATTCTTTTCTGATGGAATTAAGAACTGATAATTTATATTCCTTATTTCGTAAAAATCTTAAGACGTCTTTATTAAATGAATTACTTATAAATTCTGTTTAACCTTACTTTGGTAGCTGTATGATCTATATTATTTTGTATTTTTCAATCTCGTACACCACTTGCTCCTTTTAGGAACTGGCAGTTAATAAACACTAGATTAAATTAGATTAGATTAAATTTATAGAAAGGAGAAGATTTCAGGTTTGGTTCAATGGGGAATAGTTGAAACCTAAAATTGTTACTTAACATACATAGAGGGGCATAATCGAACAGAAACGCCTATCTCCATGGGCGTTTATCTCCGAGAACGGGTCCGTGAAGGGGCGGACCGAATCGTATTTTCGAAAAAACATGGACGTTTATCTTTTTTTGAGCTGGGCGTTTTTGTTTTTCAGCGATAATGGAAACTGAAAACGCCCAGCACAAAAACGAATAACTCCAAGACATTTATTCGTGGGAGGGGCCAGGATTCGTACTGCACCGGTCCACCTCACATGCCAGGACACCAACCGGGCACCCTAGGGGGCACTTTTACAAAAAAAAAAAAAAAGGTAAAACAGCTCCCAGGTGCATAGCACCCTTTCCTTGGGTGTTGAGCCCCCCAAATCCCCCTCAAAACCCACTGCCCAGAAGTCTACACCATTACTATAGCCCTAAGGGGTGAAGGGGGGCACCTACACGTGGGTACAGTGGGTTTGGGGGGCGGTTTGGAGGGCTCCCATTTACCAGCACAAGTGTAACAGGTGGGGGGGGGGATGAGCCTGGGTCCACCTGCCTGAAGTCCACTGCTCCAGTGACCTGCATACTGCTGCCAGGGAGGTGGGTATGACATTTGAGGGTGAAAATAAAAAGTTGTGAAACGGCATATTTTGTGGTGGGAGGGGGTTTGTGACCACTGGGGGAGTCAGGGGAGGTCATCCCCGATTCCCTCCAGTGGTCATCTGGTCATTTAGGGCACTTTTTGGGGCCTTATTCGTGGAAAAACAGGGTCCAGGAAAAGTGCCCTAAATTCTCGCTAAAAACGCATATTTTTGTTCCATTATCGGCGAAAGGCGCCCATCTCTGATCGGCAGATAACCACGCCCCAGTTCCGCCTTCACCACGCCTTCGACATGCCCCCATCAACTTTGTCCGCATCCGCGACGGAGTGCAGTTGAAAACGTCCAAATTCGGCTTTCGATTATACCGCTTTATTCGTTTTTGTGAGATAAACGTCTATCTCCCGATTTGGGTCACAATATAGGCATTTTTCTATTTCGATTATAAGCAGGATAGTAACATAGTAAATGACGGCAGATAAAGACCTGTACAGTCCATCCAGTCTGCCCAACAAGATAAACTCATTTTACATGGTATGTGATACTTTATATGTATAACCGAGGTTGATTTCTCCTTGCCTTTCTCAGGGCACAGACCGTAGAAGTCTGTCCAGTATTGTTCTTGTACTAAGTTCTGAAGCTAACGTCGAAGCCCCTTAAAATTTACACTCCAGGCCATCCCTATCTATTCAGTCACGATCAGGGCGTAGACCGTAGAAGTCTGCCAGCTCCTGTTTTGTTTCCCAATTACCGGCGTCGCCACCCAATCTCCGCTAAGATTAACATTTTTTTACAGTCTTTAGGGGAGATTGTTCACGTATCAGTCATCCTATTTTTCCAAATGCTGATATGCAATTGCTTATTCCTCCGGGCCAAGATCCAGATCAAGTAATTATGCGTCTCAGTAGCTGTCTGATATGGATTCAGAATTGTATGAGATTAGAAGCCTGGTCCTAAACTCCTGAGAAACAGAATTCTTATACTTTGGAGCCCTTGTGTGGAAGGATCTAAAGTTAAGATCAATGATTCTGGTACAAAAAAAGAAATCCCTATAGATCTTTGGAGTCCTCCTTTGTCAGTTGTCGCTTTTACCACTCACAATAGTAGTTACTGATAATCCTATGTAAATGTATTATAACGAGCTCATTCATATTAAAATGAGCATTCCATGCGATGCACAGAAAGGAGCACTTACCTTACCATTCAAAATGTTTCAGCAGGTCTGGAGCTCTCATTGCATGAGGGTGACATGTGTGCCATGTGCATGTGTTATCTGTGTGTGTATCCTGAGAAAAAAAAAGGAAACTCCATGTGACATCACTGAATGCACGCCTACAAAAGTGGTTGTTGCCTTTTTTCCCTGGGCATGGGTAGAACATCGTCGCTTTCTGCAAAAGTGTTCTGTACATATACTAGGCACTTTCCCTACTGAGCCACTTGCAGAATTTCCATGCATCTCATTTGCATGCAATTTCCTTTGAGCATTGATTGCTGTTTCAAAATTGGTAACTTCAACTGCTGACACAGATGCACTTGGTATTTATTTAAATTTCTTTATTAATTTCAGATTAAACAAAGATAAACCTCTTTGATTAGATACATCCAGTTCAAACAACAGAGTCAAAAAGGAATAATCTATACATCAATCTTATATTGAAAATGGATTTTATAGTCCACTAGAAAAGTACAGTGAGATCAAGGTGGATTGAAAAACCAAAGGAAGTTGGCATGGCCAAAGTAATTTAAGGAAGACAAGCATTAGTTTCTAAATTTCAAATTTTTTCGGGACTCGAGGTTTGGAGTGGAACCTGGTTCCTCTTCATATCAAGGAAGGACCGCAATTGGTCAGGTTCGAAGAATATATATTTTTTCTTCTTGAATATCAGCATGCATTTACATGGAAATCGTAACTGGAAGACCGCCCCCATATTAAGGGACTCTTGTCTCATGTCCAAGAATTTTTTCCGCCTCTGTTATGTCCATTGTGCAATGTCTGGAAATATAGAGACCTTACTTCCTTTAAAATCTGGATGAATATCTTTAAAATAAAGTCTCATTAAAGATTCTTTATCTTGCAAAAAGACAAAAGTGGCAATTAAGGTTGTTCTAGTCTCTAGATTGCTCTAGAAAATTTGTTAAATCCAGGGTTTCAGGTGGATTAATCTGTTTAGAGGTATCTTGTTTTGGGGTAGTCTTCATTTCCAGGTAATACATTTTTTGAAGTGGGGGCAATGATTGATCAGTATATTTATATACCTCTTTCAAAAACTTCGCAAACATATCCTTAGGAGTGACAAATTTGGATCTTGGAACATTTAATAGTCTTAAATTCAGGTTTCTTGACAAGTTTTCAAGATTCTCAAGCTTCCTATGAGTTAGTATTTGTTATTACTATATTCGATCCCCTGAAATTAATACTTGTTGTTGAGACATTTTCCCCATTTGTCCTTCCAGGTCAGTTTGTTTTTTCAATAACCCCTCAGTCTGAGATTTTAATGAATTTATCTGTGCAGAATTATTCAAGGAGACGGTAATAAATGAGGTACAGACCTTGTGAAGTGATTCCAGGGCCGTCCAAATCGTCTCCAACGACACCTCCTGGGGTTTAATCAGAGGCTGCATCGCCAAAACACAAGAAGTAACTTCTTCTTGTGTTGCTGTTATCGGCGAGTCCTCTAGAATTCCCCCCGACGATATTCCGGTCGTTCGCTGGACTCCCTGTGCCAGCCCCAAGCTTGCATCGGGCATCGCTTCTGCCACCGGGGTGCGCCACTCCTTCGAATCTGCACTTCTTTCCGCGATCGGCACAGCGCTTCCGGGTGCATACGGCGGCGTAGGGGTCAACGGTCCCAGCAGGCTGAGCGAAAAATCGCTCTCCTGAGCGGGGCTCTTCCCAGCCCCACTAATGGAAACGTCCACATTCGGAGTAGAAACCCAAGATGCAGGCAAAGACTGCTGTCCAGACAAGGAAGGGCCCTGCTTCGAGAGGAGTGGTCCCTTCGGCTTGCCCTTCCTTTTCAGCATTTTTCAACAAAGAAAGGTATATTGTGGAGAACTGTCAGGAGTGTCTTGGTCATGCATCCTGCTTGGATGCCATCTTGGTCTCTGAAAAGCATGCACTCGGTATTTAACAGTGATTTTTGAGCACTGGGGCCTGAATGAACTGTGCACAGCACAGAGAATTCATACAGCACAAACTACTGTTGAAATTCTATGATGTTACACCATTATTTATTTATTAGGATTTATTTATTGCCTTTTTGTCCAAGTATTTTTTTATTTATTTTAATAAGTTACATAGCAATTACAACAACAATAACATAAGAAAATGGGCATAGCATAACAGTAAGGTATTATATTATACAAGGTAGTAAATAGACACAACCAAAGAAATATATACTATTCATATGTTAATATTGTCTGATCACACCATACGCCAGGAAGAAAACTAGTTAGAAGCTAAGTAAATGATACTTTGCACATGCTCAGTTTCATCAAAACTGAGTATGGGTGACGTGAGGGGAAGCAGGGCAGACAATGCAGAGGAGAACAGCGCTGGAGGAAGGTTTCTCCTAGTGGAGCTTGGGAACCCCCACCAGCCAAGGTATATGGAGATGTGGTGGGGGTGGCAGGAAGGTAGGGCAAAATGCGCCCCCCCCCCCCCAACACTTTAGGCTCCGCCATCTCCCCCTAATCTTTGAAATCTGGGAAAGCAGGAGTGGCCCGAGGGAGGAGCGGCAACTGTGACTGTATCCTGAGTGGGGGTGGCGGCGGCAATAGCAGCAGTCTTGCCCCAGGCCCACTGTGTCTTTCGGCGGCCCTGTCTCTATTCACCCACAGGGACCTCTTTTGGGAATGCTAGAGGGTTCTGTAGGCTCGGTAAAGGGACACAAAGGATTTTTCAGAACGTCATTATAGTAGCATTTAAGTGTATTCTACAGTGTTGGACACAAAGGGAAGAACCCCATTATTGGCATTTGCAGAATAGGTTTCGCACTTTGGTGCTTCTAGAATCCCATGCAGCTTGAGATACTCCTTGGAGCAGGAAAAAATTCCTTGTCATGAATGTTATCTTCAATCTCTGTCACATAAGACAGTAGAGTATTTAATGGATTGGAAGAATGTAGTGTAATATGAGTCTTGTGTCCCTCCAAATCACACTAACAGTGGTTCAAAGCGGTAACAAAGAAAGAAAAGGAAAAGGAAAATCACTCATAGATATGTAACAATCATTTAACCAATTTTTTTTAAAGAGATACGTCTTCAAATTCTTGCAAAAAGAAAAATAAGAAAAGGATGAGCAAAGGGCAGGAAGGAGGGATAACCAAAAATGAAGGGCTTGATAACAGAAAGAATCCTCTAAAATTCTTTTAAATTTGACACCCAAAAACAGGGCACAAATAATTGAAATGGATCTCTAGCTCATGAGATACAACAAACAGGGGGAAAGGAAAGCTAATTAAAAAGGTAGACAGGGGCAAGGCCATTGACCATTTTAAAAATTATACAAGCCACTTTAAACAAAACTCAGGCCTGGACTGGTAGCTAGTGGAAAGAAATGAGCAGTCGTAGCACTGTCAGACCTCTGAAAACCATAGATGAGTTTAGCTGTGGTGTTCTGTTGGATCTGAAGCTTAGAACGGAGTTTAGCCAGAAGAAACAAATAAAGGACATTACAGTAGTCTACATGGGCTAAAACAACTGCCTGGACCAGAATAGCAAAGTGTTTGCAATCAAAATAGTGGCAAGTACGACATAATTGACAAAATTTAAAGAATACCAATTTAACCAGATGGTTTACTTGGGGCTCAAATGAAAGCGTGGAGTCAAGGATAAACCCTAAGACCTTAGATGATCATTTGACCTTTAAAGATAGATCAATAGAAACCTAAAATGAATCTGGAATAGAATTAACATTAAGGTCAAGCCAAAGCAACTTGGTCTTGTCAGCATTCAATTTAAAACCATGAATTGAGCTATAATATTTAATCTTGGAAATACAGGTAGCAATTCTAGATGTGATATCAGTTAAATCCTCACTGACTGGAATTAATAACAGCATATCATCTGTATAGGAGTAAAATGTTACTCCTACAGAAGAAAACCTAAATCCATAGATGTCATATACACATTAAATAGAATAGACGACAGGGGGAGGCCCTGTGGGATTCCTCAGGGTGGAATCCATGAATCTGAAAAAACCTCCTTCATTTTAACCTTATAATGTCTATTACATAAAAACTCTTTAAACCATGAAAAAACACTGCCAGAAATACCAGTAGCATTTAAAAAGAAGTATATCATGGTTCATTGTGTCAAATGCAGTCATAAGATCGAATTGAAGTAGACATAAGAAGTCTGGCATCTGAAACAAGTGCTAGTATGCTCTAAAATGTAATGGGATCAGACATCCAAGGTTGTCCAGATAGAACGTTAGTTGACTCACGATGATGGCCTCTGAAGGTTTAGACAGAAGATGGATACTGCTAACCGTCTTGACAAGGTTTGAGTGGATTTTTTTTCCCATATGGCCTAGTGTGTGGGAGGGTGAGGGATGTGGACTTTACGTATAAATTATGACTTCCTGTAAGGATGAAGGTGAGAGGTTATAAGAAACCAAACCTTTCGCGGCCTGTTGTTGAATGTGAATACCTGGAAAAGAATGGGATGGGGAGGGAGGATGGGGACAAGGGAGGTGAGATAGGGAGGGGTCTGGGACCCTTTGGGGGGAGTTGGAATGTAAAAATGACTATGACTCTTTTTACGGTTTTGGATGGTTTATTGTCTCATTCAAAGTCAACATAAGTACATAAGTATTGCCACACTGGGGCAGACTAAAAGTCTATCAAGCCCAGCATCCTGTTTCCAACAGTGGCCAATCCAGGTCACAGATACCTGGTAAGATCAAAAAACAGTTCAATACATTTTATGCTGCTTATCCCAGAAATAAGCAGTGGATTTTCCACAAGTCATTTTAATAATAGTCTATGGACTTTTCCTTTAGGAAGCCATCCAAACCTTTTTAAAACCCTGTTAAGCTAACCGCCTTTACCACATTCTCTGGTAACGAATTCCAAAGTTTAATTACACGTTTGAACATAAACTGACAGTGATGATATTCAAAGCCCTTCATAATCAAAGACTTACTTTTCTGTTAGGACATTTACAGAGGTACACTCCAGACAGATGTTTTCATTCATCTCAAGGGCATTTATTAAGAATACCATCAATGCATTGAAAAGGTGAAATGAAGAACAGGACCAGAAGTATAGACTAAACTTCCATTGGAGTTACAGGTAGAATAGAACTTGTTTTCAGAACACAGTGGAGGAGTGGCCTAGTGGTTAGGGTGGTGGACTTTGGTCCTGAGGAAGTGAGTTCAATTCCCACTGCAGGCACAGGCAGCTCCTTGTGACTCTGGGCAAGTCACTTAACCTTCCATTACCCCATATAAGCTGCATTGAGTCTACCATGAGTGAGAAAGCATGGGGTACAAATGTAACAAAAAAAAAAAAAGCATTTATTTTTCCCTTGGTAATGTACTACTAGTAGAATAAAATGGATCAGATCTGGTTGTTGCAAAACCAAACAATACGGGAGGGGGGAGATTAGCTGTTAAAGGTATTCTGAAGGATCTGAAAGTGTAATGACAGGTTTCATTAGCTTCTCTCAGAGGGTCTAGGGAATGGGGATTGATTGCATTTGTGTAAATTAGGTCCAACTGGGTTAGATGTGTGTTTTTATTTGTCTGTTTTTATATGATTATAAACTGCCTTGAATGATTACAGTCAAATTTTGGCAGTATATAAGTTTTATAAACAGTTTAGTATCGTGAGTTAGTAAATGTTTTCTGCCTTGCTGAGGCCAGGAACATTGTGTGTTCCTGGCCTCAGTATCTTGTAACGAGAACAGAAAATGGTGAAAATAGCTCACCCTAAACCCTAATCCCTGCTTTAAAAAATGAGGAACTGACAAAACCCCCAACTTCTGATATCTTCTAAAAATTATAGATCCCATCAGACCCCCCCCCCCCCCCTCCTACCACTGATCTCTTTTTAAAGAATAATAGATCTTCCTAAAGCCCCTCCCTCAATCCTTTTTTCAAATGAAGAGCACCCTATGCTCCCTGCCCTGATTCATTTTCCAAATAAAGAGAACTCCGTACCTTCACCCCCCCCCCCCCCAAATCCCTTTTCAAATTCTGTGAACCAACCCCCAGATCTTCCTTCCTGGAATGTAATGAATATTTAGTAGGGGATATGTAAGATCCCTGGTCTCTCCAGAGCCAGCAACTTCCTCTTCAACCATGACAGTCTTGGGATCTAAGACAGCAACTGAATAAGAAGCTGGCCTGTCTACTCTAATAATAGCGTTGTTGCTATGTTTTGTTGGATTTTTCCTTTATGTGCAGGTTTTTTTCTTCTAATAGGGAAGAGGAGGGGCAAAGTAAAAGAATTATCCACCTGTTCTTTGCCCAGAATTTTCTTGCAGCAAACTGTTACCCCAGAGTTTTTGTAGTCTATATCCCCCTGGTAGCTCACCCACAGTTTCTGCTGTCCGGCAGATGATGAAGGATCCTTCATGGGTGGAGGTGTCTTTGAGTCAAGGTGAAGGGACTGTACCAGTGCTTCAGGCACATAAATTGGACTGTGACTGCATCAGGGGGTGAGACAAGTTGGTCTACTTTTATTATGGTGGGCTCACAGACCCTGGCTCTTCGGAACACAACTGGAGGCACTGCGGTTGAGCACTGGGTAACTGAACGAGCATCCATTGGAGAGTAGTGGTGGAAGGAAATTGGTTGCACCTCAGACATTGAAAGGAGAAGCTGCTAAGCCCCTGGAGATGATAAGAGAGAAGTTTTGAGTTACAACTGGGAGGTACTTACTGCCCATCCAACAATCATTATCTTCACGACAGTAAGAATAAAGAATAAAGTCCAGTCTCAGGCTGAGGTTTTAGATATACATAGTACCAGGATTACTGCTGTAGAATATAAAGTTGCTCAGATGGCCTCTCTTCAAAAGTGGAGGTCATCCATGAAAAATCAGTGGTCAACAAGAGGCTGGAAAACCTAGAAAATTGAAGCAACAGCCCATAATTGAGGGTTGTGATGTCTCCTAAGGGTTCCTGTTACACTTTAGGACCTTTTTTAAAAGTATCTTTGTGAGGTTTTGGGGATACAGGACAAGGCTAACTCCCATCTTTTTTTTACCATCAAGGAGTCAGGCATTTGAACAAGAGGAAGGAGTCCAAAGAAGGAATGACTTTGTGGACAGTCTTGAGTTATGTAGACGTCTTGAAGAATCCTCTAGGGGAAAAAATGTAGAACAGTTACTCTCAGGATAAAGACTCTGGGTCAAATATTCAAAGGGGTTTAACTGGGCAGGACAGGCTTCTGCCTGGTTAAACCCTACTGATCTGGCTGGCCACCAATATAAGTACATAAGTACATAAGTAATGCCATACTGGGAAAAGACCAAGGGTCCATCGAGCCCAGCATCCTGTCCACGACAGCGGCCAATCCAGGCCAAGGGCACCTGGCAAGCTTCCCAAACGTACAAACATTCTATACATGTTATTCCTGGAATTTTGGAGTTTTCCAAGTCCGTTTAGTAGCAGTTTATGGACTTGTCCTTTAGGAAACCGTCCAACCCCTTTTTAAACTCTGCTAAGCTAACCGCCTTCACCACTTTCTCCGGCAACGAATTCCAGAGTTTAATTACACATTGGGTGAAGAAAAAATTTCTCCGATTTGTTTTAAATTTACTACACTGTAGTTTCATCGCATGCCCCCTAGTCCTAGTATTTTTGGAAAGCGTGAACAGACGCTTCACATCCACCTGTTCCACTCCACTCATTATTTTATATACCTCTATCATGTCTCCCCTCAGCCGTCTCTTCTCCAAGCTGTATAGCCCTAGCCTCCATAGTCTTTCTTCATAGGGAAGTCGTCCCATCCCCGCTATCATTTTAGTCGCCCTTCGCTGCACCTTTTCCAATTCTACTATATCTTTCTTGAGATGCGGCGACCAGAATTGAACACAATACTCAAGGTGCGGTCGCACCATGGAGCGATACAACGGCATTATAACATCCTCACACCTGTTTTCCATACCTTTCCTGATAATACCCAACATTCTATTCGCTTTCTTAGCCGCAGCAGCACACTGAGCAGAAGGTTTCAGTGTGTTATCGACGACGACACCCAGATCCCTTTCTTGGTCCGTAACTCCTAACGTGGAACCTTGCATGACGTAGCTATAATTCGGGTTCTTTTTTCCCACATGCATCACCTTGCACTTGCTCACATTAAACATCATCTGCCATTTAGCCGCCCAGTCTCCCAGTCTCGTAAGGTCCTCTTGTAATTTTTCACAATCCTGTCGCGATTTAACGACTTTGAATAACTTTGTGTCATCAGCAAATTTAATTACCTCGCTAGTTACTCCCATCTCTAAATCATTTATAAATATATTAAAAAGCAGCGGTCCTAGCACGGACCCCTGAGGAACCCCACTAACTACCCTTCTCCATTGTGAATACTGCCCATTTAACCCCACTCTCTGTTTCCTATCCTTCAACCAGTTTTTAATCCACAATAGGACATTTCCTCCTATCCCATGACCCTCCAATTTCCTCTGTAGCCTTTCATGAGGTACCTTGTCAAACGCCTTTTGAAAATCCAGATACACAATATCAACCGACTCCCCTTTGTCCACATGTTTGTTCACTCCTTCAAAGAACTGAAGTAAATTGGTCAGGCAAGATTTCCCCACACAAAAGCCATGCTGACTTGGTCTCAGTAATCCATGTCCTCGGATGTGCTCTGTAATTTTGTTTTTGATAATAGCCTCTACCATTTTCCCCGGCACCGATGTCAGACTCACCGGTCTATAATTTCCCGGATCTCCCCTGGAGCCTTTTTTAAAAATGGGCGTTACATTGGCCACCCTCCAATCTTCCGGTACCACGCTCGATTTTAAGGATAAGTTGCATATCACTAGCAGTAGCTCCGCAAGCTCGTTTTTCAGTTCTATCAGTACTCTAGGATGAATACCATCTGGTCCAGGAGATTTGCTACTCTTCAGTTTGCCGAACTGCCCCATTACGTCCTCCAGGTTTACCGTGAAGTCAGTAAGTTTCTTCAACTCGTCCGCTTGAAATACCATTTCCGACACCGGTATCCCACCCAAATCTTCCTCGGTGAAGACCGAAGCAAAGAATTCATTCAGTCTCTCCGCTACGTCTTTGTCTTCCTTGATCGCCCCTTTTACCCCTCGGTCATCCAGCGGCCCAACCGATTCTTTTGCCGGCTTCCTACTTTTAATATACCGAAAAAAATTTTTACTATGTTTTTTTGCCTCTAATGCTATCTTTTTTTCATACTCCCTCTTGGCCTTCTTAATCTGCGCCTTGCATTTGCTTTGACACTCCTTATGCTGTTTCTTGTTATTTTCAGACGGTTCCTTCTTCCATTTTCTGAAGGCGTTTCTTTTAGCCCTAATAGCTTCCTTCACCTCACTTTTCAACCAGGCCGGGTGGCACCAGAGGCACTTAACCAGGCAGTGAAACCAGCTAATGAAGGGCAGTCTATGGGTGGAGTTTGGGTGGAGCTGCTACTTAACTAGTTAGCAGAGATATTCAGTCCACTAACCGCTTAAGTAACAGGATAAAGTTAGGACAGATCTCCCCTCCCTCTCCCCCTGAAGACAGGAAGTCCCCAGACAGGCCCCCACCTCCCAGACTCCCCTCTCCCCAGGTCTACCTTTTCTTGCCCTGGTGATCTAGGGGTCCTATGGGCAGGAGCAATGAGCAGCCTCACAGTACTAGCAAGCATTTGGCATTCCAGGGAAATCTTCTTGATGTATGGAAATGCCAAGTTTAACTGCAGAGGCTTGATGACATGAGTTTTTCAGAAATGTCTGAGTTGTACCAGAGGGCTTCATAAATTTTGCTGCAAGTCAAGGTAAGGATAAAACAGGTGCTGGGGCTCAAGCCATGGAGGGTAAGTGAAGGGATATAGATCTCACTTTGGCATCACTGCACACCTTGACCAGAATCTGAGATACCTCTGTTAATCTTTTTGCATTAACAATAATGCCTCTTTTCTTATAATGTACTATTTTGTATAATGGAATAGTACCTTAAGCAACATGTAAAAACAGATACAAAAAAGAAATCATGTTGCTGTCTGTTTCTATGTGTTACTCTAAAGTGCATTGTTCTTTTTTGAAACCTAATCTTAATTGATCAAAATTATCCAGTTTTTGTCTGGATTTATTATCTCCCCAAAACTAGTTCTGCAAGTGTGTATGGCCAATTTTCAGTCTTAAAGGCAGAAATGTTTTCCATAATGCTAGAGGGACTTGCAGGCAGAGAATTAGAAACACAGAAACTTTCAATACGGCATAAGATAAGGACCATAACACCCATATAGTCTGATAAGTGTATACTTTCTTCTTGTTGCAATATCATAGACCCCAGCTGAGCTCCAGCTTTTTTATCGCTTCCTCTTAATCAAGGATGTTTTATGCTTATGCCATGCCTACTTGAATTTTGTTACTGCTTTTAACTCTGCCACCTCCCCTGAGAGGTTGTCCAATGCTTCCATCACGCTTTCTGAAAGAAATACTTCCTAATCTTACTCCCGATTCCATCCCCTTTGAACCTCATAGCATGTCCTTTTCTTCTAAAACACATTTTTTTACTGAAAAATTGCTTGTATCTTGCACATTATTAACGATAGTAACATAGTAGATGACGGTAGATAAAGACTTGTTCGGTCCATCCAGTCTGCCCAACAAAATAAACTAATTGCATAAGGTATGATGTGATAATACATATGTATACCTGATCTTGATTTGTCCTTGCTGTTTTCAGGGCATAGATCGCAGAAGTCTCCCCGGCACTGGACTTGTTCTAAAACTTCAGAAGTTGTCATTAAAGCCACTGAAAAGCTCCACTTCAACCTATCCAAATCTGTTCAGCTACAATTAGGGCACAGACCATAGAAATCTGCCCAGTACTGGCTTTGCTTCTCAATTACTGGTGTTGCCACCAAATCTTTGCTAAGCTTCTTTGGATCCATTTCTTCTAAACAAGATTCCTTTGTATTTATCCCACCCATTTTTGAATTCCATTACTGTTTTCATCTCTACCACCTCCCATGGGAGTGCATTCCAGATATCCACCACCCTCTCCTTGAAAAATACTTCTTTATATTATTCCTGAGTCACTACCCCTTCAACCTCAATTCATGTCCTCTAGTTCTATTACCTTCCCATCTCTGGAAAAGGTTTGTGTGCAGATTAATACATTTCAAATATTTGAACATCTGTATCATATCACCCCTATTTCTCCTTTCCTCCAGGGTATACATGTTCAGGTCATCAAGTCTCTCCTCGTACGTCTTGCTACACAAACCCCATACCATTTTTGTTGCTTTCCTTTGAACCATTTCAATTCTTTTTACATCCTTAGCAAGATACAGCCTCCAAAACTGAACACTACTCCAAAATGGGCATCACCAATGACTTGTACAGGGGCATCGATATGTCCTTTCTTTTGCTGGTTATACCCCTCTTAATGTAGCCTAGCATCCTTCTAGCCTCAGCCACAACCTTGTTACATTTTTTCTCACTTTAAGATCCTCAGGCACCATCACCCTAAAGTCCCTCTCCTGAGCCGAGCTTACCAATCTCTCCTCTCCTATCTGGTATATCTCTTTTATATTTCTGCACCCCAAGGGCATCATTCTGCACTTCTTCGCATTAAATTTTAACTGCCAGACCTTTGACCATTCTTCTAATTTTTGGACATTTCTTCTCATGGTTTCTACTTCCTCCGGAGTATCCACTCTATTGGCTATCTTTGTGTAGTCCATTTTCCTTCTATCCCTTCAGCAATGTCTCTCACAAATATGTTAAACAGAATCAGCCCTAGCACCAGCCCCTGAGGCACTCCACTGCTCACCTTTCTTTCCTACAAGCAGATTCCATTTACCACCACACTCTGCCGCATCTTAGTCAACCAGTTTCCTATCTAGTTCACCACTTTAGGTCCCAAATTCAGCCCTCTCAGCTTATTCATGAACCTTCTGTGAGGGAGCGTATCAAAGGCTTTGCTGAAATCCATGTAGATTACATCTAGTACATGTCCTTTATCCAATTCTTTGGTCATCCAGTCAAAGTCAATCAGATTCATTTGGCTGGACTTTCCTTTGATAAAGCCATTTTGCCTCAAATCCTGTAACCTGTTGGCTTCTAGAAAGTTAACTATATTTTCCTTTAGCAGTGTCTCCATTAATTTTCTTATCACCGACGTGAGGCTTACCAGCCTGTAGTTTTCCACTTCTTCCCTGTCTCTGCTTTTGTGAAAAGGGACCACATCAGTTCATCCCCAATCCCACAGAACATCTCCCATCTCTAAACATCTACTTAATAAATCCTTAAGAGGTCCCACCAGGACTTCTCTGAGCTCCTTCAGTATCCTGGGATGTATCCCATCCAGCCCCATTTTGTCCACTTTCAGATTTTCAACGCTTTCTTCCATGAACGTTGCAATAGCCACAGAAGTATTTGTTTAGCATATTTGCTTTATTCTCCTCATAGCCATTCTTAGCATCTTTCAGTCTTACAATTCCATTCCTATCTTTTCTCCTTTCCCCAATATATCTAAAAAAGGTCTTGTCACCTCTCTTTACATCTTTAGCCATTTTTTCCTCCGCTTGTGCTTTTGCTAGTTGTATTTCCCTCTTCATTTATTTGAGTTTAATCTGGTAATCTTTTCTGTGATCCTCTTGTTGTGTTCCTCTTATTTCTGGAATGAAGTTTCTTTTGTCCTTATTTTTTCACCCACATGTTTGGCGAAAAGTATAGGCTTCCTATTTCTCTTGTTTTTGTTTAGATTCCATGTGTAAAGATCAGTTGCCATATTTAAAGCAGCTTTCAGCTTGGACCACTGTGCTTCCACTTCACCTATGCATACCCATGCTGTCAGCTCCTTCTTCAGATATTCCTCTATTTTACCAAAATCAGTATGTCTGAAATCCAGTACTTTGAGTTTTGTGCATCTGCACTCCGCTTTTGCTCTTATATCAAACCATATCATGTGATGATTACTATTGCCTAGGTGGGCACCCACTCGGACATAGGAAACATTTCATCCATTTGTGAGCACTAGGTCCAGAGTTGACCTTTCCCTCGTGGGTTCCGTCACCATTTGTCTGAGCAAGGCACTTTGACAGACATCCACGATCTCTCTACTTATCTCTGATTCTGCTGTCAGGATGTTCCAATCCACATCAGGCCAGTTGAAATCTCCAGCAATAGCACCTCCCCTTTCATGCCAAGCATATGAATATCTTCTATCAGATCCTTGTCCAGCTTCTCCATTTCTGCCATGTAGATATGGGTTCCATCTTCTCTTTCCAGGACGATCCATATAGCTTCTTCCTTTCCCCAGGTTCTCTGCATTTCAGCCACTCTAATATTGTATTTTACATACAGTGCCACTCCTCCACCTCTTCAGCCCTCCCTGTCCTTCCTAAAAAGATTATAGTCTGGTATGGTCGCATCCCATTCATGAGAATCAATGAACCATGTCTCAGTAATAGGAACAGTATCCAAGTTTTCCTCAAACATCAGGGCTTGCAAATCTTGAACCTTTTTACTTAGACTACAAACATTTGTGCTCATTGCTTTCCATTATTTGTTTCTTTGGTGTATCTGAATTTCTCTGTCATATCTCTGTCCCTCTCCTCTACAAAATAAATATTTAGACCTTAAATCGCATGCTTATGCTTATGGTGCAGGTTCTGCATAATTTTGATAGCTCTTCTCTTGACTGCTCCTACTTATTCCATATCCTTTTGGATGATAGTGCCTTGAGAATTAAATTCAAAATTCCGCATGAGGTCCCACTAAAGATTTACACTGGAACATTATCACCACCTTTTATCTACTGATAGTTTCTTCCTGTACATCCTAACATTCTACTTCCTTGTCAAATAACAACCTAACCACCCTCTTCCTAGTACCAGTGGGTGTGGAAGAATTGGCTGTCAGTCTCTATCAGGAGTTGTGAGGATGGTGATTTGAATCCTTCATGGAAAGACCTTAGGATAGATGTAGCAATCTTCACACCAACTTGGGGTTCCCAAGGTTTTCTATTAAATTAAGTAGTAATTAGAAATCCATCACTCACAGGAACAGATATTCACCAGTGTTGCTGCCACTTCTCTTCCTGAAGTTGGAATGCCATCTGGAGAAATATCAGTTGTTGGGAGACTGCCAGACCAAGAATGACCAAGCGTGTCTGCAGGGGAGGTAGAAGGTAACCCCAATGGGCTATCGGGGAATACTGTAAGACCCGGGAAATCTGATGCTGCTTTTAGGATGCTCCATAGTTTAAAGAAGAATCCTGAAACATAACATTGGAGGAAGTATGGGAAGTAATTGGAAAGTTCTTTGGTGACTCGTCTAGACACTGTTTTGTCTGTTCCTGAGCAGGTACAATCATATTAAGCAATGTGGGGATTCTGTTACTGGCTAAGATAAAAGGATTAAAGAAACTGATAAATTAGTTGAGCACTTACGTTCCACTCAGGTGGCTCTTGTGAAGCCTTGGAGGCTTATTTTCGAAAGAGAAAAACGCCCAAATTCCGACCTAAATCGGGAGATGGACGTCTTTCTCTTGTGGGTGCCCAAATCAGTATAATCGAAAGCCGATTTTGGGCGTTTCCAACTGCACTCCATCGCGGGAACGCATAAAGTTGACGGGGGCGTGTTGGAGGCGTGGTGAAGGCGGGACTGAGGCGTGGTTATCGGCTGAGCAGAGATGTGCGTGCTCGGCCGATAATGGAAAAAAGAAAGGCGTTTTCAGAGAGAATTTAGGTCACTTTTGTTGGACCCGTTTTTTTCACGAACAGGTCCCAAAAAAGTGCCCTAAATGACCAGATGACCACCGGAGGGAACCGGGGATGACCTCCCCTGACTCCCCCAGTGGTCACTAACCCCCTCCCACCAAAAAAAAACGAATGTTAAACACTTTTTTTTCCAACTTGTAAGCCAGCCTCAAATGTCATCCCCAGCTCCATGACAGCAGTATGCAGGTCCCCGAAGTAATTTTAGTTTAGTTAGTGCTGTGCGGTACCCATGCAGAGAGGAAAAATCGGAAGAAAAGAAAAACAAACAAGCAAGTGCAGTCAGGGACGTCTAAATAACCAGGGTAGTAAAAGGGGGAATCAAACCAGCAACCTTCTGATTACAAGCTCAATGCTCTAGCCAGTGAACCACATTATTCAGGTGCTTAGATGTCCTTCCCTTTCCATTAAGTCCCTCCAAGTTTCTGTCAGCCAATCACCGCTGTTTAGCTGACACAGATGTCAGCTAAATGAGCTGTGATTGGCTGACAGAAACTTGGAGAGACTTAATGGAAAGGGAAGGATGTCTAATCAGTGGTGCACTGGCTAGAGCACTGAGCTTGTAATCAAAAGGTTGCTGGTTCAATTCCCCCTTTTACTATCTTTTAATTTGGACGTCCCTGACTGCACTTGCTTGCTTGTTTTTTTTTTTCTTCCGATTTTTCCTCTCTGCATGGGTCCCGCGCAGCACCAACTAAAGTAAAATTGTTCTGGGACCTGCATACTACTGTCATGGAGCTAGGTATGATATTTGAGGCTGGCATAGAGGCATCTCAGGGGGACCAGTGCACTACGAATGCTGGCCCCTCCCACGACCAAATGCCTTGGATTTGGTCGTTTTTGAGCTGGGACGCTTCGGTTTCAATTATCGCTAAAAAACAAAAACGCACAGCTCAAAAAACGCCCCAATCCAATGTATTTTCAAAAAAAAAGATGGACGTCCATTTTTTTCGAAAATACAGTTCGGCCCGCCCCTTCACGGACCCGTTCTCAGAGATGGACGTTTTTACAAATGGGCGTTCGCGTTCGATTATGCCCCTCTTGGAAAACTATGATTGTAGGCTGAATTTGAGATTTTTAAACTTCCCTAAATCACCAGTTCTCTCTCTGTCTCCTTTGGAGATGATTAAGAAATATCTGAATGAGATCTTGCAGATCCCCACTGATAATTTTCCAGCAATTATGAAGGCTTTTTATTTTGACTGAGGAACTCCAGGGATCAAAGCTGCAACAGGTCCTACAGGCTTCTTGTAGACTTCTAACCCAGTTGTAACAAATGCAATTTTAATAGCTACCTTTGCCCTTGAATATGACCGAAATTGGATTCTTCGTTTGTATTTTCAATTTAAAGGTGTTGAATTTTTGGAACAAAATGTGCTAATATTTCCTGGCCTTTGCCAAACTACTCAGATATTACAGAGAGCTTTTTTAGCATTAAAGTCTCAACTGGTGACCTTGGGAGGGAACTTTTTTCTTCAATTTCCATGTAAATGTATGGTAACATTTTTTGATAACAATTATGCTTTTCCGGACCCGGAATATTTGAAAAATTTACAACATCCAGGCAACCTCCAGTCCTACTGGAGTCCTTCTGAACGGAGAAGTAATTCCATTTTGTTCTCCATTCAGAATATATTTCCTGTTGTATATCTTAGGATATATTTAATTTTCTTTTTCCTGTTTTTCAGTGCTGTTCCTCATGTGCAACTGAATTTCTGTATTCTTGTCTCCTTGTCCTATATTTTTCTTCAGGTTAGAGGTTAAATGCTTATTTATTTATTTGTTGCATTTGTATCCCACATTTTCCCACCTTTTTGCAGGCTCAATGTGGCTTACATAGTTCCGTTTATGGTGTTAGCTGGTTCCGGTCTAGTACATAAGTACATAAGTAATGCCATACTGGGAAAAGACCAAGGGTCCATCGAGCCCAGCATCCTGTCCACGACAGCGGCCAATCCAGGCCAAGGGCACCTGGCAAGCTTCCCAAACGTACAAACATTCTATACATGTTATTCCTGGAATTTTGGAGTTTTCCAAGTCCGTTTAGTAGCGGTTTATGGACTTGTCCTTTAGGAAACCGTCCAACCCCTTTTTAAACTCTGCTAAGCTAACCGCCTTCACCACTTTCTCCGGCAACGAATTCCAGAGTTTAGTTACACATTGGGTGAAGAAAAAATTTCTCCGATTTGTTTTAAATTTACTACACTGTAGTTTCATCGCATGCCCCCTAGTCCTAGTATTTTTGGAAAGCGTGAACAGACGCTTCACATCCACCTGTTCCACTCCACTCATTATTTTATATACCTCTATCATGTCTCCCCTCAGCCGTCTCTTCTCCAAGCTGTATAGCCCTAGCCTCCATAGTCTTTCTTCATAGGGAAGTCGTCCCATCCCCGCTATCATTTTAGTCGCCCTTCGCTGCACCTTTTCCAATTCTACTATATCTTTCTTGAGATGCGGCGACCAGAATTGAACACAATACTCAAGGTGCGGTCGCACCATGGAGCGATACAACGGCATTATAACATCCTCACACCTGTTTTCCATACATTTCCTGATAATACCCAACATTCTATTCGCTTTCTTAGCCGCAGCAGCACACTGAGCAGAAGGTTTCAGTGTGTTATCGACGACGACACCCAGATCCCTTTCTTGGTCCGTAACTCCTAACGTGGAACCTTGCATGACGTAGCTATAATTCGGGTTCTTTTTTCCCACATGCATCACCTTGCACTTGCTCACATTAAACATCATCTGCCATTTAGCCGCCCAGTCTCCCAGTCTTGTAAGGTCCTCTTGTAATTTTTCACAATCCTGTCGCGATTTAACGACTTTGAATAACTTGTGTCATCAGCAAATTTAATTACCTCGCTAGTTACTCCCATCTCTAAATCATTTATAAATATATTAAAAAGCAGCGGTCCTAGCACGGACCCCTGAGGAACCCCACTAACTACCCTTCTCCATTGTGAATACTGCCCATTTAACCCCACTCTCTGTTTCCTATCCTTCAACCAGTTTTTAATCCACAATAGGACATTTCCTCCTATCCCATGACCCTCCAATTTCCTCTGTAGCCTTTCATGAGGTACCTTGTCAAACGCCTTTTGAAAATCCAGATACACAATATCAACCGACTCCCCTTTGTCCACATGTTTGTTCACTCCTTCAAAGAATTGAAGTAAATTGGTCAGGCAAGATTTCCCCACACAAAAGCCATGCTGACTTGGTCTCAGTAATCCATGTCCTCGGATGTGCTCTGTAATTTTGTTTTTGATAATAGCCTCTACCATTTTCCCCGGCACCGACGTCAGACTCACCGGTCTATAATTTCCCAGATCTCCCCTGGAGCCTTTTTTAAAAATGGGCGTTACATTGGCCACCCTCCAATCTTCCGGTACCACGCTCGATTTTAAGGATAAGTTGCATATCACTAGCAGTAGCTCCGCAAGCTCGTTTTTCAGTTCTATAAGTACTCTAGGATGAATACCATCCGGTCCAGGAGATTTGCTACTCTTCAGTTTGCCGAACTGCCCCATTACGTCCTCCAGGTTTATCGTGAAGTCAGTAAGTTTCTCCGACTCGTCCGCTTGAAATACCATTTCCGACACCGGTATCCCACCCAAATCTTCCTCGGTGAAGACCGAAGCCAAGAATTCATTCAGTCTCTCCGCTACATCTTTGTCTTCCTTGATCGCCCCTTTTACCCCTCGGTCATCCAGCGGCCCAACCGATTCTTTTGTCGGCTTCCTGCTTTTAATATACCGAAAATTTTTTTTACTATGTCTGAACAAATACAATGTGTAACGAATACACAAGGTGATGTTGTGGTAGAATGAGGTACATGTGTGATAGGTATAATTGGGGGGAGATTAGAAAGAAGAAGGAAGAGTCAGGTAAAGTCCATTACGGTCTTTGGTTACGTTGTGTCGCAGGTATCCAAGTATTTTTATGTTGGGTCGGTGGGGTATGCTCTTCTGAACAGGTCTGTCTTTAGTGCTTTCCGGAAATTTAGGTGTGACTCATTATCTTTTCATATTTTTAGGTCAAAGCTATTTTTCTTGTCAAATGTTAAAAGCTTGTGTAATTTATAATTGCAATAAACAAAAAATAAAAAATAAATGTTTGGCACGGGAGACATGTCTGGGGCACAGAGATTGGGGGCTCTTTTACAAAGGCATGCCAAAAAGTAGCCCACAGTAGTGTGGGCGCATATATTGGGTGCTCGCTGGACCATTCTCCACCGCATCTGGAAAAAAAGAGGGGATTACATAAGTACACTAGTATCACCACACTGGGACAGACCAAAGGTCCATCAAGCCCAGCATCCTGTTTCCAACAGTGGCCAATCCAGGTCACAAATACCTGGCAAGATCCTGAAACAGTTCAATACATTTTATGCTGCTTATCCCAGAAATAAGCAGTGGATTTTCCCCAAGTCAATTTAATAATGGTCTATGGACTTTTCCTTTAGAAAGCCATCCAGACTTTTTTTAAACACCGCTAAACTAACCACCTTTACCACATTCTGTAGCAACAAATTCCAGAATTTAATTACACATTCAGTGAAGAAAACTTTTCTGTGATTCGTATTAAATTTACTACTTTGTAGCTTCATCGCATGACCCTAGTCCTAGTATTTCTGGAAAGAGTAAACAAATGATTCATGTCTACCTGTTCCACTCCACTCATTATTTTATAGATCTCTATCATATCTCCCCTCAGCCGTTTTTCTCGGCAGGAAATGGATGTGCAGCAAAATGAAAACCAGAGTGCATCTATTTATGCCCTAAGACCTTAACGCCACCCATTGACTTAGCAGTACGGGCTCACACATTACCCACACGGTAACTATCAAGCACACGCCAACTGCCAATTACCACCAGGAACGCCCCTAAGGTAGAAAATAGAAATTTATTTTCTAACATGGGCTTTCGGTGCATGCCAAACTCGGAATTACCGCCAGGCAAATGTGCTAGTCGGGCAATGCCATTGATCTGGATACTGAAGGACCAAAACAAGACAGAATTTGCATTACATGGTAATTTGCACTTTGTACATTTCAAGCATCCATGGTTGACTCTGAGCTTACATTAAAATATTCTTATTTTTTCTTCAAAGTACCTTACAAAACGTTTAGGATTCTAGGAAAAGTCATGCTTTTTCTATGGTAATTTTCATTGATCAACTGCAGATCAAGATCACATTTCCTCAAAGATGATCTGGCACAGATTACTTTTAGATAGCTTCAAAGAAAGGTTAATGTTTCCAGACTCCAAAACAAATGTTAGGATTCTTGTAGGACTCTCACATACCAAGCATGCTTCCTCATTCAGGACCATATCAAGTTAGAGCAGAGAGGGAATGTATACTATCTACTTACAGCATCTCCCTTCTTGAGTTGGCTGCAATGATACTGCCTGCCCTTTTCCATATAATAAACCATATCCCGTTCATGCCCTTGATTTAATTCTTTAATCATTTCATTTTAAAAAAATCAAATTCTTTGATATGATCTGCTTCTGAGAAAACTATACGTTTAATTGGACCTTGTAACCCATTGGATGCTCCATTGATGGATTCACACCCCAGGTCCTCATAGAACACGGGGAAGAAGGAACACTCCTTCTTCCCAGTCCTCTCCTCTCTCTGCTCTCAGCATGCATAATCTTATGTCAGGGGTTCTCAACCCAAGTCCACAGGCCACACCAGACCAGTCTAGTTTTCATGATATCTACAATGAAAATGCATGAGATAAATTTGCCTGCACTCCCTCCATTGTGTGCAAATCTATCTCATGCATATTTATTGTAGATTTCATGAAAACATGACTGGTCTGGTATGTCCTAAGGACTGGGTTGAGAATCCCTATCGTATGCAAAGGAGCAGGTTTTCTTGGGGGGGAGGAAGGTCCCTTCAACAATTTAGAGACAGATGTGGAGTGTTCCAACAAATACTGCTTTGAAGTAGTCTTTGGGGCTCATTGTCAAAAGAGAAAAATGTCCGAAAAGTGGCATAAATCTGCATGTGGATGTTTTTCTCACAAAAACATCCACACTGGTATTTTTTAAACCAATTTTTAGATGTTTTTCTATAAAGTCCATCAGCAGTGCATTCAAATCACAAGGAGACATGTCAGGGGCATGTTAAGGGTGGGATCTGGGCTTTCCTAACACTTGGATGTTTTTCTGCCATAATGGAACAAAACAATAGCATCCAGGGCTGTAAATTGAATGTTTTGGTCTAGACCTGTTTTATTAATGAATATGCCACATAAACGTGCTCTAAATGACCACTGGAGGGAATCAGGGATGACCTCCCCTTACTCCTCGGTGGTCACTATCCCCCTCCCACCTCAAAAACTGCAATTAAAAACATTACTTACCAGCTTCTGTGCCAGCCTCAGATGTTATACTCGGGTCCATTATAGCAGCAAACAGGACCCTGGAGTAGTCTAGTGGTGGTGCAGTGTACTGCAGTCAGGTAGACCCAGGCCCATACCTCCCCCTACTTTTCACACTTGTGGTGGAAACTGTTAGCACTCCAAAACTCACCAGAAACCCACTGTGCCCACATTTAGATACCCCCTTCACCCATAAGGGCTATTGTAATGGTGTACAGTTGGGGGTAGTGGGTCTGGGGTGGGTTTTGGGGGGCTCAGCAGACAACATAAGGGAGCAACGATGAGATGTGTACCTGGGAGCATTTATATGAAGTCCACAGCAGTGCCCCCTAAGGTGCTGCTCCATTGCTGTCCTGGTATGTCTGTGTGGCCAGTCTACTAAGAATGCTGGCTCCTCCTACATCCCAATGGCTTGATTTTATGCATTTTTTACTTGGACATTTTTTTTTTTCGAAAATAGACCAAAAAGATAAATGCACAGAGCACAAAAACATCAAGAAAATAGCCACTTTTGAATAAAAAACATAGACATTTTTCAGTTTTGAAAATAGCTATAGTCCCCACTTGAATTTTGGATGTTTTTATTCAGCCTTAGGTTATCTGGGCCTAACCAGGACACCCCCTCTCCTCATAGGTCCTGGTGGGGGTGAAGGTAACCAAAGACCACGTGCTCACTAATCCCATCACTTTTATTACCTTCCAACTCCACTCCAACTATAACACCTACTATCAGTTACTCTTTGCAAATCCTCCGTCTGGGCTGGGCTTTCCCCCTCCCATCCACACTGCTGTTCCTCCCCCCAGTGACTCTGGAGAGTTCTACAGCAGTCTAGTAATCCCCTGAGGAAATTGCCAACTCAGTTTGCCAGGGATTACATGAGAAATGTAGTGCTATTTCTATTGATAATTTTGATGCATTGACATAAGCATAGGATGGGAGCTTCAGCTAGATCATACGAAGGCCCATGGTATGCCTAGGAGTTTGTCTTTAGGAAGTATGAATTGCATAAGGTGGAGCATAGGTTGCACCAATCAAGTTTATCTTCTTTTGAAGATAACTTTCTGGCACCATGTGGGACAATCAAGGAGGTTAGATTAAGAACAGAAAATCTGAAGCTGCACAGCTGCCATTTTAATACATCCAAAATAAAGCAATCAAACCTATCAGATGTTGCATCCCCATTGTCGTTCATTATTGTTGGTAGCATTTTTATTTGATCTCACTTATATTTTCAAACATAACGACTTCTGCAGCATACAGATGTACACAGAGGAAGTATTGGTTTCATCAGTTAGAGATTTGGAGGAGCTGGTAATAGGAACTCCCTATCACCCTAACAGGCATTGTATTTGTGCAGAGGTTTTTTTTTTTCACCCAGTACAGGACCACCAAAACAGACATCATGTTATGAGAATCAGATGCTCAACAGTCAGAGTTTCCATTTGTAAGTACAATGGAGTTTTTTTAACATCTTTTTTTTTCCTATGTATACATCAAAAGAGAAAGATGGTATGTGGGAACTTGCTCCTTTTGTTGTGTAGAATGCAGTGGTATATTAAAATGCACCTGATTTTTTTCTTATAACCACTATTTCCAAAAGGAGGTATTGAATAATCAGAGCTACCTTCATGCAGAAGTTCTGTCCAGCGTCAGTCTAAATGTGCCAACATTGTCCAGTTCTGTTATACATATTTATTTCTTCTCCAAGTATGTTTGGTTGTAAATGGCTCTTTTTGTTGTTGATGTTGTTGTTGTTGTTGTTGTTGTTTTAGAATCTTTGTCTCCCGGCTGGGTGTTTGCATATAGATGAGTGTGATTTTATTAGGTAGACAAACAATACACCACCAAAATACAATAGCAAGTAGCGCACTATTAGTCGCCAAGTTCACTCAAAGTTAATTATGTTCAGTGGAAAATAAATCTGTTGGCTGCCTGCTATCTGAATATTTCATCACTGTTTCATTATTGCTACCAAGTATTATATATTATGGGTATTTGCTTTCATCTTTGATTGTTTTAATTTGTTTATCTAGACCTTAAATGCACATGGTATTGCTTGTTAAAACCCAAAAGTGAAACCTAAGGGTGATTAAACAATTTGGTATAAACTGTGTTGTGCAAGGTATATGGATGTCTGTTCTGGTGTGTGCATGTGATGATGTTTGAATAACTGTCTATACTTATAGCTATGATTTCTGAACATGCAGCACCATCAAAGGACAGGCTTTTAAATGCCCAGTTGGATATATATGCTAATGTTAACTTTGTTAAATCCTTCAGACATATCCATCAACTTGCTCCCATGATATTACTGAATTCTATTATTTTGTCTCACTGTATTTCCAAATGAAAGCCAGATTGAACCCGAGTTTGCTTGGGACAATGTGGGCTATAAATGTCAAATTTTTTAAAAAAACAGATCTTTTATCCTCCACATTTTAAGGCACTGGCTATCCAACTGGAACAGATTTAGTCTTTTTACAGATGAACCACACATAGGCAGTCTTTAATTTCTAATTACCTTTTGCTATTGTTTTCAATGCGTTTGCTATTGTTTTGAGTGAATTAAAATGCCAGCAAGCTCCCCCAACTGGCTTCTGCCCCCATAATGGGACAGAAAGGCTCATGCCGCCTTTTGTCTCAATATAACATCCTTGGGGACAATGTAGGGCTCTGGTAGAAGCCATAGAAAAGGCTTGTTTTATGCAACAATTGCAGATGGTTCTTAATTGCCAATGTAATTTTTTTCTATTGTGCAAGCTCTGGTTGATGGTCTATCTGCATTTAATCAATCTGAAGAATTGAGCCAAAAGCTATTTTTAGAATATTTTGTTAAGAAAGTGGAACATATTTGTGACACCCTGCCCCATGAGATGAGGGGGCAATGTTTCCAAATGGGATAGTTTTGTGCATACCATGACAGTAGTGAACCTCACTGTTATGATGTATCATTAGAGGATCCCATATAGTAGAACTGGAAACAGATTGTAAAGAGGAAATTTTTGTCTCTGGAGTATTCATCTGAGATTCCACAAAAGAGATATTAGAATCTATTGTTTTAAACTTAGCAATGGCTTCAGATGTAAAAGTAACAGAGCAGCTGTAGTAGATTTAAGTTCTTCAGTTCGAGTGACAACAGTCCAAATATCTTTCAACAATACTACGGGAGATGTTTTAGAAGTGGATGGCTATAAATTTTGAAAAGGAAAAACAACTTCCCTTGGCAAACCTGAAGCAGGAATTTTTCCTAATTCTTTAGAACAGGTTTTTCTCCTGCTCCAGGTCGGGGAGTTAATGCAGCTGAAGTAATTGGTTCTGGGGGGGGTTCTCTTAGCAGAGTTTAGCAGTGCTTCATTGTTCACTACCTCAGATGTAACAAGCAAAACAGAGGAATCAACAATAATTTGCTTGTTCATTGGGCCAATAGGAGTAGGTGTAGAAGTCAAAGTACACTGAATCTTCCCCTTCCTTTTCCTCATCAGATCTTGCAATATAGTCACAATTCCCCAAAGAGTCTATTCTCTTGTTAACTCCAGTGACCTTAAGATGCTCCCAAGGGGCCTGGCATGCGCACTGGGGCCACACGCTGCAAGGCATGTGCAGCTTTATTGGAGAGGTTACATTTTGATGACATCAGACATCATGCGTCTCTCATGTTCCAAAGCCCTGATTTCACTTGCAAGCAAACAGTTCATCCAGAACAAAATACCTGTGATCAAACAGGTGCTACCACACACTCCAGGTAAACCTGGTCTTCCCCCAGTCTTCCTCTGTTAATGCAGAGTGCCTCAATTTGGTATTGGATCTTTCTCATTATCTTTACTGATCTTGATCTTATGAGATATCAGGGACACCTCCGCTCACAATAATTTTATTTTTCCTTCAGCACAGTTTTTCAATGAGGAGTTATTCTCTTTCTCTTCTTCCCCTTCCCCTGCCCCTGTATCGTTACTGGTAAAATTGTGCCGGTAGTTTTTGCTGCACAATATTGGATTAAATTAATTTCTATGATATTAATAAATTGTGTCTTTATACAGGTTAAGGCCTTACTCGTTTTACTTAATGAACTCTTCATTCTAGGTGTTAAATTCAACTTGGGTAATCTTTCCCTGTCTGTGAACACAGTGGCCTCGATATTCAGACCGCGGGAGGTAGCCGGGCTGTCTCCCATGGTCTGCACTGAACCCAGATATTCAATGCTGGGCCATTTCCGGTCACTGGCATTGAATATCCAGGTTTTTTCCAGCCTATTTCTTAGGACAGTTCCAGCAGCCCTCTCCATGCTTCTTATTAATATCTATGGAGTAGATATTCAAAAGGATTTAACCAGACAGGAGAGGCTCAGTCGATATTCAGACACAGCCGGTTATCTTTAAACCAGCCAAAGATGTACCAGGGTTTGATGCAACCAAATATGACCGCCAAACCCGGTTTAAAAATCAGCGGATAGCCAGTTATATCACATGATATAAACAGTTATCTGCCAGCTGTTAACCACGATTATTCAGCGGCAGATAGTCAGTTATCTCCCGCTGAATATCAATGGATAAGTGCTATTTAACTGGTCAGCATCCGTTCTGAGCGATTAAATAGTGCTAAATATCGGGCGGAGTATATTTATATATTTCCAGAGAGGCTAAGAGCTCAGTCATTAATTCTTCCACTTCTGGTCTTTCTCCCTTCTTTTTTCTTCCTCTTCAGCTAACATCTTAGCTTGTCTTTCATTTATTTCACTTTCTTGCAGTAATAGATTTCCTCTCTATTGTTACCTTATCATTGCTATTAGTAAAGGACTGTGGGGTACTTAATGTTGCCTCTAAACCTGAACCGGCACTTTGGACTAGCTTTCATCTTTTGTCCAAATCCATTATCAGCTGAAGTTATGAAGGGTGGAGCAAATATAACTGCCAATGTTCTACTGCATATTGGGGGAAATTCTATATATGGTGCCTTAAAAGTTGGTGCTGTAATACCACGTGGATAGCGTGATTCTATAAACTATGCCTAAAGTTAGTTTATAGAATATACTCACGCGCCATTCTTGTGACTAAAATTAAGTGCAGATCTGGTGTATTCTATAATAGTGCATATAGTTTTTTTGAAATGCCCACAACCCGATCATTCCATACCCATGGTCATGCTGTGCACATTAGGATTTGACTGTGCACATTAGGATTTACACACACCACGTTATAGAATATGCCTAGAAAGTTGTGCATATTAATTCTAATTAAAGCCAATTAGTGCGGCTAATTGGTTGCTAAGTACCAATTATCAGCACTGTTTGGTTTGTTAATCAATTAAGTTGTGCATGTAATTTGGCCATGCAGCCAAATTAGCACGCACAACTTAAGGCACCATATATAGAATTTGGGGGATTATGAATGCAATGTTGACTGAGAGTGGCCTACCTCTCTGTCAGAAGTAGGCTGGTGTTAAATCAAGAAAGCTACATTGGATTCAGTGGATCTTGCTGTTTATCACCCTATTTCAAATCTACCTACTTGGAAAAATTAATTGAAGCAGTAGTCCTTCGTCATTGATAAAAATTTATTAACGAACATGGCATTTTAAATGAGCATTAACACGGTTTTCAGATGGGACGTTGAATGGAACTCTTCCTATTGTCAATGTTCCAACAGGGCTGCTGAGTGGGGGAGCAGGGGGGCAGGGGGGCCCAAGTGGGGGGCTGACCACCACCCGAGTGGGAGAGGTGGCCATGGCCCGAGTTGGGGGGAGAAACGGTGGGGGGGGGGGGGCAGTAGTGGCAGCGGCCCTGTCCCGAGCCCAGCTCTGTCTCTCGGCAGCCCTGTGTTCCACTCTTCATTTACAGCTTTAGATAGCCCTGATACAACTTGTCTGATGATTTTCACTAATTATATCATCAGCTTTTGATACACTAGACCATTCTGGGTGTCTTTTACTAAGACGCACTCATGTTTTTAGCGCACGTTAAAATTGGGTGCGCGCTAAACGTTAGAGACGCCAATGCATTCCTATGGGTGTCTCTAATGTTTAGCACATGCCCCATTGTAGCGCACACTAAAAACATGAGCGTAACTTAGTAAAAGGGGGGGTCTCTGTTTTTTATGTAATTTCAGAATTTAGGTATTGATTCATGGTGCTGAGGTGATTTGCCTCTTATTTCTTAGGACAGTTCCAGCAGGTGAAGGTGGGAGACAAGATCTGATTAATCTGGGTTATGTTCTGGAGTTCTTCAGAGATCAGCTCTCTCCATGCTTCCTATTAACGTCTATGGGGTAAATACTTAAAAGGATTTAACCAGACAGGAGAGGCTCCTGCCTGGTGAAATCTCGCTCATTGAACCAGCAACCGATATTCAGCATCACAGGGCCTGATGATCAAACGTAAATGCAGGCGCTAGAGGCCACTTGCGCCTGACTAGTGCCGCATTTACCCAGAGTCAATGATCAGAGGGTGTCTGGCGTGAGCGCGCAGGGAATACCTTCAGTCCTGGGGGTCCAGTGGACACCCAGACCCTCCAATGGCTGAGGTCCTGGTGGCCTTGTGCTCCCCCACACCCCCCCTGGATAGCAGCATGGGTAAATGGAGGGCCAACGGACCTCTAGTCCCCTGACTCCCCCCCCCAACATGAGGGCACAGGGAGGCTAGAGGTCTAGTGGAGGTCGGCAAGGGTCCTGAGTGCCTACCATGGGGAACAGTGCAAGCAGGCTGTTCCCCATAATGACAGGTCCGGACCTGCCATAAGATTTTGAACGGTATAGGTAGATGCTCAGGTCTGTGCATTACTCAGAATGCTCATTTTCATACTAATGAACTCCTTGCAATATATTTGCATAGAATTCTTGGTAGCTGCTAACAGCACAACTTTGAGCTGTCTGAGTGCATCTCATCTTCATCACTGTCGTCATGTCTCTCCTACTCTTCTCTGTATTCTCTTTCTCCTTCTCCTGCTCTTTGTTGGGGATATCAATCCCAATCCTGGTCCTCCTAATCACCCTACTCATGCAGGTCACACCGCAATGTCTCCAATCTAATTTCTGTTCCTCTCCTCTCCTCTTCTTTTCTGCTTTTCTCCTGTGCTATGTGGAATGCCGCTCAGTCTCCAACAAACTTTCCTACATCCATGACTTCTTTATCTCTCGTACTCTCCATCTGCTTGCATTAACTCAGACTCGGCTTTGCCCTGAAGACTATGCATCAGCTACTGCCCTGTACCATGGAGGTTACCGTTTCTCCCATACACTTCACCAGGTTGGCTGCAGAGGTGATGTTGGGCTACTACTCTCACCCTCTTGTAGATTTCAACCTCTTCTTCCACCTTAGTCTCATTGCTTTTCTTCCTTTGCCTCTTGCTTTTCTTCCTTTGACAGCCAGCATGGTTAAAAAGTGAGGTGAAGGAAGTTATTAGAACTAAAAGAAAATCCTTCAGAAAAAGCAAAAAGGAACTGACTGAAAATAATAAGAAAAGGCATAAGGAATGGCAAGTCAAATGCAAAGTGCTGATAAGGAAGGCAAAGAGGGACTTTGAAAAAAAGATTGCGTTGAAAGCAAAAACACATAGTACAAAATTTTTTAGGTATATAAAAGCAAGAAGCCAGCAAAAGAATTGGTTGGACCGCTAGATGACCGAGGGGTAAAAGAGGAACTCAGGGAAGACAAAGCCATAGCAGAGAGTGAAGAGATTAAATTAATTCTTTGTTTCTGTCTTCACCGAAGAAGATTGGGAGACATACCAGTGCCAGAAATGGTATTCAAAGCTGAGTCAGAGAAACTGAATAAAATCTCTATAAACTTGGAGGATGTAATGGTGCAATTTCACAAATTGAAGAATAGCAAATCTCCTGGGATGGATGGTATTCATCCCAGAGTATTGATAGAATTGAAAAATAAATTTGCAGGACTATTGTTAGTAATATGTAATTTCTTTACAGTCAAGCATAGCTCCGGAAGATTGGAGAGTGGCCAATATAATGCCAATTTTTTAGAAAGGTTCCAGAGGAGATCCGGGAAATTATAGACCATTCAGCCTGATGTTGGTTCCGGGAAAAATGGTAGACTATTATAAAGAACAAAATTACAGAGCATATTCAAAAGCATAGATTAATGAGACAAAGCCAACATGGATTTAGTGAAGGGAAATCTTGTCTCACCAACCTATTACATTTCTTTGAAGGGGTGAATAAACATGTGGATAAAGGTAAGCCGGTCGATATTTTGTATCTGGATTTTCAAAAGGCATTTGACAAAGTACCTGATGAAAGACTACAGAGAAAATTGGAGAGCCATGGGATAGGAGGTAGTGTCCTATTGTGGATTAAAAACTGGTTAAAAGATAGAAAACAGAGAGTAGGGTTAAATGGTCAGTATTCTCAATGGAGAAGGGTAGATAGTGGAGTTCCGCAGGGCTATGTGCAGGGACTGCTGCTTTTTAATATATTTATAAATGACCTAGACATGGGAGTAGCTAGTGAGGTAATTAAATTTTCTGATGACACAAAGTTATTCAAAGTTGTTAAATCGCAAAAGGATTGTGAAAAATTACAAAAGGACCAACTTAAAAGTTGGTGCTGTAATTTTACTGTGTTGTTGGCGGTAAATCGCCATTTACCGACAACAACACAGGCTGCTACCTATATGCCCTTGACAAAGCAAGAGACCGCAAAACAGGGTCCTGTCGGGCTTATCAGATTATCGGAGTTGCCTAAAGAGGTTTCACTAACCTAAACCGAAACCCGATGAGCTCCAGCCGTTGAAGTTATTAGACAGAGCTGGGAGCTTACAAGCTAAGTTGATTTTGTGCATTACTTGCTCATTAATTGCAATAATGTTTAATTTTTGAATTATTGAACAATGGTACCCACGGACAATGTTGTGCCTTTTTGCTGAAATTAATGAACAATATATAGGCAATTTTTTTCACATATGAGAATTAGCGGGTACCATTGGTTGGCTGGAGGTGGTCAATGATTACAAATACATACAGACCGGTGAGCCAGAACAACAGTTGGCACACACGGATATTTCTGACGTTATGAGATAACCTCCCCAGCCGTTCATGGCCCTATTGCAATACGTGAACTTTGTCCAGTTTTTGTTGTGTGCTTTGTACAAATTACTGTTGGACTAAGTTTAGCCATTATTTATTCTTTGTTGTTGTATTTCTAGGATAAGCAGCATAAAATGTATTGTACTCTTTTGGAATCTTGCCAGGTACTTGTGACCTGGATTGGCCACTGTTGGAAACAGGATCCTGGGCTTAATGGACCTTTGGTCTGTCACAGTATGGCAATACTTAATGTACTTATGTACTTAGGTATGAGATATTAGGTATTTCTTATTCTATTAATGTGAATGTCATAATATTTTGTAAGCTGCATTGAGCCTGCAAATGGGTTGGGAAAATGTGGGATACAAGTGCAGCAAATAAATAAATGACTATATTGTGTCGATAGCCAATTATAGCATGCAACAAACTTTTGAATTCATCAACACCGGGGAAAGATCTCCCAACCCTACCCCATTGTCTTTTTTTTCTCCAAATCAGCCCTAATGATGGATTATGAATGGAGGAAAGGGGAGACAAGATAGTCAAGAGTGGGTTTGTTCTAGTCAGATGGGTGTGTAGTGGTGTGTAGCAATATGTCGGCCTGAAAGGGTCTAACCAGACGTGGAGTGGAATGTGGGACTGGTGTAGGTGTGTTAAGTGCCCCATATGTTTAACTGACTGACTAAACCAAAGGAGACAGGCCTCAGAGCCAAAAAGCTGTTCTTTCAAATGCAGTGAGGGAGGTGAGAAAGGTGGCATGGGGTAGGGGTTGGGTAGATAACTAGTGGAGGTAGGGATATAAAAATAAAAAAAACTGTATGGCAATAGTATTGGGAAGTAGTAGTGCTGGATTTGACGTATGTTGCCACAGAGGTCATACGATTGTGAACATTTGTTGTCTTGTGTGTTGCTAATAATGAATTTGTAAATTAATGTGTTGGACTATCAACAGGAGATAGCATACAGTATCTGCTGCAGCCATTCCGTACTCTGTGTAAGCAATACATGTGAGCATTGAGTTTCTGCATTAACCATTTTTGTTCACTCCAGGCAATGGCAAAATAGTCTGGATTTTATGTGAGGAATCTGGGAGCAAAGGAACTTCTTAGGCCTTTGAATAAAGCTTTCCTCCTACTGCAGTGATTATAACATCTCGGAAGAGGAGTTCTGTTTTACTCAGTACAGTCTCCCTCTTGACTTTTGCCTCATCTTCTTTCCCCACAGCTTTTCTCTGACTGATCTCAGGATTCTTCCACTCAGTGTAGTAAAAGGATTCCCTGGACATAAGCACCTGAAGGATAACCAGATTTGATGGACTCAAGTTTGCTGATAATGTACCCTCCCCCAAAAAATTCTACTACGAGACATAAAACGAAATCTAAGTTCTCCAAGCATTAGGGAAAACCCTACCACTGAGAGTCTTAATTTGTTCCAGGCATAATTCTGATGAAATTATTTTCCATAGATCAACTGGCCAAATATGTCAGCTAGAACGTTAATCCAAATTTATTGCTCAAACAAGAACTGAACAACCAGTTAAATCATCTGGTATAATGTACTGAATAACGCAGTAAGTTCCTCGTGCATTGGAAATTGTTTTTTACAAGTAATCTTTGCCATGCTTTAGACGCAGATAGGTAAGAGAACTATTCTCCCATATGCAACAAGTTTAAGGGGTGAATATTTTGTTCTGGTAAGCACATTTTGATTGGGGAAACAAGAAATTCATTAAGACTAAAGTTTACCCTTCTTATAATTTACTTATTTGGAATCTACTTCTAACCAGCGGCTATCTGCCTAGGTTTTATTATGCTTCAATTTACTATTGCTGAGAGGCAGAAACTATTTGGGCAGAACGGTTTTGAACATTTTCTCAGCTTTGAAGATGTAGGTTTTGCACAGCTGTAGGGTCGTCTTAAATAGCTGCATCTATTGAAACAGTTTTACAGTCTTCCTCTCTATTTGTTCTCCTGGTGCGGGAAAAGCTATTCTCCTGTTGACCTCTAGCCAGTTTGGCTGAAGTGATTCCAGCTCCTCAGTGTCACTGTCAGATCTGTATCTTTTAGAAATAGTGCACCAATTACACTCTTGCTATGGGGTAAATATTCAACTAATGGTGGTGAGCGATTTTATAGTTGCCGCCAGCCATTTGTCTGATATTCGATGCCAGGCCATATCCAGGCACCAGCATTGACTATCCAGGTATGTGCAGATGGACAGCACTTATCAGTTAAGGCCCGTATTCATTATTACTTAGGGCCCTGTTTACAAAGGTGAGCCAGCGTTTTTAGCGCGTGCTAAAAATTAGTGTGCGCTGTGTAAATGTCCATAATATTCCTATGAGTGTCTACATGGTTAGCATGTGCTAAAAACGCTAGTGCGTCTTTATAAACGGGGCCCTTAATTAGATAGGTAAAACTGGGCAAAGATAGGACTGTTTTATGCAGTCCAATTTCTCCGGTTACCTTATCCGGTTACGTACGGCACGTAACCACATAAGTTCATGTTTATGTTTATTCCGGGACTAGATATACTGCCTTTACAAAATCAAGGTCAAAACAGTTAACAAAATCAATAAAATAGAAAAACCAAGAATTCCAATAAAAATAGGAAAGGGCACAATCAGCCAACATGATTAAAAAAAGAAACCAACATAGCAGGCACATACATACACACACAAACCCACCCTGACTCCACCCCCAGATTTGATGGACTCAAGTTTGCCAATAATGTACCCTCTCCCCTCCCACCCCCCCCCCCCAATCCTTCCCCCAAAACATAGCTGGTTTGGGCATAAGTGGTAGTCTCCAGTTAAGGGCCACTGAATATCCACAGAGTGCACTGCACAGGTAATTTAAGTGAGTCAGAGTTTCTTCTGCCTGGTGAAATTGCTTTGAATATTGACCCCTGTGCTTCTTATCCTTTGTAAGTGACATAAGTACATAAATATTGCCACACTGGGTCAAACCAAAGGTCCATCAAGCCCAGTATCCTGCCAATCCAGGTCACAAATACCTGGCAAGATCCCGAAAAAGTTCAATACATTTTATGCTGCTTATCCCAGAAATAAGCAGTAGATTTTCCCCAAGTCAATTTAATAATGGTCTATGGACTTTTCCTTTAGGTAGCTGCCCAGACCTTTTTAAAACCCTGCTAAGCTAACTGCCTTTATCACATTCTCTGGCAATGAATTCCAGAGTTTAATTACACGTTGAGTGAAGAAGCACTAATTTTAATACTCCTGCTCGGTGTCTGTCCTGGTATTCCTACCATCAGCATTTGTCCCTGAGCCTCGGGTGGAGCAGGAATTCCACAAGCTCAGAAGCATTCCAATGAATCAGAGCCACCACTCAGCCCATTAGAGAGTGGTTGTTCCAGAGGAGAAAGATGGAATAATGCTTAGAGGGCAAGGCATCTGGGAATCATAATTTTAGGAGAGTGTGCTGCTTTAAGAAAAAGACTGCTGGGTAAAGGTTTCATTAGACAATAAAAAGAAAGCAAGCCCTCTGCGGGGTAACAGAAACATGAAGTAGGAGTGGGGGTAAGGGTAGACCCACTGACTGCAAACAGGTGTGACCATTACTAACTACAATAAATACACCAACAAATAAAAGGGATTAAAAAAGGAATAACAGAGAAAAAAAACTGACAAAGTGTTACAAATAAATCAATAACAATAGTACATTAATTGGCCTGCAAGACAGACATTTTATTTATTTTTATTACATTTGTACTCCACACTTTCCCACTCATGGCAGGCAATGGAGGGTTAAGTGACTTGCCCAGAGTCACAAGGAGCTACCTGTGCCAGGAATTGAACTCAGTTCCCCAGGACCAAAGTCCACCACCCTAACCACTAGGCCACTCCTCCACTCCATACAATAATAATACAATATTAATATAGATCCGACATGGCCATGTTCTGTCTTGATGCCTCATCAGGGACACATGATATAGCATACAACATACCTAGAATAAATACCGAAAAATACAAAATTACAGTTACTAGAAATAACTTCTGTAGCTTTCAGTATTTTTTTAGACCAGCTTATTTTCTTACCTAGGTTTCCACTGCTTGATGTTTCAGTCATGCCTGCTTCAGGGGCTGCCAAAACAAGCAGAAAACATAATGCACTATAAGCTGCTACATTCATTTCACAAAATAAAAAGAAATCCTCTATTCAGGGCCAAAAATAATAACTCATTAGTACTAGCTGCAGGCTCAGCAACACAGACCTTAAAGACATTGAAATGGCACAGGTTGGAACACCTTTTCTAAAGTACGGAAAGGTAGGAGACTATTTTACAGCAAGGCTTGTGACACAGTTCCACATAAATAAACTGTATCAGCCTGTCTTTATTCATGAGAGGTGTTCCATCCCTTTTATCACTAGTTTTCCATTTAAGCCCACATCTCGGAGAGTGGGTTTCCAAAAAAATCTTATACTAAATCTCTCAAACTGCAAATGATCTAAAAATAAATAATCAGTTTGGTGATATTTAACCAGTCATTTGCATGAGAACTTAAAGAAAAAAGAAGCCCCCAATGCAAGTTCCTAGGATTTTATTTGAAGAAAAGTTTTTTTTTTGTTTTTGTCGCTCTTTTCTGAGCTTATTCTGGTGTAATAGCCTGAGCAGGGCGGGGCAGAGAGCCTCTTGCAGGCACAGCCAAGCCGCAAAGTAAAAGTAAGAAAATTTCTTTTAATGACGTTTCCCTCACAAATATACACAGAACCCTGTTCTCTCCATATGCCTGGAAACACAGGATTAAACATAAATCATTTGACAGTTCAAGTCCAGTCATCAAAAGGGATTGGCTCCTGCCAGGTTTCAGAAAATCACAGTTTGCACACGAGTATCAGCTTGGAGTTCAGTATTAAACAAAAAGGAAAATCCTGCCAGGCCCCAAAAGTCATGAATTATATTGTTGAAATGAGAACTCTTCCTACTTTGACCAGTCTTCTGGTCCTTTGCGCAAGTCATGGAGGGCATGTTCTGGAGGGCTGTTCCCTTCTGCTCCATGCCCTCCATGGTTTGTTTCTGCTCTGGGGGTTTTTCTCCCGTGGCTGAACCAGGCTTTCCATGCTGAGCAGTCTAGAGCTAGGTTCCTTTATGTGACCCTGTGTGGGAATATGCTTAAGGGGGACTGGTTGTTTCCTATATTCTCCATCACATGCTGCTATATCTTTTTTTGGTCTTATATTCTCTTTGTATTATTAACCACTAGTATTTCATCAATGGAAATCTCCAAACTTCTTTAAATTTTGTTAATAAGATAGTACTTAGCTTTTAATACGCAGAGCCGGCTATAAAGGGTTCTTCAAACTGAAATACAAACTAACGCATGCGTCAACCTTTTCCTACTTGAGCACACAATTCTGGAACGCGCTTGCCATACAACTTAAAAACGATCTATGAACTAACTAACTTCCGCTAACTACTGAAGACCCATCTCTTTAACAAGGCATACCACAAAGATCAACAAATGTGAACTCCTACACTTATATTCAGAATTGTCTTACAATATTTGCTTGTTATACTACTATTATGTTTTAATCATTATCATGTTACCCAAGATCCTTCTGTTATACTAAATGTCTATTTTCTTATATACTTCCACTATTCATGATGTATTGTAAGCCACATTGAGCCTGCAAAGAGGTGGGAAAATGTGGGATACAAATGCAATAAATAAATAAATAAAACATGTTATATCTTGATGACATTAGAATAAGGCTGTCACCATGTATGGCAGGCATTTAAAATTGTGTGTGTGGGGGGGGGGGGTTGTCCTTGAAAAAGCCGCTTGACAGCAAGACATGTAACATGTCGGATTGAAGAACCCTAATGAATCCCAGAACAGTGTGTCAATCAGATTTACCAAAAGACAATGTAAAGAACCAAGGTTTTAATGAAGTCTTAAAAAATTCGAAGGAAGTCCTCAGACTGAAGAGAAGGAGGAAGATTGTTCCAAGTGTGGGAAGCGAGAAAATAGAAAGCGCTGTATCTAGTGGAATCACAAAATGGTTGCTTGGGGCCAGGAAGAACCAGACGATGGTCATTTAGGGAGTGAAGAGTATGAGAGGGGTTAAGCATGCTAGATAATCCGGAACCCCAAAGCAAAAGGCATGAAAAATCATTGTAGTCACTATTTAGCTGAAAAGGTGATATTTGGTCCACTAACCAAATAAGCACATAAAGTTAAGACAGCAAAAATGCTGTCCTAATTTCACAAGTCGAATTAACCAGGCAATGGTCTGAATATCAGCTGGTGCCCAGTTAACTTCTGGGTCAACACACATAATCAAATATTCTTTTTTTTTATTTTTTTTATTTTATTATTTATTCATTTAAACAATATTTACAAGAAACATCTTGGTTAGGATAGAGTCAATAATAAGAATTACACAAAGTGAATATAAGAACAAGGAAAAAAAAAAAGAAAGCATAATGGGAAAGAAAAAGTAAATAAATCTTTACTTTTCAAAATCTTATGACTCTCAAGTCCATAAATGGAGATCCAAGATTAAATAATCTAGGGGAGAAATATAACACAAGAACTATTTAAACGGCAATTCTTGCTCTGCTAAGAAATTGTACATCTTCTTCTTAATGCTTCTCCATTTTAACTGAGGTTATCAGTGTTGAAACGTGAACAGGTTCAGTAAACATATATTTTTTACCCCCAAGCCTTATTATGCACTTGCAGGGGTACCTTAAAAAGAAGGTACCCCCCAAGTGCAAAACATCTGGCTTAAGGAGCAAAAATTGTTTCCTCCGTCTTCTTGTCTCCTTAGAGACATCAGGAAATAGCATTATTCTGAAACCCAGAAAGGGTTTCTCTTTATTTTGGAAAAACAGACGGAAAATCCAGTTCTTATCAGGCATCAATGCGACAGTCACCACCAAAGTAGCGGTCGTCGCCAAGTCAGAGTCAGAGGTCTCAAGCAAAAGAGAGACATCTATCGATTTTTCTTGATCCAAATTTTTTCCTGGGACATAATATACTTGTGAAAAGGGTGGAAAGTCCTTTTCCAAGATATTCAAACCTTCAGAAAAATAGCGTTTCAACATATCCAAAGGAAGAACATTTAGAGGGGCATAATTGAACGAAAACGCCTATCTCCATGGGCGTTTATCTCCGAGAACGGGTCAGTGAAGGGGCGGACCGAACCGTATTTTCGAAAAAAATAGACGCCCATGTTTTATTCAACAATGTGTGAGCTGGGCGTTTTTGTTTTTCAGCGATAATAGAAAATGAAAGCGCCCAGCTCAAAAACGAATAAATCCAAGACATTTATTCGTGGGAGGGGCCAGGATTCGTAGTGCACTGGTCCCCCTCACATGCCAGGACATCAACCGGGCACCCTAGGGGGCACTTTTACAAAACCAAAAAAAAAGGTCAAAGAGCTCCCAGGTGCATAGCACCCTTCCCTTGTGTGTTGAGCCCCCCAAATCCCCCTCAAAACCCACTGCCCACAAGTCTACACCATTACTATAGCCCTAAGGGGTGAAGGGGGGCACCTACATGTGGGTACAGTGGGTTTGGGGGGGTTGGACGACTAATAAGCATTAAGCAGCACAATTGTAACAGGTAGGGGGGGATGGGCCTGGGTCCACCTGCCTGAAGTCCACTGCACCCCCTAACAACTCCTCCAGTGACCTGCATACTGCTGCCAGGGAGCTGGGTATGACATTTGAGGGTGAAAATAAAAATGTGTGAAACATCATTTTTTTGTGGTGGGAGGGGGTTAGGTACCACTGGGGGAGTCAGGGGAGGTCATCCCCGATTCCCTCCAGTGGTCATCTGGTCATTTAGGGCACTTTTTGGGGCCTTATTCGTGAAAAAACAGGGTCCAGGAAAAGTGTCCTAAATTCTAGCTAAAAACGCATACTTTCTTCCCATTATCGCTGAAATGCGCCCATCTTTGTTCGGCAGATAACCACGCCCCAGTTCCGCCTTCACCACACCTCTGACACGCCCCCATAAACTTTGTCCGCATCCGCGACGGAGTGCAGTTGAAAACGCCCAAAAATCGGCTTTCGATTATACCGCTTTATTCGTTTTTGTGAGATAAACGTCCATCTCCCGATTTAGGTCGGAACTTGGGCGTTTTTCTCATTCGATTATAAGCTGGTTGGTAACCTAGGAAAATTGACAAATCTCAGGTTATGATTTTTAGTGAAATTATCAAATATTTCCATTTTTTGCCTGATATTTGTCACATCTTTCAACATCGTAGTTTGTATTGTTTCCAACTTCATAACCCTTTGATCAATTTTTTCTACTTTTTCGTTCAAAACTTTAGTCTCTTCTTCCTTTTTTTGCAATTCCATTTCAATATGCTTTACTTTTGGTAAAACCTCATTAACTTGTTTAAGGAAAATCTGTCCCAGGTTAGACATTAAGTCCCACAAAACATCTAGAGTCACTTCCTTTGGTTTTACCGCTAACTCTTTAGGAAGTTCAAACCTTGCTGAAGACTGCTCACGATCTTCACTTCGACTCTCAGTTTCTCTCCCTTCATTCCCCACCGGCACTGTGGGCAAACTGCCCTCCATTCCCTCCTCAGATAGAGTCGACGCTTCTCCCCGGCATTCTCCTGGGTCCGTGCCTTCTTCCAAGGGGGACCCTGTCGGGTCAGAGAGGAAAGAACTTGCGCCGAGGGGTTGAGGAGGCAGAGTTCGCGCTGCGGGGCTCAAAGTTGTTTCAAGACCAGGGGAAGCCGAAATCTCCCTTTCGCCGACGTTCCCTACTGGTGGCATTCCGCATTCAGGTACAACTGCTCGTGGCCTCAAAAATTGGTCAATTGGACCCGGTAAAGGAGGTTGAGGCGGGGAAGCTGTGCCCGCTATTCTCCCCCTACACTTCGGCATCTTGGGAGCGAGGTTCAGAGCGTCCTAACAGAGCGACGCCATCTTGGATCCATAATCAAATATTCTTGCACATGCCCTGGCATTGAATATCTGAAGTTAGTTCACTAGCAGCTTACTACCTCCCTCCCCCCCCACCCCCCCCACCCCCCCATAAAAATATTGCAAGAAAAGTTACACTGTAGATGTGGGGAGAGCTGGAAGGCAAATGATATTTACAAATATTCTAATGCCAGCATCTGACCTGACGAACACTAGTTACTAGAGCTGCAATATAACCGGCTATCCACCAATATTCAGTGCCTCGCCAGCTAAGTTTGGAGCAGTTGAAGATTACAGCTGGCAGCGTGGAGACAGAGTTGGTTCTGCATATCAGGTCACCTGATAATAATACTGGTTTTAGCGATTTCAAGATTATTTTTTAGTGGTCACATCGAAATATGATGATTACAGTGGATACACAAGCTTTCTAATGGAGCGATATCAAATGATTTAAAAGAGCTGCATTTTGGTGGTTCAAGTTGTGGAGCATTTGACAATGATATATCACTGGATTTGGACTCTCATATTTTGGAGTTTACAAGACAATTTGTGTGACCATTTAAGTCTCACATTGGACTTATTTATTGGTATTATTCAATTTAAAGAGTTCATACTTTGTTGTTCACAGGATTATGTGGTCTGACTGGTATGAGTGAAAGGCTTGAATGTGCTTTGTGTGAATTGTTAACTTTATAAATGTATTGAAATAAAAGATAATTATATAATCTTTTGTAAATTCTGGAGTATTTAATTAAGAATACTGTATATTTTGCCCTAGTTTATCTTAGTATATCCCCTGAGTTTGGATTATAGCCAAATTAGACCACCAAAATAGCTGGAAAATATTTGGCTGATTTAAGCTTAACTGGCCAGCGCTGAATATCGGCTTGGCTGGTTAAATTTAAACTGGCCATAAAACATCCGGATATTCAATGCCAGTCACCAGAAACGGCCTGGCATTGAATATCCAGGCTGACTGCCAACCTCAGGAGTGTGCCAGGCTCCCTCTCAAGGTTTGAATATCAGGCCCTATGTTACTGTTACCCATGGCATTTTTTTACAGGGTAAAGTTTATTGTGTAATAGTAACAGACATTGCCTGTCTGGATCTTCTACCTTGTTTGTAGTGAGAGAAAGGTAAGAAAGGTCACAGTTCTATCTTGTGCACAGATAGAGTTTTGTTATGTTTCCATATCTCTTAACTGACCTCTCATCTAGTCATTTCTGACAGCACAAGCAGGAAACCAGGATTGTTTCTCCTCACCATCAGATTTTGGATAAACATAGAGAAGACTGTAGCTCCTTGTGACTCTGGGCAAGTCACTTAAACCTCCATTGCCCCAGGTTCAAAATAAGTACTTGTATATAATATGTAAACTGCTTTGATTGTAACCACAGAAAGGTGGCATATCAAGTCCCACTCCCTTTCCCTTATGCCACAAGACAAGTACAAATAATTGAGTCCTGGTCTCACTAACAACTTGTACATGAGCATTATCACCTCCTTTTTTTTTCTCTCATTATACACCTCTCAGTGCAGCCGAGCATCCTTCTGGCCTTGGCCATGACCTTGTCACATTGTTTCGCCACCTTGATATCCTCAGACACTATTACTCTAAAGTCTCTGTCCTCATCCATGCACATCAACCTCTCATCTCCTATCACAGATAGCTCCTTTGGATTTCTGCACCCCAAATGCATCACCCTACATTTCTTCACATTAAAGCTTAACTAACAAGCATTAGACCAAGCTTCTAATTTTTGTAGATCACTTCTCATCTCCTTCTGGGGTGTCTGCAAAAAGGAATACTTTCCCTTCTAACCTTCTAGCAATATCACTCACAAATACATTGAACAGAATCAGCTCCAGATTGGATCTCTGAGGCATTCCACTACTCATCTTTCTTTCTTTTGAGTGAATTCCATATACCACTGCTCTCTGCCACCTATCAGTAAGCCAATTTCTGATCCAGTTTACTACTTCAGGTCCCATCCTCAAGCTTCTCAGTTTATTTCTTTTTTATTTATTTTTATTTATTTATTTGTAGCATTTGTACCCCACATTTTCCCACCTATTTGCAGGCTCAATGTGGCTTACATTTGCTGTAGTGGCGATTGCTATTTCCGGTCTACAGAGTTGCACATGGTTTTACATTCAGTGCATACATACATGGTATAAGAATACATTGTGATCTTGCGTAGGTGTCAACATTATATTATTGCTCAGTTATCGACATTAGGGTAGAAAGTGATAGTGTTTGGCAGTGAGGTTAGTCAGCATTGTGTGGTTACATAGTAATCGATTTTAGATTAGAAGTGGGATTGTTTGTTTATTAAAAGCATTGAGGTTATTTGATCGAGTGATTAAGGTCGATCCTTCTATGAGGAACAGTATGAAAGACTTTGCTGAAATCTAAGTAGACCACACTGAGTGCATGCTCTTGATCCATTTCTTTTATCACCCAGTCAAAGAAATCAACCAGATTTGTTCAACATGATTTGCTCTTGGTAAAGTCATGTTGCCTCAGACCATGTAACTCATTGGATTGTAAAAAGTTGACTATCCTTTCCTTCAGTAGCATCTCCATTACCTTTCCCACCACCGAGGTAAGGCTCACTGATCTGTAGTTTCCCACCTCTTCTCTATTAGTCTTTGTGAACAGAGATCGCATCGGTCTTTCTCCAACCCTGTGGCACTTCTCCAGTCTTCAAGGATCTATTAAACAGATCTATTAGAGAGCCCACCAAAAACTCTTTAAGCTCCCTCAATATCCTGGGATGTATCTCATCCAGTTCCATGGCTTTGTCCACATTCAGTTTTGCAAGTTGTTCATCAACACTTTCTGTCATGAACAATGTGGTATCTGTGCCATCCCCATATGGAGCTTTGCCAGGTTTTTCTTCTGTAAATCCTAAACAGAAGTAATTGTTGAGCCATTCCACCTTTCCCTCATCACTTTCTACACATTGATCATAGTATTTTTGAGTCTCTGGCCATCCTTCTTTTGCCAATATACCAGTAAAAAATATTGTCGCCTCACTTTACATCTCTAGCCTGCACTTTTGCTATCCCGATTTATTTCTTCATCTCTCTCAGCAGTATTCTTTTTTGTGTTCCTCTTTTTTGGCTTATTTTTTTCTCTTGCTCTTTTACTTGACTTTCCTTGACTTGCCCTTTTTATAGCACCTTTCAATTTAGCCCTACTGTCCCTCCACTTCCTTTAACCTGCCAGTTCCTCTTCACGTTCTTCTCCATTTTGCTGCAGTCTGTGTATTTGAAATCCAGGGTTTGAGTTTGGTATGAATGGACTCAACTTTAGCTCTTGGGTCAAACTATACCATGCATGGATCATTGCCAACCAGGTGGGCTTTGGCCTGTGCCTCAGTAGTCTCTGCCTTCCTTTCTTGATACAGCATTTACAGAGTAATGTCTAGACAAAAAATAAAACAGAGAAAAGAAAATAAGATACCACCTTTTTATTGGACTAACTTAATACATCTTTTGATTAGGTTTCGAAGGTAACCCTTCTTCTTCAGATCAGAAATAAGCAAATGTTGATAACAGTATATATAAGTGAAACATCAAAGCATTCCAATGTCAGTCTCACAGGAAGAGGGTGGGGTGGGTAATGTGAGAAATATGGGAGCTGGGTGGATAAGAGACAGGGAAAGAGGCATGATAAGAGGGTGACACCCTTACCATGCTCCCATGTTTCTCACCTTACCCACCCCCACCCTCTTCCTGTGAGACTGTCATTGGAATGCTTTGATGTTTCAGTTATATATACTTTATTTATCAACATTTGCTTATTTCTGATCTGAAGAAGAAGGGTTACCTTCAAAAGCTAATCAAAAAATGTATTAAGATAGTCCAATAAAAAAAGGTATCATCTTATTTTCTTTTCTATGTTTTTTATTTTATTTCTATTGATTGTCTTTAAAAGTGGACTAACAAGGCTACCACATCACTCTACTCAGAGTAATGTTCAAATCATCTTTTTGTGTAGTTAGAAGCAGCAGCAGTGACAGTGTTAGCAGTAGCTATTGCAGCTGCCATTTGTTCCTCTTGTACTCCTCTCTAACTTCAGGGCAGTCTCTTGTTTAATAAAACTTGTGCATATCTTTGCAATTTTTGCTTCAGCATGCACTCCTGCAACAGCTATGCTTCTTGTGGACCAGTTTGAGTGTGTTGACTTTACTGACCTTGAAGATCTTGATGTATGTCTAGAAGAGCTGAAATGCTGTGAGGTGACTTGGGTCGAGTCCCATCCTGGCCTCTGCCTTTTTTGATAGTATCCTCCACTAGGTTCTTGCATTCCTGATCTATGCCTTCCTGAAGGTCCCTTTCTTCTAAGTATTCGTATGTAATATACTCCATTAGGATGTTGAGATATTTTTCAAACAGAATTTCATAAGACTTGTTACTAGACCAGTGGTTCCCAAACATTCTCAGGTCACAGCACTCCTAGGCTACATATTTCTTTTCAAGTCTCCCCTCCAGCTCCCTGCCCCGCCCCCATCACCACTGAGTCCTAGCCCAAGCCCCACTAGCTGAAGAGGTCTACTGCCTGAGGTCCAAGCACCATGCTTCTTGCATAAGCAAATCAGTAGCATGCTTCAGTCACCAACACCTGCATTCCTATGCATGCCCTCTCCCCCTTCCATCCAGCATCTGCCCTCCTTGTCTCCCCCTTCATCCAGTGTCTCCCTCTTTCTCCTTCCTTCCATCCGTCTGCCCTCCTTGTCTCCCCCTTCCATCCAGCGTCTGCCCTCTATCTGTGCCAAGTGAATCCCCTTTCTTTGTTTTCCAAAAGATCTGACTAGAACTTGGTCCCCTATCCTCAGTGACTCTTCTGGCCCAATCAGAATATGCATACCTACTGTCCAAATGATTTAGCACAGCAGAAGTCCAGTGTTGGTCCAGACACTCTCCATGAGCATGTTGGTGCCTTCAAAAGGGGCACACAGGCATTATCACATATTTGGGGGTTATAAATCTGTCCAGCTTCACCCCCCCCCCAAGATAAAATAAGATGTTCTCTGTGCTAACAGTGTCCTTGGTCAGCAAGCACTGTCCATGGGCTGATAGAGAAATAGGAAATGTCCAAGCAGCCATTTTATTCTTGTTCACACAGATGATTCAGGTTCAGACCTGTATAGTACATAGGCCTCAGTTGTGCACAGGGTGACACACACCTGGGATACCTCTACAGGGGTATGTCTACTAAAGCATGCAAGGTAATAGGTGGGAAGGGGCATTTATGATATGATGTCTAAATCCAATTTTGGATGTTTTGCTGAACAAATCCAAAAGTCAAGTGGAAAAAAACATGGCTTTTTTTCAACCTGAAAACATCTATCTTTTTGTTTTGAAAATGGCCATTTTCTAGATGTTTTTAGATGTTTTGTGTTCAGTGCATTTTTTTTTTGTGATCATTTTGGGGAAAAAAAAGTCTCCAAGGGAAAAATGCACCAAAACAAGCCAGTAGGACATATGGCGGGCCAATATTCTTAGTAGACTAGACACAGACATCCCAGCAGCGGGCACCCTAGGGGGTACTGCAGTGGACTCCACATAAAATGTCCCAGGTACATATCTCACCATTACCCCCTTATATTGTATGGAGATCCCTCAAAAATTCACCAAAACATTAGTGCACCCAACTGTCTACCACTACAATAGCTCATATGGCTGCAGGTGTCACCTATATGTGGGTACAGTAGGTTTGTGGTGAGGTTTGGAGGGCTCATGCTTTCCACTACAAGTGCACCAGTTAGAGTGAGATATGGGCCTGGGTCACCTTCTGTACAGTGCACTGCACTGACTTCTAGGCTACAGCAGGGACCTACTTGCTGCTCTAATAGGACTGGCCATAACATCTGAAGCTGTCATAGAGGCTGGTATGTACTGTTTCTTTCACATCTTTAGGGGATGGGTGGGGTTCGGTGACCACTGGGAGAATAAGAGGGGGGAGGTCATGCCTCAATCCCTCCAATGGTCATCTGGTCATTTAGGGCACCTTTAAATGACTTATTTGTGATCGAAACAGGTCCAGACCAAAACATCCAACTTATAGCCCTGGACATTTTTGCTTTATTCCATTATGGCAGAAAAACGTCCAAGTTGTGGTAACGCCCCAAATCCCACCCCAACATGCCCCCTTGTGATTTGGATGTACTGTAGATGAAGTGCATAGAAAAACCTCTAAAAATGGGTTTCAAAAAATAATGATTTGGACGTTTTTGCAACACAAACCCGCCCCTTTTTGGATGTTTTTCTGTTTGAAAAATGAGCCCCTTAGTGTGTGCTAATGCGGGACTTTCCCGTGTGCTAAGCCCATTTCTAGCCCACCTAGGAAATGAAGCATTTTCAACTATTTCTTTTTCAGGTTGTGTGTTAATGTTTCCAATAACGTGCATAACTTGAAAAACTATTAAGGCAATAAGGGCTTCTGCATTATGGACGCACTAACCAGTTAGCACATGCAAATGTTGGCAAGCCAACTGAATAGCACACCCATACTCCCTCCAAAAATAAATACAAAATATAAATAATATATACTTAGCATGCGCAAAAAAAGTTACAAACCAAAAAAACATTTAATGCACTTTGCGCTAAAAGTTTAATTCACGCTAAGTGCACATTAGGGTTTAACACCCTTTCATAGACATACCCCATAGTGTCTCTCCCTTTCTGTTTCATAACATTCCCAGACTTTTGGGGTCAATTTGACCATTTGCCTAGGCTTGGTACAGTCTTCCATTTACTGAATGTGAAATGAAGCTTCATGCGTTGCAGTCAGGGTATTTTTGGATGAATTCTGGTGTTTTCTGCACTGATGGGCTGATGCTCAGAACTCCTGCAATAAGCCAACAGTGCAGAAAACATACCGCTGGAACAGCGCAGAAACCTAGCTCGCCAATGCTCAAAGGAAATCGTGTTCAAATTATATGTGCCCTGTAAAAGTGAAAGCAAGGGGGAATGTGCTTGGCGCATGGGGAGACGGGTTTGCAGTAAGCTCAATTTATGTACCAGGCAAACCCAAATGTGAAGCACGCATTGGCGTCCGTTTTCTGTGCCTTTAAATATAAGCGTTTCAATTTTTATTTTTTTAACTTGGAAGGCTTATATTTAAATGCAGAAAACAGATGCCAATATGTGCTTTCACTTTGAGGTTTGCTCTGACTCGCACGCTTAGAGGTTTGCGTGGGCTTCCTTCTGCTTCCAAATTAAATAAAAACTGGCAGATTTTAAAGCAAGAATCATGAGAAATCTTAACACCCTAATGCCTGCTCCAAGCTGGCATTATTTTTTCAGCGGTAAAGCGGCTTTGTTTTGTGCGCTCTTCTCTGGGCATTGGGAGGAAATGGCCTCATTGACATCCATTTGACTACATTTGCAAGTTCTTTGCTCTAACCTTTGGCGTGTGCACGTTCCCACCCATGCTACAGCCTCTGATCATTCTGCACTCACTAATGTGGGCGCTAGTCCTTCGCTAATCGCCTCTAGCGTCCGCATTTGGTTCTGAGCATCGGTCTATGAGTTGGAGATTTTAGCATTTGTTTTCAGCAATTAGATTGCTTTCTACTAGATTAAGACTTGTCATTTTTATAGTAATTGTACAAATTGACACTAATCTGGCTGTTTAGCAATTGTTTCAGTTTCTTTGCAAACAAGCTGCCAAATTTCAGATTACACTGGCAAAGGAGGAAGGCAGCTCCAGTTCCTTTGATCTGCAGATTCAGGCAGCAATGGCTTTGCACGGGAACAGATTTGTGCTAGAAATGACTATTAAGAAACTGCTTTCCCCACACTCCTGTGAAAAGTACTTCTTTTCAATATTTTTCTGTGATTTGCCTTTTTTCTCATAATCAGGCTAAACACACTGCTCTTCACTGATAGACCAATGCTTAGAACGCCTGCGGTAAAGCCAACAGCGCAGAACCCAAACCACCAGAACAGCGTAGAAACTAGCTCGCCAATGCTCAGAGGAAATGGTATTCAAATTATATGTGCATCGAACAAGCGAAAGCAAGGGGGAATACTTGGTGCATGTGCAGAAGAGTTTGCAGTAAGCTCAGCTCATGCGCCAGGCAAACCCAAAAGTGAAGCACACATTAGCCACTGTTTTCTGCGCCCTTTCCTGTCTGAGCACACTATCAGAACCCTCATCCACACTCTTATCACCTCTCGCTTAGACTATTGCAACTTGCTTCTCATAGGTCTCCCACTTAGCCATCTCTCTCCTCTTCAATCTGTTCAAAATTCTGCTGCACAACTAATGTTCCGCCAGTGTCTTTATGCTCATATTAGCCCTCTCCTCAAGTCACTTCACTGGCTTCCTATCCGTTTCCGAATACAGTTCAAACTCCTCTTATTGACTTATAAGTGCATTCACTCTGCAGCTCCTCAGTACCTCTCCACTCTCATCTCTCCCTACATTCCTCCCCGGGAACTCCGTTCACTGGGTAAATCTCTCTTATCTGCACCCTTCTCCTCCACTGCTAACTCCAGACTCCGTTTCTTTTATCTTGCTGCACCATATGCCTGGAATAGACTTCCCGAGCCTGTACGTCAAGCTCCATCTCTGGCCGTCTTCAAATCTAAGCTAAAAGCCCACCTTTTTGATGCTGCTATTAACTCCTAACCCGTATTCACTTGTTTAGAACCATTTTATCATTCTCACTTTAATATTCCCTTAGCTCTTGTTTGTCCTGTTTGTCTGTCCTAATTAGATTGTAAGCTCTGTCGAGCAGGGACTGTCTCTTCATGTTCAAGTGTACAGTGCTGCGTACGTCTAGTAGCGCTTTAGAAATGATAAGTAGTAGTAGTAAATATAGGCTTTTCAATTTTTTTTTATTTCTTTTACTTGGAAGGATTATATTTAATGCTGGAAACAGGTGCTAATGTGTGCTTTCACTTTTGGGTTTGCTCTGACACGCACACATTCGTCTTTCACTACCAGCGCTTAGGGACTTGCACGGGCTTCCTTCTGCTTCCAAATTAAATAAAAACCGGTTAAATTTTAAAGAAATAATTGTGAGAAATCCTCTCTTCAAACACCCTGATTCCTGCTCTGAGGGCGGCTTTGTTTCGTGCGCTGTTCTCTTAGCACTGGAAGGGAATTTGCATGCTATTTGCGCTAATCTTTGGCATGCACATTGTCTCCCATGCTAGAGCCCTCTGAGCATTCTGCAGTCACTAACGCTGGTGCTAGTCCAGCGCTAATCGCCTCTAACGCCAGCGTTACATTTTGAACATTGGCCTATGAGTTTTTTAACCAGGAGTCTACCAGCGAGCTTTTCTGAGAGAAGGTGTCATGTGGCTTCTGTATTTCCTTTATAGCAATCGCTTCCGTTTCAGAGAGTGTCATTCTACCGGCCCTCTAATACTTCTTTTTACTTTGATTATTTTTATTTTTTATTTTTTTTGCTTTACCGATTTAAAATATATGTCTTTTTACCACTACATAAATTTACGTGTGTACATTTTAAATAATTATAATTAGTGTCAATAATTGCTTGTTAAAAAGCCAATTATTGGCCCTTATCAGCTCGTTATTCAATTAAATTGCACATGCAAATTGGGCACCTGCCCAAATTTGCATGGACAATTTTTAACACATTTTTAACACATAGAATTAGGCCGTAAGCATAAATTCAGTTTCAGCAATTACGCATGTAATTCCTGGTATAGAATAGTACACAAGTAACAGTATTCTACAACCCACACACATAAGTTCTAGGAACGCCCCTGACCCACTCATTCCCCTCCTACATCCATGCCCCCTTACAGTGGCACGCTACAGATTTTGCATGCTTAATTTGCAGAATACCGACTAAGGGCAGTTATGCACATAACTACAAATCAGTCAGTGGTGTACCTAGGGTGGGGTGGTGGGAGCGGTCCGCCCCGGGTGCATGCCGCTGGAGGAGTGCAGAAAGCAGCTGCGCAGCTGACGGCTCCACTGGTTCCCTGCTCCCTCTGCCCGGAACAGGTTAATTCTGCTCCCTCTGCCCCGGAACAGGTTAATTCCTGTTCCGGGGCAGAGGGAGCAGGTAACCAGCGGAACCGACAGCCGCGCGGCTGCTCCCAGCAGGTAAAAATGCACCTGGGTGGGTGTTGATGCGCTGGGGGGTGTTGTGCTACATCCGGGGGAGGACACCGCTGCACCCGGTGGGGGGGGGAGTGCAGCGGCGATCCGCCCCGGGTGGCAGCCGACCAAGGATCACCACTGAAATTAGTGCCAGTTAACACCAATTGTAGTCAATTATTGGCTATTAATGCCAATTACCAGCTAATTTACCAATTAGATTCCATGAGTAACTGACAATAGCATGCAAGCTTATAGAATTAGGGGGATAGGGGGTAACTTTATATTCATTTTCACACATATGTGACTGTGTATATATATTCATAGGCTGTTACAGAATTCTACTGGTGTAAAAATATGCATGATAACATGATGGCACAAATTGTGCCGCTAGGCATGTATAGGGGTAGAGTTGCCTGTGATTTCTGCCACTTACGCTAGTATTTTAAAAAGACACGTAGGTGCCAATGTGTCTATACAACAGCACCCAAGGAGGTGCCTACTCACTCTCTTATACCAGGTGCCCCTTTATAAAACTACCTTCCTAGTGGCCCAATGTCAAAAAATTATGGGAGCAAATCTATACCAGGGCACCTTTATTTAGGTGCCCCAGTGCTGCACGAGAAACACCTATTCTATAATAGCATCTAGGTGGCAATGTTCCCTCTAAGCTGTGTGGGAGTCCTCCACCTACAGTCCTGCCAGTGGGTGGCGCAGTTTCATTATCACATTTTCAGTAGTGAGGGACAGTCAAGCTCTGCAGGACTCCAGGGAACCTGCCTGTCCCTAGTGATTGAAATACAATATTGAAGCACCCCACACACACACACACACACACTGGCAGCAGTGCAGTTGGAGGACTCCCACTCAGCAAAGAGGGAACAGTGCTCGGTGGCCCAATTTCATTATAGAATACAAGATGTCACCTAAATTTAGACACAGATAAATGGGTGAGCGTGATTTCCACCTTTGTTTAAGATGCATGTGTAAGTTGGAGACATGCCCACACCCCATGCTCCGCCCACATATACTCCCCTTGTAGTTCTGTGCTATACCACTTACATGCTTTCTTGTAGAACATGTAGTGCATTTCATGTGCATGTGCCACTTTTCTGTGCACTCACACGACAGTTATAGAATTGCCTTTTATATGTAAAAGTGGCACCAATGAAGCAGTGACAGAGAAAATAAACAACAGAGGATTAAAGAAAGATACCTTTCTTAATCCTTCATTTAAAGCCCTGACTGAGACGGGCACTTTTATGAAATTTATAGCACATTTCTCCTTGCTGAGTTGGCAATGTGTATGTGATGAGGGTGTGTGTAAAGGGAAAAGAGATGCTTATCTGGGGGTGGGGAGAGGTAGTGGGAGAGGGTGTATACAGCCTGTGTGTGGGAGAGTAGGGTGTGTATGTGAAATGTGTGTGCTTGTATAGGACAGCGTGGAGCCAGGGAGGGTGTCGAGTGGATGAATGTTTCGTGTTTCAAGTTTATTAATATTTACTACCCCGCCTTACAGACATGCCATCTAGGCAGCTTACAATCTAATAAAGAGCAGAATAAGAAAAAGAAAATAAAAATTTAAACAAGACAGACAGTTTAGGGAAGGGGGGAAAGAACGTCAATTTCGATAGGGAAGAGGGGAGGGAAGAAACAAAAGGTAAGCTTCACTGTCTTCCAGGGGACCCTGTCTACGTCTCCAGTGCATGAATGTGAGGCATGTGTGGCTGTCCTCGGCACTCTCTCCCCTTTCTCTCCTCACACTCTTATTGCTTTTTCTCTCCTCTTCTCCCTCTCTTCTGCTCCCCCATCCCTGTCACGAAATGCAAAGGTATGGAGTTTCTGTTGGCATGCTCCACTTCTCTGTGGGGTTTCACCTTCAGCTGGCGAGACTTTAAGAACCTCTGTTGGTCCTCTGCACCTCACTGCACACAGGTCTCCTCCTCCTCCATCTGCTCTGCTATCCAGACACACATGCACAGATGCACAGAAGCATTAATGCCTGCAGACGGAGGGACAGACATGCGGAGGGCCACATCATCAACAGCAGGCGCTCTTACTTAAGCAAAATGCATCTAAAATATGTTTGTACCAGTGGCATAGCCAGACCTGACATTTTGGCTGGGCCCAGCGCTAATATGGGTGGGCACCTCTGCACCGAGAGAAAACCGCCGGCACCTACACTTTTATTTTAGCTTTTTAATTTTAAACTAGGTACTGCAGAGACCATCCCCATCCAAAAACCCACCAAAATGAGAGAAAGACAACTTTTTTTAAAATTAAGCTAGCTTGGCACTATTAAAATTTATTGTTGGGGAATTTTGGGGTGGGGATGGGCTCCTCATTGCCCTAGGCAGTGAAACATCTACCCCCCTCCCATCCAGAAGCCCACTACCAGGCCAAAGCCATTATTTTGATTACAAAAGAGTAATCAAAATGCTGGCTGGTCATGGTGGTGGGCTTCTGGGTGGGGGTGGGCTCTTCACTGCAGGTATATTTTAATCATTAAATATATACATTTTTTGCTCTAGGCAGTGAAGTGCTTACCCCACCCAGAAATTCCACAACAATAAATTTTAATAGTGCCCAGGCCAAAGCTAGCTTAATTAAAAAAAAAATTACATGATGATGTTAAAATTGTGATGTAAAAAAAAAGCATTAAAAATGTTATTACCTGCAGTGCTGGACTGGGCTGGCAGCTGCTTGGCAGTAAAGTTGCACCACGGTTCGGTACTGAGACAGGAACTCGATTGATTCTCAAATCTCGAAGAACCTTTCCTTTCCCACGTTTCCAGGGCCAGGCTCGCACTAGCTCAGTCACAGTGCTCAATCCTGTGTGCAGCTATTATTTTAGCCTGCCCTGCCCAGATGATGGCCACGAGCGAGCAGAGTGAGCGTGAGCCTGAGCACACCGCCGCACATAGCCACGTCATACGGTCATACCACGTAGGATGGAACGACGACGAAATGCGCAACGCAACCTGCATTTCAGTGCTAACTGCGTGCCGCGCCGAGCCAACTGCCGATTCTGTCTGCCTCTGCAAGCCCGAAAGGACACTGGAGCCTGGAGATCAGCTGAGCGGGTGCTGTCTGCCGTGATACGCTAGGCTGCTGCAGTGTGCGCTTGGATGGGCGGGCCTAAGCTGAAATTGGATGGGCTTGGGCCCACCCAGGCCCACCCGTAGCTACGCCCCTGGTTTGTACGTAAAGGTTTTTGATGCCAGAGCTCATCAGACGCCTATTCCATCCGAACTGGAAGTGCAAAGAATCAAGAACAAACTGCCGTGCCAAAAAAAAAATCTATCTATCTACATAGATACATAGATAGATAGACAGACAGACAGACAAACAGACAACAGGGTAAGGCAAAAAAAAAAAAAGTAGCGCCCTAGAGTTTTGTACCATTTTCTCAGCAACTGCTTTAAATTTCAATAAGAAATCATATTTACATATTACTATTAACAACATTTAATTATCTTAAGCTATGTTGATGTTACTGACATTTTAGCGTTACTACTTGGTGATTTTTGCACATTCAAAATATTTGAACTAAAGCACAGTATAATAACGTCACTCAAACAATTTCACAGTCACTGTGAATGTTCAAGGTGTTCACTCCCAGCTATAACTGAAAGAGGGCAGGGCTCAGTATGATGGAAAGAATTGAAGTGGCATCATTAACAGTAAGCCGGTACCCCTTTTTGTTTCAAAATAATGGTACTTTTACAGTGCAAACATGTTTGAATGCACATAAATCACTGGGTGGTCACAGTAAAACATCTGTAACTTTGCTGTGTTTAAAGATAATCTCATCCCATTCAGCACATAAATGTAGATAGCAACAACAAATAAAGCTGCACAATTTCATGTTGAAATTCCAAGTGGTTGTGGAGAAAATTGCAATAAAACTCTAGGGGATCAATTTTTTTTTGCATCAACTGTATATATATATAAAATCTCCAGACTATATGCTCAATCTGATTGATCTCCCCACCAGAAACATGTCTGCAACTTCACGAATTTACCTCAATCTACATTACCCCAATTGCAAAGGACTTAAGTACAAAACCTATTATGGATCCAACTTCTCCTTCTTGGGCAGCCAACTCTGGAATGCCCTCCCCAGACCTAGCCGATCAATTAGTGACTATCTACCCTTCCGGAAATCACTAAAAACTCATCTGTTCAAGCAAGCCTACCCAAATGACCAAGATTAATCCTATGAACCCATCTACACATCACATATCTGGGAGACAACGATAGTGACCTAGACTACTTCTCCCACCTAATTTCTCTATGCTTATCCCTTGTCCCATCCCCCTTCCACCTCCTCTACCCCTCCTTCAATGCTTACCTACCCTTGTTCATACCACTCCTACTCCTTTCACTCCTTTCACTACTTATTTCTATTTATTCTACTATACTTAGCTTATTTTTTCTTCATCAATATTCTGTAATCCCTGTTACTATGTAAGCCGCATTGAACCTGCTCTGAGTGGGAAAGCGCGGGGTACAAATGTAATAATAAAATAAAATAAATAATAAAATGACTCAAATGCAGATACAGCAAAAAGAGTTATGGGGAGAATTTGGGGCGGGGACGAAGGTCTACTTACTCCTGCTTTGGATAAGAATCCACACAGCTAATTCTTCCCAACTGAATTGTCCCTGGGGAAAAATTAACCATTATAACACAGTTCCAAAACAAGTCATTATTGGGAGAGTACAAGTAGCTTCACGGGTACAGCAATGAACCAAGTTTCCGATCCCACTCCCCCCAATGACATTCCTTGTGGCCTCAGGCACTGGCGTATTTAAATTAGGTGCATTAGTGGTATATGCATCCCCTGTTAGACCTGGCTTCCTGCCCACACCTCCACCTTAAAATCTTCTCTGCTATAGTTTTCACTCAGGCAGCAGCACAGGCACACATAGGCTGCTTACAGCCTGCACCAGGACTTCCTCCCTGAACCATCCCACCCTTCACAAAACAGGAAGTTGCATCAGAAAGGGTGGGATAGTTCAGCAGGGAAGTCCTGGTGCAGGCCACTGGCAGCCTATGAGTGCTGCTGCCACGGTGAAGACTGCAGCACAGAGAATTTTAAAATGTGTGTGAGGGGGAAGATGGGTTGGCAGCGGCAGTACAGGGGAAGTTGCACAAGGAGAGATGCACCCCCTGTAAAAAAAATTCCTGGCTACGCTACTGACCTTAGGCAAGTCATTTGGGGGAAAATTCTATAAAGGGGAGCCTTTATGCAATCAATTTTTGGGCTGAATTTCGAAGGGCTTGGAGAATTGCTTGAAATTCATTCTTCTGGAAGAAATGTATGTTTTTATCGGACTTTAAAATTAGGTTTTCCTTCTCTAAAAAATGTTTGACTAAAAACCAGGGGGCACAGCTTTGGAATATGTTACCCATGAATATGAAAAATCTGCCACCCTATTTTTTTTAGGAAGGCTTTGAAAACCTACATAACAAATAGCTGAGACATCTTAAATTTTGATCAGATGATGTTAATACTATATGATGATAATTTTTGTAATTTACTCCATTGTAGAGAATTCATGTTTTGTGAACCGCTGTGAAATCTTTTTGAACAACAGGTGGTATATAAAACCGGGAGAATAGTATATATATAGGTGCTTAAAGGGAGCCTTATTCGAGTGTATTCTCTAAAGGAAAGTAGGTGCCTATTTTCCTTTATACAACACTAGCACAACAGGTTCTAAAGGTGCAGATATATGAACAGCAAGTACCCCTAGCCACAGAGCTGCTGTATAGCATTGTGCCTAAATCATAAAAGACTGCCCATATAATCCTATATAATAAAACGCACCTCCAACATTCTGAAGCTGACTGCATGGCTGAGGCATTCCTGCTCTCTGTATCCATCTCCTGAATTGACATCACGTACTTCCGGGTTTGTCACAAGCAGAAGTGACCAACCACACAAGGTTTTTTGGCTTCAGAATGTTGGAAGTGCATTCTATTAAATAGGATTGGTCAGTTCCTTGAAGCACAGCCAGAGCTCAGCGTCCTGTACAGTAACGCTCAGACACCAGAGAGAGAGGGGGGGGGGGGTGACACCAGAGAGAGGGAGGGAGGGGGGGCATCTCTGTCACACACACACTCTCTCTCTCAGTCAGTTTCTTTCTCTCTCTCACTCTCACACACTGTCTCTCTCACACACTCTTATGTCTCACACTGTATCACATTCACTCTCTATGTGTCACACAGTCACTCACACACTCTCTTGGTCTCATACACTCAGTCTCACAGAGAGTCTGTCTCATACACTCTCTCGCACACACTGTATCTGTGTGAAACACACTCTCTCTCTCTCACACTGTGTCTCACATACGCACTTGCACACACTCTCATTCTCACACACACACACTCTCTCTCTCTCTCTCACAGACACACTCGCACCCAGACTCACTCTCTCTCTCACACACACACACACTCGCACATTCACTCTCTCTCTCACACACAATCACTCTCACATACACTCTCTCAAACATACACACTCCGAGGAAAACCTTGCTAGCGCCCGTTTCATTTGTGTCAGAAACGGGCCTTTTTTACTAGTATCATATAATCTATGTATGTAAATGTGCATCGTACCCACACTCCGCCCAAACTCCCTTCATGTGTACTTCAAACTATACACTATTACACTGAGGCAGCAGTGCATAGCTGAAATAATGACATTTTATATGTCTGTATACACAGTGGGCTGCATGAATGTCACTACTAATCCAGGCAGGCTGCAACATTACATAACGTAGGAACCTGAAATGTCTAGAGCTCTCTAGTCCTTCTGTGATTAATAATAAGTAAAAATGTAACTAAAAATGACAAAAACAAACTGCTAGAGTGGCTTATTCTGAAAATATTTGTAAAATACACTATTTAAAATCACCAAAACTCTGATTAATGATGTTTTCTGTGTATACTTCCAATGGTCTCGGAAGCTGCATAAAATTGCCCACCCATGGTCTGTTGCCTAAATAAGTACATAAGTATTGCCATATTGGGACAGACTGAAGGTCCATCAAGCCCAGCATCCTGTTTCCAACAGTGGCCAATCCAGGTTACAAGTATCTGGCAAGATCCCAAAACAGTACAATACATTTTATGCTGCTTATCCTAGAAATATATAATACAAAGACTAGTAGAAAATCAGTGCGTACAACTACTGTTTCACTGTTATGTTATAGGGAAAGTCTCATACAGTCGCCAAGATTGTTTTTATCACCTTTCTTGGTGGCACCTCTTGTTTTCACGACAATTATAGTCATTGACAGTCCCTTCCTCCTCCTTAAATTTTGATCAATGTTTTCTCCAGATCTATAATTAGGCTTTTTTTTTTAAATATTTTTTTTATGTTTTTCACTTTTTGTATATACGGTATTCTGGAGGTTACTTTCTCACTTCTCTCACTTCAAACTGTCAGCGTACACACTATGAACTCATATGCTGAGCTTTTAAGGCTAGGCTGTGCTTGAATATAGTGTTAAATCTCTACTTAGCTTAAGTATCTGGGTGCTAGTAGGGCCCCTCTTTGCTTCGCTTCCGTGTCCAGGTGCTGGTGCTTGCCCCGACAGGTGCCTGTTTCGCTCAATGCGGCTTTCTCAAGCGATCAAATTGCACTCTGGTCTACTGGACAGCCAAAGGGAAGGCTGACATCCCAGGAGAGCAATGGGGCACCCTAGAAGGCATTTCTGTGCACTTCACTAAACTGCTCTCAGGTACACATCTCACCTTTGCTCCTTTATCTTGTCTCGTGAGCCCTCCAAAATTCACCCAAAACACACTTTCCCCCATTGAGGACATTGTCCTCTCAATGTCCCGCCCTCCTCTGATGTAATTTCCTTTCCACGAGGACGGGACACTGAGAGTAAAGGGAAGGCTGGAGGCGCGCCTGCTGCTTTCACTGCCACAGCAACTTGAGGTAAAATAAGTTTTAAACGCTGGGCGGCAGGAAGGAAAGGAGGGCTGTTGTGGGAGAAGAGGGTGGGCAGGTCGGGCTGGGGTTGGAACTGGAAGTCGGAGGCTGAAAAGGCAGGGCAGATGGGGTTTGGGGTGAATCATTGAACATGGATGGGAGGGCAGGGCAGAGGAGCATCACTGGCCATGGATGGGCATTGGGAGGGGAGGGTATGGGAGAGAAGAGAAATCGTTGAACACAGAGGGGAGGGGAGGGCAGAGGAGAATCGCTGAACATGGATGGAAGGGGAGGGTAGGGGAGAGAGGAGAAATCACTGGACATGGAGGGGAAGGGAGGGCAGGGGAGAGAGGAGAATTGCTGGATATGGATAGAGGAGAGGGCAAGGGGCGAGAGGAGAGTTGCTGGACATGGAGGGAAGGAGAGGGCATGGGAGAGAGGAGAGTTGCTGAACATGGATGGGTGGAGGGAAGGGCAGAAGAAATGCTGGACATGGAAGGAGGAGAGGGAAGACAAGAAGGAGATACACATGGATGGAGGGAAGAGAGGAGAAATTCTGGACATGTATGGGGAAGACAGAGGAAGGAGATGCATATGGATGGAGGGGAGAGGAGAAATGCTGGACATGGATGGAGGGGAGGGAAGACAGAGGAAGGAGATGCATATGGATGGAGGGGAGAGGAGAAATGCTGGACATGGATGGAGGGGAGGGAAGACAGAGGAGGAGATGCACATGGATGGAGGGGGAGAGAGGAGAAATGCTGGACATAGATGGAGGGGTGGGAAGACAGAGGAAGAAGATGCACATAGATGGAAGGGGAGAGATGAGAAATACTGGACATGGATGGAGGGAAGGGAAGAGAAAGGAAGTGAGATTAACATGGAAGGAGGGGCGGAGAGAGAGGAGAAATGCTGGACATGGATGGAGGGATTGAGGAAAAATGCTGGACATGGAGGAGAGAGGAAGGAGATGCATATGGATGAAGGAGAGGGAAGAAAGAGGAGGGAGATGCATACTGATGGAGATGAGGGAAAGGGAAAAGAGGAGAAAAACTACACATGGATGGAAAAAAATAGGCAAAAGCTGGATCCACTCTATACCTTCTCCAGTCAAATTCGCGGAAGACCCAGCTTTTACCTATGGATGTAGGGCAAGAAATGAAGAAGAAAGGAGGAAAGTAAAGAAATAAATGGAAAGGAAGCCCTGGAAACGGAGTTAAGAGAACAGATAGAGAGCAGCAGAATCAGAGACTGGGACCAACATTATCAGAAAAATAAAGTCACCAGACAACAAAGGTAGAAAAAATAATTTTATTTTCATTTTAGTGTTTGGAATATGTCCAGTTTGAGAATGTACATTTGCTGTCTTATTTTGCAGTGTATAGCAACGTGTTTTTTTTCTGTTTTTCTGGTATTGTGCTGCATGCAGAGTCTAACTTCTTAGGATTTCAGGTTAATTTTTGAAGAATTTGAAGAGGGGCTATCTCTGTTCTGCATGTGTGACTGCAAGGCCAACTGTCTGAATAGGGACCTGTTTGTTAGGTTCTGAGATTTTGATAACATATTGTTTCAGGTTTGGCAAGACTGTCGGTGTTAGCACGAGTTGTCCAGTGCTTCCCCGAGTGGGACTAGGTCTCTTTACTTTTGGGTACTCAGGAGCACTTGGTGGAGCAGGGCATCTTGGCCTCGCAGTGCACTTCCTTTACAATGCTCTTTTGCTCATCAAGAAATTGATTCTGTCCTACTGGGTGGCAGAAGATTCACCACCACCACTATCTGCAGCTATGGTTTGTCAATATGAGAGAAATGGCCTGTTTTGAACTTAGGATCTATCATCACAGCAGTCTCACTAGTCTCCCACAGCTGATGATAACAAATGCTGTGGCACAAGGTTTTACACTTGTACCCTGCAACTATTTAGACAGTAGACTCATTTTACACGCCATTCATTTTCGATTTGGTATTGCTCTGTTGTTATTGTTTTTTTCTGTTGCAATAAAATATATTTTGTAAAAAAAAGCAAAACAACAAATAATCCTTAAACATAGGGACAAGGGGTGTATTGGGTTGGGGGGAGGGAGGGTAAGATTTGTTGGTAAAATATTGATGATGTGCAAGTTGAGCAAAGTTGTGTTATGATGATTCTATTGCATGATATTTGGCCATGTATTTTGTTGATGGAATATGTCTGTTTTGGGTTGTATCATCAATAAAAAAAAATTGTTGAACCATAAAAAAAAACAAAAACAAAAGAAAGGTGAATGTAGTCTTAAGACTATTTCTTTTTTGGTAGTGGCAGGTAGCAGGAGAATATTGGGTTGCGTTCATTCAGCACCCCCCCCCCCCCCCAATCATTTTGAAAAGTTGGCTCCTATGACAGGGGGAGATATAAGAGCATTAGATTAATGGTCCAGCCTGTGGTCTGAGAGGGGACTCCGTGTCCTGGGGAGAGATGGTGAGGTTGGGCTGGTGAGGGATCACTTAGCAGGAGAAATGGAAGGCAAGAAGATCCTCTGGTGAATTAAGCTGCTTCTGGTCCAGCACTGAAAGGGTTGAGCTGAAAGACCATGAAGAAAAAGGAAACAGCCATGGACACGGGTTGAACTTTCATTCCATTTAGAGGTGTGATATTTTAGCAAGTCAAACACTCAATAATGAAATACTATTGAAATTTGCAAAAACTACAAAAAGATTACAACTCGGAGCTGTTTTTCATGCCTTTCACATATTCATGAAGCTGGGCAGATGGCAGGAAAGTTAGGGTCATTCATCTATATCACTTATAATTCCTACAAAGATACAAACTGTCCGAGTAAGGACCAATGGCATAGTATCAAAGTAACAGTTTCAGCTACCAGACAGTCACAGGGTAATTATATCACACTTGCTGAGATTACTTCATTCTAAAATTCTGAATTGGTGGTCACCTGTACTGTTATCCTAAAATTTCAACCTGATTATTCACTCAGAAATATTCTCAGAGCATTCAAGATCCAGGTGCTTCATGCTTCATTTAGAAGTATAGCTAGACCATATCCAGACTAAAAATCCACTGACTGCATCATTCTTCGGATTTATAGGTTACTTCAATTGCAGACTGTTGTTAATTCAAGGGGAGGGGGGGGGGGGAAGGGATTATTTTCCGTGTACATCTATTTCTCGATCTGTTTTAGAAACAACAATAACAACAAATTTCCAAGCACTGGGAAGCACAAATTTTCTTGTTTTTGTTCAAATACTTGTTAGTTTCTTGCAGAACTAGTTCTGGAATTCTACACTGTAGGCACACAACACACGAAAAACAGACTTTCGAAAGGGAGACGAATATGTAAAAGAAAAACGATCCGTCTCCGCTTGCTTTGCTTTACCTTTTTTTTTTTTTTTCTTCTTCCCAAAATTTACATTCATATATCTTTCCATCCCCACCCCCGTTTTTTTTTTTCCTTTTTCTCTTTCTTTTTTCCAGGCAGGGCAGAGCAGGGGCCGGTTGCTGGTTGCCTGTGTTTACCCTGCAGGGCTGGGCTGATTGCTGATAGCGGGATGGTTGAGTTTACTTTGCTTTCCTTTTTGGAGTTTATTGTAAAGGGGTAAAGTTTTTTCGGGTCCATCACGTGACCCTGACAGGTCCTGCCTATTGAGAGCCAGACCACCCACATGGAGACGATGGAACTGCTTAATAGAAACAGGCATGTAATTGTGAGACCTTCCAGCACTCCGCAGAATGCCTGCAACCCATGCAGAAGGATTATTACACTCTCAGTTCCTGATGGCAAGAAACTGATGTGATATTACGGGACTACGTACCACTGAAACCCCCCTCTCCCCTTCCCACACACACAAAAAAAATAAAGCCCCACCGTTCCTCTGCAAAAGTCACCGGGGATTCGCAAACCAAGAAGAAAATGGTAAGTTTTGTTTTGGTTTTTTTTGTAAGCACCACGATTTAAATAGAACTGTGAACAAAAAGAAAGCAGAAATCCTGGAGCTTGCTTCTGAAAAGTGAGCTGTTGGCAGATGGCACCGGTTGTGTTGTGATGCTTAAATTGGGGTGGGGGGGGAGCTAGGGGAGAAAAATAATCGTGGAGGGGGTTATTTAATCGTGCTGCAAGGAGTTTCTAAACGTACTGTACCTATAGGGGCCGGGAGGCAACTTTGTCTTTCCAGGAGGGAGGGGAAAGGGTGAAATTGATCAGTGTTCATTTCTATGCAAGGGGTCTCCTGGATCCTATTTTCACGCTTGGAAGGGTCACCCCTCAGCTTCCGTTCTTCGGCCCCCTCCGAGCTCCTGACTCCTAGTAAGTTTTACAGGAAGGAGGGGGGAGAGAGGGGGGGGGGGAAGCACCGCGTTATCTCCTGCAGTTCAGAAGGCTTTCAGGGACCGAAGGGTTACACTTTTTTTAAAGGGGGCACAGCTCTATATAAGTTATGTTTATAACCTACACATAACTATGTTCTGCGTAGCTGTTCCATCTCGTACAAGCTCGTTTCCACAAGATTTATGAACACTTTTAGAACCAGTGGCCTGGCCGAACTGAAGCCCACCAGCTTCTGCCTCCCAGTCCTGGATGTAATATGCACTGAACCTCAGCATCCTTCACTAAAGAAAAGTAAATTTGCGCTACCACCAGCTTCTCTCTCTGGCTCCCAAACAGCAGATACCTCCACGTTAGATAAATGCAGCGCATTTCAAAGGAAACCTGAGGGACTCGTCCACTCTAAATTATGTCGCTAGAAATATGTTGAAATCAGTACCCGACCCCTTGAAGTGCTTTAAAATAAAGGTTTAGATTAAGACAGGAGCGAGGCATCTTCTGCTTTCCAGACAGGGCCGCTTGCATGGTTGGGACAGCAAAGTGATGAGTTGTGTGTATTAGCGTGATAAAGGGCTACTGGAATAGACAACCGAGTTTGTGTGTTATGTAATTTGACAATTTGGAATGCAGCAGCTAAAAGCAGCGTTAGACAGTGCTTTGGAAAAAAAAAGTATTTCTTATAAAAACGTATTGGTCCTTGGAGAGAAAAACTGGCTAGGCACATTGCCATGAAGAAAAATATCTTGTCTTCCCTGAGATTGTTTTTATATATCTATTTCACACATGCACACACCTTTCTCTTTTCTCCTGCCTCTGCTGCAGTGTATGAAGTCCTATTGAGACATGTAGGCGTGATGTGTAAACCGGATTAGCAAGCCTGAAAGAAAGACACACAATGAGGCGGAATTCTCTTACTTCCTTTTGATTTCTCACGCCTATATCTCTAATAAATTTGTTGCTCCAGCAGCGGGTCAAAGGGATCGTGCCCCTTCTCCCCCCCCCCCCTCCCAAGACACACGAGACCCGAGACGGCAGAGATCAGTTGGGGGGGGGGGGGAGGTGTGAACGCCTGTTTGCCAAAATTGCAAGATTTAGTGAGCAGGGTGGCTTGGGAGGCTCCAATATGATCGGTATAAAGGTTTCCTATTCGCCCAGTGGGCTCGTATGGCATTCTGCCAGAAAACGGATCCATTTCTGAGGACTTTTTGTGATGACAGGATTTGCTCTGGAATGTAAAACATGCTGACTAGTGGCACTATGGTTTTTCCACTTTGCTGTGACGCTTAGCCCTTTGAATGACGTGTGAATGTGCCTCATGGGGAGCGCATATCTTGCAGCAGTGACACTGAACGTATCCGAGGGCTCCTGTCCGTGCTGCACGCTCTTCCCCTGTGCTTCCTCTGACCTCGCAGAGCTGTTTGAATTTTTTTTAAAAGCGGTCGCTGGTAATTAGCCGCATTATTTTGACAAGTTGGCTGGACCAGTTCCATTTCGTACAGTAACTTGGGAAAGGGGGAGTAAAGCAGGCAGCCCAAGTTCTCAGGTGTCTCTTTTCTAAATAGGCCTTTGTAGTGTCTTGGCTCTTCGCAGGTTGTTAATATACAAAAGTTGCATGCAATGCAACAACAGCAGTGTTTAGTGGAGAAACTATAAAAGTGAATTTTGAACGGGCAAATCTGTGTTTTCTTAACAAATGAGTCGCAGTTCAGCCTTATCAGGGAAAAGCGAACTCTATATCTCTGTTAAGAAAAATGTTTATATAGGTTTTCCCAATCTACCAGTATGTTTCATTCATTCATTTCAGCAGAGTTTTTTTTTGTGACCACGTATTTGCTCGTATTGAGAACACTTTGTAGAATCCTTATCCAAGTGTTTATATCTAAATAAGTCGGAGTGTTTTTTTCACATAACATACCTATTTTATACCTGCCAAAGAGAGAGAGAGAGAGCTCCAATGTCAGTTCTTTGTATCACTGTATGGGCTGTTTTGGTACTGACTTAGATTGCTAAATAAAATCAAGATTAATGAATGGAATTTGACACCGCTAGAAATAACCCCCCCCCCCCCCCCCATTTAATTCAGAAAGTCTTAGCGTTCTAAATAGAGAACCAAAAACAGTGTGGGGGTAGGGGGCCTGTAAGTGAGCTAAACCTTGTATAGAAGAGGCACGTTTGGTGATTTTTTTTTCTTCCAAAAGTGCGTTTTATATTCGATCTGTAGAATTCTGGTGATTTGTTGAAGTTAACAAAACCTGCTGTGAGGCACAGTTACCTGCACTGGGCATGCATATTAAAGCCAACAATGCTTACAAATGTAAATAGGGCAGATTGATTAGGGACAACATTATCACAGGGAATGTAGCACTCGCATGCATCAGCAATGAGGCAAATTGGGGGCAGGCCTGTCTCTGACCACCCAAGTAGAGACAGACTTTTACACTGACACCTCTTCCTTTTTTTAAACATTACAGAAACAAGGCCAATTAGATCCCCACAGTAATTCATCTCTTCTGTATGAAAAAAGCAGACCACAGGGAGAGAAGCGATTAAGACAGTGCTTGTTTAGTTTGAGTCTTCAGATCGAGTTTTGGAACCAGTAGCAGGAATTTACTGGCAAGGGCTATTGTTTCCCCTGTTTGAAAGAATTAGAAGTTAACCGCATCAAACAGGAAAGGGAAAAGGGGGAATCGGCAAACTTGACGCTCACAAAGCAAAGATAAAAAGAGGGAACTTTTTATTCTTGTCTCGTTTTAGTGTAGTGTTGTAGCTCGGGCTTGCTCAACAGGAACTTTGTCATGCTTCATGCATGAACCCTGATGTTAAGTCCAACCTCAAAATACCTATTTCTGGCGTTGCCCACCACACATAGTCATAAAATAAACAAGATTCAAACAACAGAGATTTGTAATATTTTTGTCCCAGACGTTCTTAACCTTTTTTTTTTTTCAATTATAAAACCCCCCAAATGGAAGCACATCTGGCTCCTTTGTAGATTTGTTTTAAAACGCTTCCCTCATTCCCATGCAGACCAACAGAGCTGTTCTCTAGTAATGAATGCTGTCTTTTGGTTCTTTTAGTCTCTAGTATTTAGAAAGCGTTTGAGGTTTACGGAGCAACTTTTTGAGACTCCTTTTCATAAGAAAGATTTTCTCCTATGTTCTAATTGCCAAAATCGTCTTGTTGGGGGGGCCCTTCATGGCTCTGAATATTATTTTTAAAGACGTTTCCAATTCTGTGCTGATTAGATATTTTCTTTATGTGGGAACTGGGAAATGTCTGTTTCTTGATGTGAGCTACCATTGAAAATGTATGAGCTCCTACAGTTGTAGGAACATGAGAACAGTTTTGTGTTCCGTTCAGTCAAGTGTCTGTCTCAGCATTCTACTCAGTACTACTGTAAGTCAAAGTTGAATAGGCAAGATGGTTTGTTTCAGGAACTCTAGACTGCCCCTATTTGACTGACTGTACATTTGTCCTTTAGATTGTAAGCTCCTTTGAGCAGGGACTGTCCTTCTATGTTAAATTGTACAGCGCTGCGTAACCCTAGTAGCGCTTTAGAAATGTCAAGTAGTAGTAGTAGTAAGTAGTAGTTTTTGTTTCTGCCGCACTGTAAACAAGAGGACCGAAATATTATAGTTTACAAACATCTGATATGAGCTACCTGTAGCAAAACACCACCATTGGAGAAAGTCGTAGAATAACTGCACATCCTATATTCCATTACTGAATCAGTTTCAGGATGATTTGTAAAGCCAAGGCTCATCAGAGCACAATGATTTTATTTCTCATCCTAAAGCATGCTATGGGTACATAGCATTGTTTTGTCGGGGAATATGGTAGCAGGGATGTACGGATAACATAACTACGGTTATATCTTGCATATAAAGGACGGAACGAAACCGCTGCAATGACAGCTGTGCTTTGCTTGGGTTCTGCCGTCACCGGCACTCGCTCTCGCAGGCTGGCCTCGCGGCACTGAAAATTGGGGCTTTTGCAACTGGCGGGCCAGCCTCAATGGGCAGGTCCCGTCGGGCATCACTATTGGTCGCTGGCAGCCAGCGCGCAACCTCATTGGGCAGCGTACAGGGGGCAGAGCCCGGGTGATGAAAGCACTATGGCTTGTCCGGCATCCGTCCGTGAACGTACGCAAAGCGAGGAGCGCGACGCGTAAAGGCGGACAGGAGGGGGCTGAACACGCAAAAAAAAAAAAAAAAAAACCCTCACGAACCTCCTTTTCTGCCGACTGCACGCACCCCTGTGGAAAAGACAGGCTTTTCTTCGTTTCCCTCGCAGTTTTTTTTTGTTTGTTTTAATTTGTTTTCGATTTCTTTTCTCAACTAATTCGGCAGCAAAGCGCCGACAGTCGCGAAAAGCGTGACGGCAGGAGCTCGCGCCGCTGCGAGATACGTCCGTCATGTGACCCTTCCTTGGGTCCTCCTCCTCTCCTCCTCCTGCTTTCACAGAATGTGTTGCAGCTTTTATTTTTTTCAATGAACACACACAGTGTGCGCCTTAAAGCTGCAGCACCCCTAGCTCATGCCAGCTCGACCGCAGCCACGCCTCCTACCATATTTGGTTCCCCCCCCCCTCGCCTTTTTAAATGCTGGGAAGGGGGTTACTTACAAAATCTATGCGGCATTTACAAAAACGTTGTATGAGCAGACAGCTGCACAACGTCCAAAGGAAACAAATTAAACGAAAAATATTAAAACATACTATAAGTCACGTGCAAAAATGTTGATTAAAACGTTTATCTTGCCGGCTCTAAGTAGAATCATTTAATATAAGTGATACATTTTTGAGTGGATAAACAAATGCGACGAATACAAATTCATTTAGTTTCAGTATTAAAAAGAAATCAGCATTAAATATCAGTTTATCACGTTTGACACTGACAAATAGTATTGTCAGAACAGTTCCACTTAAAACAAAAAAGTGGCGTAGAAACAGTGCTGATCAGCATCCGAGTATCTTCATTTTTTTTAAATGAATAGTCTTTAGATAAGCATGTAATAAGCCAGCATATCGGGTTTGTGTGTTTGTGCAATCCCGATAACATTTTAAAAATTGCGACAACCGATCCATTTTAAAAGACTTCGTTTTACTTTAAACTTGCTTTTAACTGTACGCTTTCTTTGTAAAAGTCTTGCATTTTAATAAAACAAAACAAACAAAAAAAGCTGGCACTCCGAAGCGCATTATCTACTGCCCTTTCATTATATGTGGATGCCTGAGAATCCAAGCTAGACCTCCCAGCAATTCGCTGGAGCTTATGGCGCTTTTTCCCCCCCCTCGTTTTAAAGGGCTGCGAGAAACTGTCCGAACCCCAGATCGCAGATGTTTTGTGCTTTCCTGCTAGAGATGTTCGTTTACCCTAAAAATCATATATATTTTCATATGCATACAGTATAGTTGCAGAAAGTGAGTGTATATAAAACATCTCTTGAAAAAAGATCTTCTAATGCGAGTCGACTCACAAGGAGCAGTAGAAAGAAAAGAGGAAGAAGCAGAAAGGGTTGGGGGGAGGCACATTCTTAATGGCAGGATTGCATGCGAGAAGGTTGGATCTCTTTAAGGCTCCCCCTGAAGCTGGAGATGCACACACAAGGCTCGCCTGCCTGGGTGGTCTCTCTACTTTGGTGAGCTGTTGCTAAGCAGCTAATAATAGTCATGTTTGCTGAGTAATTTCAGCCCTCTCCCAGCCAATCGCCTCCAAGAAACTGAAGCCATCTGACAGCCCTGGGGGCGGGATTTCCATTTTTTTCCTCCTTTCACCCCTCCTCCTTTTTCCTCCAAATGGAGAAACCTCGCCCCCCTTCTTCATCTCATCTATTGAATCAAGCTAACAAGAGCAGCAGTAGCAAAAGAACACAAGACTTGAGTCCCAGGGCCCGGAGTCAGGAAAGAGTTCTTGGTAGACCTGTTAGGATTTCTCATCACTTTTTTTTTAATGCATCTTAGTCTTCCCTGAGTCTTCTCTCTCTTTTTTTTTTTCTTCCCTGGGCTCTGTTACAGCCCCCTCCTCTTCCCGGTGTGCCAGTGCAGGATGGTACTAAGCGACGGGAGAAGCGATCCGGAGAGCAGCTTCCCTTCTAGCACGCACAGCTGAGGAAGAAGAAACGAGCAAAAATAAATTACACAGCCGAAGACTTTTCTTGATTTTGCTTTTCTGTCCGGGTGTTTGTTTTTCTTTCTTTGCAAAAGAAAAAAAAAACTGAACAAAGAAAGGAGAGGAAAGGGAGAGCGCTCTCAAGCTGCACGAAAGAGACGCAAGACTTATTTTTATATATATATATATATACATGGATTTTGTTTTTGCGAAGCAGATCCCACGCTGAATAAAAGGCAGGAGAGAAGCGGGCTAGATCCGAAGCGGGAGCCTCCTCCTGCTGCACTAGCAGCTCCTCTCCCTCTGGATGCGGGATCGGGCGGCGAGCTCCGGAGCGCGAAATGTGGGCATGGAAGAAGGCGCCAGGTCTGCCTCGCCGGGAGCAGCATGAAGAGAGCCGCCAGCGCCTGAGCCAGAGAGGCAGCCCGCCGAGCCTGAGCCGGCGACATGGCCTGGGCCATTAGCGCGCCGCCGCCAGGGGCAGATCGCCGGCCCGGAGCCCGCCGTCGGCGCCGCAGGAGGAGCCGAGCCCCGCCGCCGCCGGACCCGCACTACCTGCAGCGGCCGAGCTACTGTGACGCGGCGTTCGCTCTGGAGCAGATCGAAAAGGTGCGCTCCATTTCCCCTTGATTCCTCCCGCCTTCTCTGCTTCCTTTCACTTGAAAATTCGGGGAGTGTGGGGTGAAATGTGCGGGGAAGGGAATGGTGGGCTCGTTGTTTAAAGCCGCCTTGCATCGGTTCTGCATATGTTGCTTGCCTGTGTCAAATCGGCGGGTTTTATTATATTAAAGATAGATTTTCAGCCGATTTATAGCATACACATCCCCCCCTTTCTTGCCAAAATAAAAAAAAATTACCTGCCACCCTGCCTGTCGCTGACCGGTTGCATTATTATTATTATTTTTAGAGAGTTAAAGTTGTAAACAAATTGCCACCATAGATATTGCTGTGTAGCTGCGATCGGGAGTTTTGATTCCCCCCCCCCCCCCAGCCGATTTCTGACCTGATGCAATTAAAATGGAGTAGATGTAGGTCCGGATTCCTGGCCAAAGCGTAAAGTAAACACACGCCCAGCCGTTGCCCTGTCCTAAAGTGGCGTATCTGCTCCGGCGAGCTGATATTTTCCTCCTGGAGTTTGCGAGATGATTTGATGGGGGGAAGAGGCAGAAATCCATGTGGCTGCCCTCTTCCGTTCACAAATATTGTCGTAAGTTGCAGATGGCTGCTGCTCTTTCCTAATTCAGATCACACAGCGTCTCCAAACTCTCTATGGCAATGAACCCTTAAAGCCTGCAATGAAAATGCTTTAACCACGTGTTTTTTTTTTTAATAAACTATAAGATCTGTTGCAAAGATGCTTCATTGAAAGTTATGGTTCTGAGCTCTTCCTGTGGATTTCAGAACCCCCACCCCCTTTTATTTTTGTTTAATGTGGGCCGTGCAGTAAGTACAAGGTGTGCTAGGAATCTGGGACAGTAACTAGTCGCAGACTAGTTTACTTCTCCCTCAGAAATCGCAGTCGCAAACCTAACTGTGCCATGATTTGCTGAGTTCTGATTGTTGACATTTCCCTGTTGTCTGGCATGGAAGCTGCGGTGTAGGTGGATTGGGGATTTTATTTTTGGTTACTTGTAAGACTCAGTTAATCTGTTTACGCCCATGGCATGTCTTGTATTTCCATGTATAATAACCCTTTCCCATCATTTTGCAACAGGAGTAGATATACCCTCTCTCAGGTTTATGTGTTACCTTTTCTAATTCCTGCATTTTAAGCCGGCTGCTGTTTTGTTTAATTGCAGGGGAAGGCTACTGGAAGGAAGGCACCGCTGTGGCTAAGAGCGAAGTTTCAGAGACTATTATTTAAGCTGGGCTGTTACATTCAAAAAAACTGCGGAAAGTTTTTGGTTGTGGGCCTCCTCATATTTGGGGCTTTCGCAGTAGGATTAAGGGCAGCTAATCTAGAGACCAACGTGGAGGAGCTCTGGGTAGAAGGTAAGAGTTCGTCATCCTCCCCACCCACTTACCCCCTGATAAAGATATTCGTGTACCAACAATACACCTAAGGCAAAAAAAAAAAAAAAAAGCAAGCAACAACAGAACCCACCCCCCAAACCTGCTCACACTGAGGAAATTGTTTAGTAGCCTGGCAAGGTGCCAAGTAGGACCTACAAAGAGCTTGCTGTAGTCCATCCTTGTGCAGGGTCTTTTTCTGAAGAGGAGGGGAGATCGGATTTTTTTTTTTTAATCCGTTTTGGCAGCAGTGACCCTCTGCTCGAATGCTGCGGCAGTAAGATAAGGCGTTCTGGTGGGCACCTTTTAATATTTTTTTATTTTTTTGCCTTTTAATGGAAGGTAGAGATGCCCTAGAGAAAGCCCTTATTACTGTTTGTTGTTTTTATTTTTACGTTGTTGTTTTAAATGATGTTTGATGCAGAGCCTGTGGGGGAGCCCCTTGATAAGAAATTGCACAGCACCTCGTCCTTGCCTGCTAGGGCTCTGGCAGCACTGTTTCCCTGACCAAAGCCGCCATTTTACAGCAGGCTGTGTGCCCCCAGCAGTAGAAGAGCCTCAGTGCAGCACTGAGAAGGCGCTGTGTGTGGTCCTGTTTTTTTGGACAGCTTTCAGCTTTGAAAGAAAAAAAAAAAACCCATTTGTCTCAAGGTTAAAAAAAAAAAAAAAGAGGGGGGGGGGGGAGTGAAGCAGAGATTGGAAGGCATGTTTGCAAAGTAGATTAATGTTTCCTAGCGGGTGGGGAGGGGGAGGCTTATTTGATGGAATTATACTTTAGAAGATTGCATTTTCAGAAAAAAATGTGTTTTAAAGTGAGCAGGCTTAAGGAGGAGGAATATGTTCAATTAACTTTTTTTTTTTTGTGAACTATGATCTGTGTTCCATTAGTCAACCCCCCCCCCCCCCCCCACCACCACCACCACACACACAAAAAAAAGACACATTGAAGGGTTTTCTTCATCCTCCTCAATCTCAGATTCTTGAGGTTTGTAGGATTTTTTTTCACTTTTTTTTTTTTTAAATCTCTTCTTGGAGTAAGAAGACTATCAAAACAAATGCTTGCAATAATGGCTTTGTTTTGTATTTGGACTGCAGAGCTTCTCTTTAAAATGTGTGAGGCAGCTTCCCAGAGCTAAAAATGCTATAAGCTGTTAATTTGGAATATATTGTACATAGAAACATGACGGCAGATAAAGGCCATATGACCCATCCAGTCTGCCCATCCTCTGTAACCCCTAATTATTCCTGTTCCTAAGCGATCCCACATGATTATCCCATGCATTTTTAAATTCAGCGTTGTTTAAAATTGTGCTGACCATTGTCAAGTTGTGCCTGTACAGAGAGGGATCAGAAGCGCAAGGTCGGGTATCAAGGTGATGATGCACTGGGCAGAGAATGCCGTATCAAGATGATTTGATGGGGGAAAGGAGCTAAATCCAAAATTCTTTCCATCATATGCACCAATATATATTGCACACACTTGTTGGCTAAGGTGCATTGAATCATCTGTGCAGAATAATTTGAATTCCACCCAACATCTCTTTTCATCTTCCTGGCCTGACCAAAGCAGTCTGCAGGCATCCTCTCATGCAGCCTGTCAAGCTTTCTAAAAACTATGTACCTAAGAGTACAGAGAGCACCCCCTTGTGGGCAATGGCAAAACACCACAAGACATATAAGTACCCTCCCCCCACCCCTCCTCCACAGATGCCACAAAATGTACTACATATATATGTATATAATCTTTTTTATTATTTTTTATTTTTTAGTACAGCTTAGAGATAAAAACCATATGGTTCTTATCAAGGGCCATTTTCACAGAACTGGTGCATGGCACATTTTGATGCTAAGGCCTGTGGTACCCAGTGTGTCAATGTTCTGATGCTTGACCCTGCTCTCTGGTGTGTATATGCCTAGTCCTCACCTTTATTTATTTATTGTTTTGTTTGGTTTTTTTTTACTTTACATTACGAGTTTGATCATATTTCTTCCAAGAAGGCCATGAAAGCTAAGGTTTTTTATTCATGCCAATTCCATTGGATCCTTTTAGGGCAAGAAAAGATTGCTTAAGGTAGCCCTGAAGGCTAATGTTGGGACTCTTCTTGCTCACTTTTGCTAAAAACAAAAATGTGCAAAGCATCAGATATTGTTGGGCCTGGCGTTACTCTGCATAACTATGAGCTGGGTCTGAGCTGCCGTGTCCTGGGGGTGGGAACAGGGCAGTTCAGGCCATGGTTGCTCAATGAGCAGTGCTTGACTCTGTGCCTGGGGCATCAATGTGTTACCCTGCTTCTGTCATGCAGTGTCCTCTGTAGAATGTGAAGAATGAGTTTTACCTGCTCTGTTTTTGGTTTCTGTTTGTTATGATCTGTTACCTCACTGGTGCTGCTTTAAAAATGGTCGCTGCTCATGTTGATATTGAAGAGCACTTTTCCAAAACTCGGTCTTTTTTTTTGTTTGTCAGTTTTGAGTTATGCAATTAATTTTGTTCACCAAGGCAAGATTCGTTTACTGTACCTTATTCCTGTACCCAAACTCGCTGAGTCCATGGTATTTTAATGACTTTGTGTTGAATACTTTATGCGAAACTCACTCAGTTCAGAAGCTGCTACTTATTTTTCTCAGAACTGCTGCTGATGGAGTGAGTCAGTTTTAGAAAAGTGCTCTTCAGTGACATTTTACCTTTCTTTGAGTACAGGCTATGGCCATGTCTTAGTATTGCAGCCAAGAAAGTATTTCATTTGCATAAGATGACTCCACTCTGGTATCATTTCAAAGGTTTAAGGATGTGGTTGTGCTCTCCTGGGGGAGGGGGGGGGCAACCTCTGCCAGAACAGTTAACCAGGTCTCTCCAGTGAAACAAAGCTCATCTGAGGTCAGCATCCCTTGGTGCTACCCCTGCAAGCAACTGACCTTTTTTTTTTTTTTTAATTCTTGCAGCATCAGTTGTCCCCCCCCCCCCTCTCCCCGAACATTACCCCCAGGATCTGCTTGGACAGGATGGCTAATGCTGGGAGTTCTTGTTTTTTTTAGGTTAAACACTGACACTCAGCCTAGCAGCGATGTTGCTGTATTGCTGCAAATCACTTCAGTTTTTGTCACTGTGTGGATGACGCCTTACGAATCTGGATCTGTTATCTGGAGAGCCAGAAGGAAGAAAAGAAAAAAAAAAAAAAAAGCAGTGATGGGGCAAAATTAGTGTCTTATGTGCTGCAAAGGGAAATAACCTGCTGTGAGGTCTGAAGGGTGCTTTGTGGGCTGCTAGTCCTCCATTTATCAGTGCTGCATTGCCCTTTTTAATGCCTCATTTCCATTATTCTGCATCTCTTTTCATGTAGGTTTCCACCAGGTTTTTCTGCTTCCTGGTGTCAAATTCTGTAGCTGGGTGGAAGTTTTTTTTTTTTCTGATACCAGAACAAGCATGGAAGAGTGTATAACATAAACTCCATTGCACCTCTTGATGTGAGCTACTGGTTTATACTAGATTCTGGAAGTCTGAACCTATTGATTGTAAATGCCAATTTCCCCTTAATCCAGCTGAACATTGGCTTTGGTATGCGGTTGCCCACGTAGAGGGAAAACAAGTCCAAAGCTATGGGTTTAATTGTTGGTATTGGAGTTAAAAGGTACAAATTAGATGCAGATAAGAGTGCCCAGTACTACTGGTCTGAATCCTGTAGACCTTTTTTAATTTTTTTTTTTTTTTTTGCAATTTATCTTGAAATTTTAACAGTTTAGCTGCCTCCTAAGCTTTCTTCCCATCACTTTTCGCTCATAGTTCAGTGTGTGTGGTTTCTCCCTCCTCCCCCCACCTCCCCAAGTAGTCCAAATGATCTGGTTATGCGCATAGGGGCTACACAAATAAAAGGAGCATATTTCTGGAGTTTAATATATAAACAGACTGCAGAGTGAGACGCAGGGTGAGAGGGCAAGGCATTTTGAGAGACTATATGGAAACAATGCTTTTCCTGTGCTTGAAAGCTTGCAAAGAGAAAAAATCTTAGTAGTTCGCAGGGGTACAGAAGTTAATGCAATAATTCTCGAGCTGATCAATCGTATCCACGTTTAACGTAAGGTGCTGCTGGCTGGAGATGCATTGTTTAGAGCATGAGGCTGCAAACCTGGTGACCTCCAATGAACCCTTCCCCTCCCCACTCTCTCTAAGGTTCTCTAACCTTGAGAAATCACTTAGGACCCTGTTTGTAAAGCCGTGTTATAGGCGCGCGTTAACCGTGTATGCACCTACAATATCCCTATAGTTACCTACACAGCGCACGCGCTAATTGTAGGCGCGTTAAACGCTAATGCGCCATAGTAAACAGGGCCCTTTGCTTCTGTTTGCTCAGATGATTTTTGGCAGAGTTCCTAACAATTTAAGGTGATTATCCACCTTATAATTGAAAGAGAAAAACGCCTAGATTTCGACCCAAATCGGGAGATAGACGTTTATCTCACAAAAACGAATAAATCGGTATAATGGAAAGCCGATTTTGGACGTTTTCAACTGCACTCCATCGCGGAAGCGTACAAAGTTGACGGGGGCGTGTCGGAGGCGTGGCGAAGGTGGAACTGGGGCGTGGTTATCGGCCGAGGAGAGATGGGCGCCTTTCGCCGATAATGGAAAAAAAGTATGCGTTTGTAGCTAGAATTTAGGGCACTTTTCGTGGACCCTGTTTTTTCACGAATAAGGCCCCAAAAAGTGCCCTAAATGACCAGATTACCCCCAGAGGGAATCGGGGATGACCTCCCCTGACTCCCCCAGTGGTCACTAACCCCCTCCCACCACAAAAAATGTTTCACAACTTTTTATTTTTACCCTCAAATGTCATACCCACCTCCCTGGCAGCAGTATGCAGGTCCCTGGAGCAGTTGTTAGGGGGTGCAGTGGACTTCAGGCAGGTGGACCCAGGCCCATCCCCCCCTACCTGTTACAATTGTGCTGCTTAATGCTTAGTCGTCCAACCCCCCCCAAACCCACTGTACCCACATGTAGGTGCCCCCTTTCACCCCTTAGGGCTATAGTAATGGTGTAGACTTGTGGGCAGTGGGTTTTGAGGGGGATTTGGGGGGCTCAACACACAAGGGAAGAGTGCTATGCACCTGGGAGCTCTTTTACCTTTTTTTTTGTTTTTGTAAAAGTGCCCCCTAGGGTGCCCGGTTGGTGTCCTGGCATGTGAGGGGGACCAGTGCACTACGAATCCTGGCCCCTCCCACGAACAAATGCCTTGGATTTATTTGTTTTTGAGCTGGGCGCTTTCATTTTCCATTATCACTGAAAAACAAAAACGCCCAGCTCACAAATTGTCGAATAAAACATGGACGTCTATTTTTTTCGAAAATACGGTTCGGTCCGCCCCTTCACGGACCTGTTCTCGGAGATAAACGCCCATGGAGATAGACGTTTTTGTTCAATTATGACCCTCCATGTGTAGTGTAGCAAAGGCCTATAACCCCTTGGGGAGGGGGGAGGGGAGCTGTCCATACCCAGCTTGATTCCATCAAAACTGCACACACAACTGGTCATCTAAATACATATAAATAAAAAATAATCGTATCCAGGGTTGGAGGAAAAACTGCCAAGAGGCTCCTTTGCATTTCAGCATTGTGGCATAAGTCCATTTAAGGAGAGGTATACATTTGTTCTCACTCCCTCGCATGTACTAGGTCATCTGCTCGGTTATGTATGCATGAGATTTTGTACCTTTAATAAGACTTTGCACCTGCTACCCAGTTGAATGCGACTTGACTGAGGCCATCCACAGGTTTCCCGCATCATTGTCCAGCTAGTGCCAGGGCAGCCTCTAGTGACTTTCAGTAGCATTATCTGGAGAGTGCTGAGGCGGTCCAGGGGGTGGATCCTGGGTGGAGCCAGAATTTATCCCAAGACAGCACGAAAGCTGGATACAGATGTTATTGTCTAGCACTGAGTGTGTGTACATATATATATATATATACACTGTGCAGTTTAAATGGGTTACTAGTGAAGGTGATGGAGGCCATCACTGCAGCAGGTTTTGTTCACACTTTAAGACAGGTGGAGAGTAGTGATAGGAAAATGGTTGAGATGGGAGAGAGATTGGACTACTTAGGAGAATTTTATGTGCTTCTCCCTTAAATGGAGCCTTTAGCTATCATTTGTCGCTCTTGCTGTGATTCCTGTGTAATTGTGAAACATTGTGGAACATTAGTGACTTGATTTGATCTGGAACACGTGGTATGTTGTTTAATTTATGGAGCATACTTTTTCCTTGAAAAGACTTCAGGGGCATTTTTGATACAGTGCAAGAGATATTAGAGCTGTAAGAAATTTTCATCAAGCTTTAATAATTATTTTAGGGGCCCTTTTATTAAGCTGTGTCTTAACACCTCTTAAAATGGCATACTGCAGGGGGGGGAGGGATGTTGAGACTGGGGGCCCAACACCTCTTAAAATGGTGTACCACGGGGTGGGAGGCTATTGGGAGTAGAGAGTGGGCGTTCCTACACTAATTAGTCCATCCACATTAGCGCACATAAGTGGTTAGCACAGAAATAGCATGTGAGCCCTTACTGCCTACAAAATGGGTGGTCGTTAGCACTTGTGTGGTGGTGGTGGTGGCGGTGGTATGTTTTGTGTGTTGTTTTTTAAATGGCCACGCACTAATGGCAACATTAGTACATTGCCTTTAATTCAAAAATTAGAAAATTAGCCACTTTACAGCTGCAGTAAAAATGGCCCTTAGCATGTGGGAAAGACCCATGTAAAGGCACCCGAAGGCTGAGTTTTACTGTATCTTAGAAAAAGGAGTCCTTAATGTCTTACATATAGCCTGAAAGCTAGTTATCAAAGCTGTGTACAATCAAGTGCAGTAGGTATTTTTCTATCCCTGGAAGGCTTTAAACAAAACATTAATTTGCTGCCTGTGATGTACTTTCATATTTGTGGGGGAGGAAGTTGTCTTGGGCCCTTCCCTAACAATATTAGAACCTGTGTATCCATATCTTTCCTTTCTCTTATTAGCCAAAATGGTGATGTGAAGGAAATATCTTGAATGGACTTCCCTGGCCAGTTGCTGTTCCCCATTTACATTTTCTTATTCATTGGTATTTCGTTCATGAGCCTTCCAGGGTTGGCAGCCCCGTGAACATCTGGCTGTCTTAAGCAGCTACCCATTCTTGGAAGGGCCAATCTCCAAACCTTCCACATAATGTCATGATCTGAGGAGTATGTGTCGGAATTCGCATCTGTAGCAGGCTCCTGTTTTTATTGAGAATGACTGCTTTTTCAGGTTAACACAAGGCGCAGTTGACTGAATACTTGTGTTTAACTGAGATTGTACCATTAACTGATGAAGCTGCCTGTATAATGGAGACAGCCTTGATAAGAGTAGTTGATGAGGAAGGGAGCTATGTAGAGCCCAGAAAATGAGACATTTGTATTGGTGACGTGAAAAAATTAGTGTCACATTACCCAGCATGTGGAACTGATTAGTGCTCCAAAGGAGGTTCTTTTTCTTCTTTACCATTAGTTTTGAATGCAATAGACCACTTCACTGTAAAACTCAAATTCAGTTGGCACGCAAGGCACAAGAATCATGAGTTTGTTTGCATTATGATTTGTGTAGTGCTGGGTTTTGTGCACTGGCTCCCACCACCTTCTAGACCACCGGGGTGGGCAATAATTGTCCTTGAGAGCCACACCCTAGTCAGGTATATGCATGAGATTGTTTCACATGTTCTGCTTCCATTGTGTGCAAATAGATTTCATGCATATTTATTGTGGAAATGTTGAAAACCTGACTAGGTTGTGGCCCATGAGGACTGGTTGCCCACTCGTACTCTATCTAGCCTTTTGCTTGAAATGGAGTATATCCAATTTTCTTTTTTCTTTCCGAGAAGGATCAGATCAATGGGACAGTCTAAAACATTTTGTCTTTTGGTCCTGCTGCTCTGACTGGTAGATGCAGGCCCTCGCTGGGCTCGGACACCACTTCCGAGAACATGGGGCTGCATTGACCCTCCAGTGGGTCCATAAGCTTTAGTCCATGCAGTGGAGTGTCTGTTACTTGTACGTCTGTGAGTGTGGAGGCTCCAGAAATATGACAGCTTCCAGATGTGAGCTCCGACTGATCCGTTTGTTTAGATTCTGTTCCACAGCTGATGCCTAGATTAGTGCTAGCTGGATGAAGCTATGGGAGGTTTGTCTGGCTTCAACAATGGCATGTTTATATTTCATCTGGATTTCTTTTTCAAAACTGACCTCCCTTTGACCCCCTGGAGTTTTGTCCAGTAGGATACTGGCTTGTCCAGACCTACTGTATTTCTCTCTGGTGTCTGGGACTCCACTGTGCGTATTCATCTGGATTTGAGTGGGGGGGGGGGGGGGAGCTAGGTTTGATACGTTGACATTTGGGGAGACTTGAGTTGTTGCCCCTGAGGTGTCCAGTTGTTCTACTAGTGAATTAGGCAACGCTTGGTCTTGTTCCAGACCTTTTGCAGAATGTACAAAACAAAAGCAGCAATACTTGCAAACCTGTTTTTAAGTAATTCTGTTTGGAGAGCAAAATCTATGATTGTGTGCCTCCATTTTTTTTAACTTTAATCTATATTTTGTTTTTGATGAACAAATTCATGTTCACCCCTACTTAGCTCCCTATCCCCACCAATATAAGTCATCCTTTTGAAAGTGGATGTACAAATTGTCATGATGATAAAGTTTCTTGAATTAATACCCAGGACCTGTTCTGCTAATGCTCTTGAGTGACTTGTTTATAGTATGTAAGCAGAGCATGAACATCTGGGAAGTGGTCACAGAGTTAAAAAAAAAAATTAAGATATATAAAGAAAGGGGAGACCTGTGAATAAAAGCTCGGAAGGAAGCAACAGAGCTCAAGAACTGTTGCTTTAACATCTTGGATCAGCAAAAGTATAGAGCTGCTGTTAGGGAGGGGGTATAAACAAGGCAGTTGCTCTGGGCCCCATATGCCACAGGGGTCCCCAAAATAGAAGACAGGGTTGTCTGCCAGTGTGACTTTACAGCCCCCTCCCAAATTTCAGCCCTAGGCTGCAGCATGTCAACGCATGCCCTGACAAAGTAGTCCACAGAGGGAGACTAGTCCCCCCCCCCCCCCCCTTCCTCTGAAGTATTCTGCATGGATAGGCTGTTCCCTCTTGAGCCTCATCCTTCCCCTTTCCCATTTCCACGTAGCCAGAGAGTGGCAATTATTTGGGGTATTCGCATGCTGAACAAAAAAAAAAAAAAAGGATTCAGGAATTGGTAAAAAAAGTATCATTGTTGAGGCCGTCCTGGAAAATTAAAGAACCTAGATTTTCATGTGGCCCTTGAACTCTGTTTCTGTTTTTCAGTGGTGGTGGTGGTGGTGGTAAATGTGCAAAGTACACAGAGGCTAGGTAACACTAGTGACCTTTGCTCTTGATATCTGTATTACTGCATTAAGAGTCACTTTATTAAAAACCTGACGTGGCCATGTTTTGCTGTCAGACTGCATCAGGGGCGCAATTAGGTCATTTGATTCAAAATAAGCAAGCGGATCCAGCCATATTGGAACTACTGTTCCACTCTTGCTCACGGTGAAGCGGTGTTTATCACACAACATAATTGTACCCCCAATGTAGCCTGAAGACGAAACATGGCTACATTAGGGTTTTTAATAAAGTGACTCTTTGACAACTCTGTGCATACAGAAATGTAACTTCAAATTAATTAGGCTATCCTAAATTGACTTTGACTTTCCCATCCCCACCCTATTTCCCACAATGACAGACTTTTTTTTTTTCTTTTTTGCTGCTACAGGAAAGTGTGTGTTCTGTGGTGGTTTGGTTTCTATAAATTGTTAAATTTATTACAGGAGTCTTAATAGTCACAGCAGTTCTGGGGAAAGGGAGGGGGATGTTTATGGTGTTATGGTACTCTTTAAATTTACCAATGTAAGATTGATCTAGAGCAGGGGTTCTCAGCCCAGTCCTCCCCCAGCCAATCAGGTTGTCAGGATACCCACCAGGAATATGCATGAGAAACTTTTGCACTTTCTCCACTGTACGTGTATCATGCATATTCCTGGTGGGTATCCTGACAACCTGACAGTCCAAGTGTGTCCCAAGGACTGGGCTGAGAACCACTGATCTGGGATGATCTCATAAGTTCTCATATCTTGCATTATTTCAAATTAATCGTAAATTGGACCAACAGTCATTTAATCAGAACCAGTCAGGAATGCATCTTATTGAGTGTGGCCTTTGGTTGTTTCCGCAAACTGTTATTTATTTTTTCCGCTATGATTTATTTCTTATCTAAAACGTGCAGTCTGTGATCCAGATGCAAAGTTTTTTGGGCTGCACTGCACAAAAATGCTTATCTGGACCCAAAGCCTTCAGTGGGCCAACAGATTTGGCTAGCTTTTCTTTTGGTGCAGTTTGGATGCCCCTGCGTGACCCTGTCCACGCCTCACCACTGGTTACTAAAGTCTGAATCTGGGACATAAAGCTGGGGCCGTGCCTCTGCCTTTTGGTAACATCCAACGTTTCAGATATGTCCCAACAGAATCTTGTTAGACGAAGAGGCTGAGGGGAGAATCCTGGATGGTTTTTTTTTTTTTTTTCCTTCCTTTTTCTGGAACTTTCACTGTGAGGGTTTTTAGTCCGCTCTGTTCCCTTGGTGAAAATGCTTTTCAAAGCATAATAGACTAGTTCACAGCTTTTTTTTTTTGTTTTCCTCCCTAACTACCACAGCTGGTTTTCACTTGGTAATTGAATACGCACACGCAAAACTTTAGTTCAGCAAACTAGAAATGAGCCACTGTGAACTAAAGTTGCACATGGGTCCCTCCTCTCCTCTCCTCCTCTTCCCCCCCCCCCCCCCCCCCCCCCCCCCCCCCGTCTTTAAATCATTGCTTAAGGGTTTCTGGCCCCTAGCTCAGGAATCCTGCCCAAAAATGCCAGATGTATTACACAGTCACATACTGAAATGTAAACAGTGCTGCCTGCCATGAGAGCAGGGTGGTCCATATCCTATTAGAAAAAAAAAAAAGTGAAAAATTCCTCTGCTCTGACTTGAGGCCGGTAGTTGTAGTGTGTTTGGCTGTAGAACCAGGTTTTCTAGAACTAGGAGAGCACAGATGAATTAATGCTCTCTGATTGCCAGACAGAATTGAAAAGCAGAATGTGACTTGGATAGGATGGTTCAATTCAGCCAAAGGAGATGATAACATGTGAGATGTCAGAAAGTGGTACATATTATCGTCACTTGAAAGCAAAAGGGTTGTATATGTGCTTGATGTGAAACAGAGAAAACGAGAAGTGAAGTTTTAATGTGCTTATTGTAGATCACCAATAACTTAGTAAATTTTTTACATTTTTGAACACAATAAAATATCAGAACAGTTTTACATTGAAGTCCTTACAGCAGTGCACTGAAATATGTCTGTCAGCATTTCATGCAAAAATTGCACATAGGTGACTATGCAGGTGACTATATGTAATTCATTTTTTTTTTCTTAAAGCTTTAAAATCATGTGTATGCCTTTTTTTAATCCCCCCCCTTCTCCCTCCCCCACACAAAACCTTCTAATGCATAGTGAAGGGAGGTTGGGGCCTGGCTTGTTTCAAGGCCTCTGTGTAATGGAAAGACTGGATAGGCAGGCTGCAGGGATGTATAAACATCCTCGGGAGCAGAGATGAGGTATTTGGTTGTCCTCGGATTTCTTCCCAGGCAGATGCTGCTGGGCTCTGCCTTTTCTCACTAATCGCCACTCTTTCATACTGGTTGGTGGAGTGGCATTTCTGTGTGTGCAGGAGAAAGCATTGGTTGGATACATGGACTGGGTTCTGAGATACGAAGAGCACCTTTTTCTCAGGGGTTTCAAACTGTTATTTCAATAACAGGCCTGCTGGGGGTGGGGAGGGGTCAACCATTTCGAGTAATGCAGGGGAGTGGAATGGTTATGAAGAGAGACGAGGAGGAAAAAAGTAGTAATTTTGTAAATGTAGAAACATTATTATAATACCAGCACTTGGGATGGAGTGATTTGGCCTTGTGGGTGCAGGAGGTAGTTGAAGCATTACAGACTCCAAAGCTGAGCCCTGTGATTTTGGGGGAGAAGAGTGTTGCAGCTTCAGACTCCCACTGGGGAAAGGCATTGTCCCTGTGTTGCTCCCTTTGGTTGAGTCGCATCCCATGGTGTGCGCTAGGCGAGTGTGACAGGAGTGGGTCAGATCATGGAACCTGCCAGGCTGCAAACAGCAGCCCATGGGTCATATTTTTTTTTACACCCCTGCCTTAAGTCAGTGCTGATTTTGTTTTCCAAGGCCTATCAGCTTAGCAGTTTTTCCTTTTCCAGAAATGTTTGTAAGTCGGACAGATACTTTGCAGTCTAGGCATTTCGTGGCTTACGAGAAGGGGGACAGGCAGTTGCTCCCACCAAGCTTTCCGTGTGCCCCCTGCTGATGCACTTCCCTCACCCTTCCCCCCCTGGGAATCTTGGAGAATTTGTGGGCAGGGGGCAGAGCAGCAGCTTCAATGTTTCTCTCAAGTACTCGCTTGTGCTCTCTGTCTTCTACACACACAGCCTCCCCCCTCTTTTTTATTTCAGAAAAAGCCACCCACTATTCTTGCCTCCGTCATATACCTCAAATTGTCACTTGCATAAACAAATCCATCCTCCCTTTGCCCCTCAGTCAGAGGGATGCACATACTGTTTAGAAATAATTCACAATATAAAGAATGCTTTGAAATGTGTTGTACTCCGGGGATACCTCTTTACGTTCTTCAAAACACTTAGATTAGTCTATTCAGGAATGAACAAACCAGCAGTGGCTGCATTAAGCTGAACCTTGGACTTGCCATACTGGGTCAGGCCAAGGGTCCATCAAGCCAATGTCCTATTTTCCAACAGCCAGATCAGAAGCACCTGCCTGGGGGGGGGGGGGGGCAATTCTGAAGACCCAGTAGACATTTATTCTGAGGTATTAAGACTTGGCTCCATGAGGAAGGTAATTTGGAGAGTTTGGGACAATGGAAATTTTAATATATGTGCTGTCTGATAAAACGGGATGTGATGTTTCAAAAGCAGTAAAAAAAAAAAAATCCAACTAAATATGCTTGGACTGGAAGAACCATTTCCAGGACAGCAATTCCACATGAGAATTGTAGGCAAGTTGGATGGGCCCAACCTATGCAGTATTTCATTGGTTTGTTTTCATTCAACTTTTTTTTTTCATCTTTCTGGGTTTCCTCAGTGGGGCAGTCGATTACAACTGATTGTAGAGATTTAAATCTGTGTAGCTTGCTACTATTCTGCTTTAAGTGGAGTTACTATATCGAAAAAGTTGTGAAAAAAGAAACAGGAAGTCTGGAAAACCAGAACTGCTAAAGGAATTATTTGTTACAAAGTGGGGCTGCTGGATTGTTTGTTGAACAGAGACTTGTACCTGTAGCAGTCCTATAGCAATGCCCAATGAGGGAATGAAGGGCGGGGGAGCTAATGTTCCAGTCCATGGAATTAGGGGAAAATGCCGGAAACTCCTGGCCATTCCCACTCCTGGCTCTGCCACTGCTCTTCAGTCTTTGAGTTTGAGCCATTCTACATCCCTGTGTGTCGCCTTTTCCCAGCTGTAGCGGTGCTGGCTACAGCTTTGTTCCTCCTTCCTTCTCCTCATTCAGCAGCTGTCACCAAGGATTTCTGAAGACCTTAGATTCAGAGATACCATGTTCCTTTTGCCTGGTCCCTCCTCTTGACTCTGCACTCCAGCCTCCACCTATTTCTTCCCTGCAAACCTTTCCTCCTCCTCCTCCTCATGAATGTTGGTCTTTTGCACTGACATCACACACTTTTGTCTCTCCCCGTTGCACTGTTAAGTGAAAATACAGAACACACACTTCTAATTTTTGGTGCAAGAATGCATATGATTGTAATTCTTTTTTATAAGAGCATGTGAAAAAAATGTAATGCCACTTCCCATAGCGGACAAAAGCTTGAAACTTGAGCGAATGTTGATGAGGGCTAAATATCTATTAGCTGCTTGTGATTTGGAGAAATGGAATGACCTTTTTTCCTCCTTTTTTTTCCCTCCCCCCCACCCCCTTTTTTCCCTTTTTTAATACAGGCTACAGTTTCACATGGCTTGCAAAAGAAACCCCTCTCCTTTTTTGTTTCCCACACCAATTGATTTATCATTTTGCTTGCAAGCAGACTTAGAATGTTAGGGCAGGAACACACTCACTTTTTTCTCGTAACTTTTTTGTTGTGGACCGAAACCAGTTGACTTGAATAAATTTTTCTGTGGCCTGAATGAAGCCAGCAACGTGGAAAAATCTTGCCATTCAGGCCCGTCTGAATGTACATTTCAGCCACACAGTAAGCTGCATTGGTAGGCAGTGGACTGCTAAATACAACCATTTTTTGCAGCCGATAGTTAGACAGGTGATTAGCATAATTAGCAGAGAGTAGGCTATACATATGGAAATGCTAAGTGTGTAAATGCCAGCTGCAGTGTAAAATTTATGTCAGGGGTCGACAGGGCTGTGCGAAAGTATTGTGTTACAGCTGCAGGTCAAAACTGCCATTGCCTACCCGCTTTTCTCTCTGCGGTGAATGCTCCAAACAGAAGAGAAAAGAGAGAAATATAACAGATAAGGCTTTGATTGAACTGCCCAGCTCTGTGCAAAAAGGGGAAATCTTCCTATTAAAAAAAAAATCTGCACTGAAATGTGCTTAAATTTTGCTTCATGCCATCTCCAAATATCAGATTTTTAAAATATATTTTATTTTTTTCATTTTATTCAGGCTTTCACAAGAGGCAGATTTTATTTATTTTTGTGCTTTCTTACTTGTTTTTGCCCCTGAAGGGAGTGGCTGGCTGGGGAAGGTTGAAATGCTGATCATTACTTAAAAAAAAATTGGTGCCCCAGTTCCTTTCTTAGACCCCCCGCTTTTTAACGCCCACACCTGCACTCACTCTTTGCATATGTAGTGGCATCAATGCCCGGGGGGGGGGGGGGAACCTGGTGAGTGTTGCAGGTGATAAACTAGAGATCTGGCCCTCATTTACTCTCATGAAGGATACACCTCCTGAAAAAATTGTATTCTGTTTGTGTCACGAGCTCATTTTTCTTTTTCTGGTACTGTGTACAGGGGGGTGTGCTCAATCCTTTGTAAATTGCAAGACTAATGCAAAGTATTTTTGTCCAAGTAGCCTTTTTTTTTTAACTTTTGTTGTTTTAATGGCTTAATGGACTATTTTGTACTTGAGGATATGTATTTATATTTCTGCTGGTAGAGGTGGTGGTGACAGAGTATAGCTCACACCAGGCTGACCTGGCAGTGAAACTTCCTCACAGCCACAGGGGGTCCTTATGAATCGACCCCTAATCCAGCTAATCCTGATTGTAACAAAATCATGAAAGTGGCCCCCGGTGATGTGTTTCCCTGCACAGATGCAGCAAAGGAGCGCTGTTTGGGAATCATTCTGTGCAGTGTGCAGTATTCCCCCCCCTTCCCCCCCCCCCCCCCAACCAGCTTGGGGGGGGAGGGGAAAGGCTGTGTGAAGTGCAGGACCTGTCCATTGTATCCTGGCTCACTGCCCCACCTCCCTTGCGGCCTGGACTGGGAAGTCAATGAGTGGAGGGCGTGTTTGGTCCTTTACAGCAGATTCTGAATTTGACTTGTAAAAGGGATGGCGGAATCCAGCCTTAGCAAGAAAACTGATCAACTTCAGCAGCATGGGCAAGACCTGTGTAAGAAGGGTTGAGATAGATGGTGTGTCCAAAGATTCCACATCCCAATTTCCACCGGGGGGGGGGGGCACTTATGGAGCAGTGACGGGGCCGGCCCAACCATAAGGCAGACTTGGTAATGGCCTAGGGCAGCAGCTTCTGGGGGGTCAGAAAAGAACAGCTGCAATAAAGCAAAACAGTAGGTCCACAGCCACATAATCTCAAAGAACCATCAATGTGAACATTTTACCTGCAGGAAGGGTGGGCAGAGGGCAGTGTTCAAAGAGACCATTTACCTTTGGAAATTGCTGACATATGCGTGTTTGTGATATGTATGTACTTGAGGATATGTATTTATATTTCTGCTGGTAGAGGTGGTGGTGACAGAGTATAGCTCACACCAGGCTGACCTGCTGTCGGGGGGGGGGGGGGGGGGGGCAGATTAGGGGCCTGAAAATTAATTGAAGGTAGGAGTAGGGCAAATGGCAGAGATTTTGCCTAGATTCCAAGTAGTCTTGCACGTGCCATGGGCTATGTATTAGGATGTTAGTGTTACTGAGCAGCATTTTTGGAATCTGGGTGTGTAGCAGGCTAGAGCCCAACCGACCCTAGGATCTTCAGTTTCTGCTGAAACCAGAGTCTGAGATCAAAATTGGTTGAAATTGTAACTGAAACTTCTCTTTCTCTCTCCTCCCCCCCCCAAAAAATAAAAAAAAAATCCCATTCATAGGCCCTCCTGGTCTTCAGGAACAGGAACAAACCCCACTTGTGCCTGCCCCATGCCACTGCGCCATCGCAGTGGCTGCTGAGACTGCCATTGGCGGTCCTGCCAACTATGTTGTGACTGGAACCAGCATAGACAGGAGGGGAGTCTCCTGCCCGTGGCGGTTCCAGGTGCAAAATGGCTGCCAGCAACCGTTGCGATGGGGCAAGAATGAGTAGGGTTTGTTCTTTTCCCCCAAAGATGTCACTAAACCACCAGGCCTGCCCGGGGAGGGCCTACTGGTGGAAGAGGAGGAGCGAGTTTTGGGTTTTAGCCAAGAATGCACAGGTATTTTCAAATGAAACCCAAACCTGGATTTTGGTCCAGTTTTTTGTGCTGATTTTGAAACCAAACCTGAAATGTGGTTGCCCTCGATACCAGGCACGCCTGTAAAGATGAAAAAATGTCTCTGCTGACAGATGTAGCCCAACATGTGGTCAAGGAAGCTGGTGGTTAGGTTAAGGATATGGTGGGCTGCAAGGGCTATGACAGGGATCAGGTTCGATGCCGATCTGACCTGCCCACATCCAGCGGTGAGAGCAGGTCCAAGACACTGTAAGGCAGTCCTCTACAAATTTTCATAAAATCTAGGATCCAGCAGCTGAGACCTCTCTCTTGCTTCTCCTTCCCCATCCCTCCAATGTTGTCCACGGTGAATTTTATTTTTTTCTTGGGGGTGGGGGAGAAGAGGAGGGATGGGAATCCCCTGCCAGATTAGCAGTAGCTCTTTCGGAAACTGATTTACTAAGGCTCTTTGCCTGGGCAAAGGAACTTCAGTAAATCAGTTCATCAAGGTGCCTTTGCAAGTCACTGGCAGAAGCCAGCAGTCTCCCTTCCCAAAGTGTGCTGCCAGCTGTGTGTCAGCACTGACTTGATAGGTGAAGCAGAGAGGCAACTGCATCTTTGTTTCACATATCACCACGGCCTGGGTCCCCATAAGTCTCTCACGCCCCTCTCCAGTCACTCTCATACCCCAAACCCCCAAGCCTTAACTTAGTCACTCTTGTGGCTCCGTACAGCGATTGGGCTCTCCACGTGCTGTGCAGGAAGTTTGGGAAGTCTTGTGGTTTCAAGTCCCGTGAGAGTTCCTGAACCTCACATTGTGGCTGAAAATGTGGAGAGCCTGATTGCTGTGCAGAGCCAGGAAAGCTGTTTCAGAGGCAGCGCTGCAAACGGGAGGAAAAAACTTTTGGGGGTATGAAATCCCAGGCGCCAGGGTGCAATTTGTAGGTGACCTGGCATCCGTGATTTGTCAAGGCCTGTGTAAGGCCTTTCAAAGGGATCTACCTCAGGAAAACAAGACAGAAACTGTATTCTTTCATAATGTTTTCACTCCTACGTTTTATTTTTATTCCTGTTCTATGTTTTTTGATGTTGGACGGTGAGGCAGTTTTTAGGAAACAAAATACTTCAGCATCAGTCTTCAGATTGCACTTTGGAGGGGGAGCGAAGGTGAGTGCTTGTGTCTCTTCTGTTTGTAGAGATTTGATGGAACATGCCAGTGCAAGTGAAAAGATTTCAAAGCAGTGTTTCATGAGGAGGCAGGGAAAGTTTTAGTGTGTAGAAAAAAATACTGAGGGGTCTGCAAGAAGAGAAAAAACTGCTTTGGAAGCAGACTCTCTGATGATAGGATTGAGAATTTGATTGCAGCCTGGGACACACACAGCTCGAGTTCTAGTAGACCCTCTCCTGAGACCCGTGCCTTGCATTGAACAAGAGCTGAAGTGCTTTCTTCTCTGTAGTAGCAAGAGGTGCTAGCATTTTCCTCTTTATCATTTTAAAATAAACCAAATGGCAGATGGCTTTTAATGTGATCAAGTGTAAAGTAGTGCATGTGGGAAAGAGGAACCCAAACCATAGTAATGTGATCCATGGTTCTACATTAGGAGTCACCACCCAGAAAAAGGGATCTAGGTGTCATTGTTGATGATGCTTTACTTAACATTTCTAAAGCGCTACTAGGGTTACGCAGTGCTGTATAATTTAACATGAAAACCTCTGCTCAATGTGCATCAGCAGCAGTTAAGAAAGCAAATAGAATGTTGGGAATTATTAGGAAAGGAATGGAAAACAAAATTGAGAATGTTATAATGCCTTTGTATCCGCTCCATGGTGCGACCACACCTTGAATACTGTGTGCAGATCTGGTCACCGAACCTCAAAAAGATATAGTGGATTAGAAAAGGTACAGAGAATGGCGAGGAAAATGATAAAGGGGATGGGATGACTTCCCTGTGAGGAAAGGCTAATGCGGCTAAAGGTCTTCAGCTTGGAGAAGAGATGGCTGAGGGCAGATGTGATAAAGGTTTATCAAACACTGAGTGGAGTGGAGCAGGTAGATGTGAATCGCTTGTTTGCTCTTTTCAAACATACTAGATGTAGTAAAAGCAGTTAGGGTTTTAAAAAGGTAGAGATAATTTCCTGGGGGGGGGGGGGGGGGAAGCCCATAAGCCGCCATTAAGATGGACTTGGGGAAAATCCACTGCTTATTTCTAGGATAAGCAGCATAAAATCGGTTTTGCTGTGCTGGGATCTTGCCAGGTACTTGTGACCTGGATTGGCCACTGTTGGAAACAGGATACTGGGCTCGATGGACCTTCGGTCTGTCCCAGTATGGCAGTGCTTATGTTCTTACCTAGCAGCTAAAGGGGTGATGTGAGGTAGAACTCAACATGTAAAGCAAACCAAAGGGTTTGTTTGTACCATTCTCTTCATAAGAAGCCCTTCTCTTTCCGCCCCTCCCTTCCAGCCTTCTGCTTCTAAAGCAGCTGTTAATACATTCTGTATGTTCTGGGTGGACCAAAAGGTTTTCTGAGGCTACGAGGGAAGCCCTGGAGAGCTGAGTATAGCTCTCTGGTAAGAATCCACTTAAAGGGTTGCAACTTTTCCCCCCAAAATTTTATTAGAACGATATTGATATACATCTACAAAAGCAATAGGGTTGCAAGAAAAGGAACTTTTTTTCCTGATTTTATTAGAAGATATACATCTACAAAAGCAAACTTGCAACCATGTAAGAATCAGAACAAACACTGTTCAACCCAATTACCCACCCCCTTCCCAGGCCTACACAAGAAGTTCTGCAGTTGAAGTTTGCATGATGGTATTGTTTCTTTCTAGACTTTTGCATATCCAGTAATTAGCAGGAGGGACTATCTAGAGATTGAACCCTTTAGAATTCCTTGCTGTACTTTTTCCCTTTTCCTTCTTATTCTGTGATTTGTATCATAGAGATTTACGTAACGAAATCAGTGTCCAATGGCTTTTCATCCTCTCAGAACAGACTGTAGAAACCAAGGTGATGAGTGCAGGATACTGAACTGCTATAATATGGAATGTGCGAATGGATCAACGTCAGTGGCTTAGATTGAATTCCAAAACATTTTGGCACAGGTTGAGATGCTACAGAGGCAATGTTCTTAGCCCCTGGGGAGGGAATTGCAGTCATGTGGGTGGGATTCGTTTATATGTCTGTGTGATTCTGAAGAGCTGTGGTTTTGTGGCCCCTCCCCCCAGTACAGACACCACATACTGTGATGGACAGCTGAGTTGTTATGAAATGGAGTGGGATTAAACAGAGAAAGATCTCTTGTAGCTAAAAATAGAAACCAGTGGGACAAGGTGTCCTCAACCCAGTCCTCAGGGCATACCCAGCCAGTCAATTTTTCAGGATACCCACAAGGAATATGAATGAGAGATTGGCATACAATGGAGGTAGTGCATGCAGTTTTATCTCATGTATATTCATTGTGGATATCCTGAAAACTTGACTAGCTGGGTGTGTCCTGAAGACTGATCTGAGAAAACCTAGTCTAGAAGTTTTGAGTAAAGAAACATGGATGTCTCAGGGGTCTAGTGGTAAAGGGGGGAGCCTTGTGGACAAGACACAGGTAGGGAAAAACAGGCAGTGATTGGGGAGGGATCAACCAGTGCAGTTGCCCTGGGATCCCCATGCCTGCTTGAAGCTGAAGGAGGTAGAAGCCTGCTTGTGATTTTAGACTCCCACGTTTCTACCCCAGGTCTCACTGTGTCTAACAGTGGTCCATGGTTTTAAGAACTGCGATAACACAAAATCTTAAAAGTGATATTTTGAATAGTGCTATCCATATACAGTACAGACTTGTACAGATCCTAATGTCAAACACTTGGGTAGCCTCCAAAGCCTCTGCCAATGCATATATCACTTATGTTACCCATAGAAGTATAATCTTCTGAACTCCTTCCCTTGTCTGCTTCAGTGCAGACAGGAAGTCAGCACTTGTATTCATCTTTTCTGCCTTTCTCTCTTGGTTTTTTTTTTTTTTTTTGTTACATTTGTACCCCGCGCTTTCCCACTCATGGCAGGCTCAATGCGGCTTACATGGGGCAATGGAGGGTTAATTGACTTGCCCAGAGTCACCTCTAGCTTCCAGGGATTATTTTTCCTGTGCATCCCTCTACCCCTTCAAACATAAAATACCATGTCTGTTTTACAGCCTGCTGAAAGTTTCATTTATTTTAGGGTTACCATATGGCTCCAGAAAAAAGGACAGATTGAGCCAGTCCGAGTTTTACTTCCATTGCTTTCAATGGATACAAAACCCGGACTGGATCAATGTGTTCTTTTTCTGGAGCCATATGGTAACCCTACTTAGCATCATTTTTCTAAGAGCAAACTAGATGGAGGAATTTGGCTCTGGTGACTGCTGTAGCAGGCCAGCGGACTTCGGATTTTTATAAATTTAGGAGGCAGCTGCTTACTGTTTCTAAAACACAAACCTTATGACCCTTTATTTCCCAAACATGAGTTTTAGTACAAACCTAGGTGCTGGTGTAAATATTCTAATACACAGAGAGTTATAAAAGGGATTTGCACGGGGGGAGGTTTGTGTACAAGTCTATATGTATTTTTAGGACAGATTGGAAGAAAGTTGGGGCTCGGAGGATGAGGACGCAGCAGAGCCCCAAATAGTCATTATAGTGAGCTGTATAGATTATTAACCTATTTTCATTTTTTTTTTAAATTTATTTTTCTGTATTGGTTGTATTGCTTTTTCATATTTGTTTTGCTATTATGATATGAACTTGGATGGTAAAAGTGGAATACTGCCGCTTGAAATTAAATTAAGCATAACTAATGGAATTTTGGATCTGTTTCTAAATAGAGATTAACGTGTGGGAGCAGGACGAGGCCAGATTTCTGATTTGTGAAAAAGCGTGAGATGGGATGGGGGGAGCAGGGGGACCTCAGTAAGTCCAGCAGCTGCTACTGGTACCTGTGAAATGCCCATGAAAAGCCTATTTAGAGATGATCAGATTGTATTCCACTTCTTGTATTGAAGCGACCGAGTACTTGAACGAATCTGCTTTGCTGGAGTTAGGTGTCATTGACATTATTTAGAATTTTGGTACTGAGTGTGGAATGGGCAAGTCATGTATGATGCTGATCCCTCCAGATTCGCCAACCTGGTTTTATTTTCAGGGGCATCCAGGCTCTGTGTTTGAACCTGTTTCATAGGGTGAAAGTGTAGAAATATTTTGTGACTGTTCATTTTAGCAGTCCTGAAGAAAAGATCTGTTTGTGGCCCTTGCAGGGGTGGTCAAACCCATTCCTTCAATAGACAAAGAATAGATATGAAGGATTCCAGTGAGGATGCACAAGCATTGAATGCTCTACTTTTTTCTTTTATAGTACTTTGTTTAGGGTAGATATGTGGGCTGGGAACCTAAGGGCTCGGGTTAAAATCCCACAGAGGCTCAGTGTGGCCTTGGGGAAAACCACTTAACCCTCCATTGCCTTGGGGTGACCAGGGGTGGTGCTGGCAACCTCGGGCCTGCCATGGAAACTGTCACTTGCAGGGGCCCCTGTAAGTTGTTCACGGCTTGATACGTGTGCAGAGAATTTGTTAATAGCAAACTGAATACTGGCGGTGAACATGGGATAACATAAGAATAGCCACACTGGGTCAAACTGATCGCCTCGATTCAGAGCAAAAAGTACACCTTAATAGGATGCTAGGTTATTTTGGGCAGGATTGTAATTTGAGACTAATTTTTATAACTAGCACAGAAAATATTAGGCCTTATTTGTTAGTAAATTTAATTCCTCCCCCCCTCCCCCCACCAATACTTTCATGAACCATTTGTATTAGCTATGAGGAGATTCTGTATTAGGGCTTCTGATTTTAGGTTTTAACCAATTAAAAAACAAAACAGGAAAGCCCTTAAGTGATACAAATGTACATATTGGATTCTACCAGAAAAGGTACCTGTGTCATGAGAACACTGTCAAACAGGTTTGTATCCTCCAAGAGCTCCTAAGTAGCTGTAAAATCAGCATGTACACTTATGGTTCTTAAAAACCGAAGAATAGAAGCCCTAATTTAAAACTTGTTTCCAGTAGGTCCTAATTCTGCAAAGCTGATGACTAACACATACATAGGACATTCATCTGCACATTTTACGGTGGATGTAGGAAATACAGTCAACCATTTTTATAGTGCTAGGATTTTAAATTTACGGCTCGTATCCCAGGGGTTATTCAATTATCCTACCAGCATGGAGTGAAACCAAAAGTGTTGGAAAAATACCGTCACAAAACATTCATTAAAAAAAAAAAAAAAAAAAAAACTGTACACTTGAATGTGTTTGAATAATTCTGGCTTTAGGTTTTCCCATCTGACTACAGAATATTCATGATGGTGGATGTTTTAGGGAATGGCTCTGGAGCCTCAGAGTGAATTGCCATTCATGCAGCTTTTCGTATTTATTTTTCTGTAGTTGGTGGGCGAGTGAGCCGGGAATTAAATTACACACGCCAGAAGATTGGAGAGGAGGCCATGTTTAACCCCCAGCTTCTGATTCAGACTCCACGAGAAGATGGTGCTAATGTACTTACAGTGGAAGCACTCCAGCAACACCTTCACTCTGCACTTGAAGCAAGTAGGGTACAAGTCTACATGTACAACAAGTAAGAGAAGGTCTTCAGTGTTTTAGCTGTTAACTGGTACTTCTCGCTTAAACCAGAAATTGCAACGTATCTTGAAAGAAGCGCATGCAGCTTGGTTTTGGACAGGGGTGGACTTGGGGAGTTTTTGGTGTCCAGTTCTGCGGTATCTGTTGAACCATGCTTGCAGAACAAAATATGGGAAATTGGAGAATAGCAAAGCTTCTCATTGTCATAGCTGATATTCTTCCTTTTTCAGAAGGAGCGACTTCCAGGTGCCCTTCACTTTGTGGGGACTAAATCTTGACTTCATGTGCTATAGGGTGATGACGCCAACCCCCCTGACCTATGAAACAGCCTCATCTGCTCTGATTGCCCCTTTTGTTTTTAGGTCTAGTGTATGACTCATGGTAAATCACTGAAGTGTGTAACCCAACAACATAAGGTGAACATGGCTTGTGCTAAGCTTATTACAGATTAACACAGTATAGTGGGGTACAAAAGTTAGCGCCATCCATGTTAAACATTAGCGTGGGTTACCATGCTTCATTGAGTAGTCCTCTATATTTCCCAGTATACCATTTTGCCAAATATAACAGTACTTTTTTCCCATTTTTCTCTTTCTTGTGAAAAGCCTTCAACCAGCAAAATCAGAAATGCGTGTCTAGGCCATCTTAAGGTGGCATTATGCCTATTTCTGAAGCATTGAGGTGTTCTGGGGCCCTGGTGCCATATAGATCTATTTTATGCAACGTTTAAAAAAAATTGAGGTTAAGAACCAAACATGTCTCGCAAGCCTTTCCTTCTACCTCCTCCAAAAGAGGCATTGATCTGGTTGGTGATGAGTTGGAATTTGGACAGCATCTTGGTATGGGTGTTCCTTTTAAAGGCCTCCTGTAGCTGTACCCCTGGTAGATTCTTGGGACTGGCCAGGTGGTGTTTATGCAGACGTAATGCTACTGAAATACTTAACCAAATGCCCCAGCCCAACTACAGTTTGCCAGTGGGTGACGCCATATCCTTTTCCTTTTGTAGACAGTGGAAATTGGAACACTTGTGTTATAAATCAGGCGAGCTTATCACAGAAGCTGGATACATGGAACAGGTATGTGGATGTGCAATAAACAAATTTACATCATTTTTTTTCCCACCTGCTTGCTTTCCTCCTCTGCTTTGCACGTCTGTCAGTGTGCTTCCATGAACTGTGCTATGTTCCCTCGCAAAATAATTTTTGTCTTTCACTTTTGCAGATTATAGAATCTCTTTATCCTTGTTTGATTATCACACCATTGGATTGTTTCTGGGACGGTGCAAAACTACAGTCGGGGACTGCGTATTTACTGTAAGTGACCTGCCTTCTCTTTCCTATTTCTGCACTTGCCAGGGTGCAGAGAGGTGCCAAGGTCTGGGTAGAGAAAACTAGCAGGTCCTTAAAGTTGTAGACTTAGAATATCCATGGTCTCACGTTGTTGCTTTTTGTGCCGGGGTTGTGGGGAAAGGATGGCTGTTTGATGAAGATTTGCTTTTGAGTTTATCCTAAAGAGCCTGTAAAATGAAAGACTTTGGAGGTAAATTCTTTGAATTAAAAAAAAAAAAAAGACCCTTCAAGTGAAAATAGTGAGAAGGGGGACAACCCCATTCTGATCTCTGTTGAAACTCAAACATTATTTGTATTTTTCTTCCTTTGTACCTTTCTTGCACTGTGATATGTTGGTTTTTTTTTTTTTTTGCCACATAGCAGGAAGGGTTAATTGTTCATGTAATTGCCATGTACAGACATTTTTTGGTTAAATTTGAAATGGTGTTCAGAATTACTGTTCTGGTCTCCATTTTGGCCATCTCTTAATGTGCAGTTTTAGATGGGGAGTGAAGGGTTTTACGTTTTTCTGGTTAGGAGATTTGGAATGATGACTCAAGCCTGGTTAAGCAGATACAGTGTGGTTTGAACCACAAGCCAAAAAAAAAAAAAAATAGCCGAAAGCTTTTCTGGTCTGTAAACCTCAGATTGAAGGGTGAGAGGGGGAAGCAGCGGTGACAGTGGTGGTGGGAGTAAGAAAGTTGTTTGGTTCACTGTCATAGGGCTAAAGTGGTATTGATGGTATTAAAGATCAGATATTTTGATTTGTATTTTACAAAATAGTATTTAGACCCAGCAAGTGTAATCATGACCCCCTGTGGGTTCTCTTCCACCCAGCTCACATTCTCGTGTCCAATGGCATAGCCACGGGTGGGCCGGGGCCCACCCACTTTGGACTCGGGCCCACCCAAAATTGTGACCTTCTTGCTGTGGCTGGTGGGGATTCCCAAACCTTGCCAGCTGAAGATTTTCTCTCCTTGGGCAGCCCTCGCTCTTCCAAATGTCAGCCAGAAGCACTTGCCTTGAGCTGATGCTTAGACCGGCCCTTCTGCACATGCTCAGTTTTCACACATGCAAAAGCACTGAGCATGCACAGCCTGCAGGCAGCAGCATCAGTTTGAGGCAAGTGCTGCTCGAGAAGGAAGAGGAAATTTTCATTTGACAGGATTTGGGGATCCCTGCCAGCTCAAGTATTTAATATTTGGGGTTTGTGGGCGGGGGGAGGGGGGGGTGAATTCCATGCCCACCCAAAATTGGCCATCTATCTATGCCCCTACTCCTCTCTAGCTGCTTTTTGCTCCAAAGGACAATGTCACCCAGGCTGTGCATGGATAGCGGTAAAGATGTAGCCAAAACAATAAGGCACAAACAAGAGGGGGGGGGGGGGGTTCCACCATTTTGTGTACTCTACACCTAAGATCCTGGGAGGAATTATAGGATAAACCTGCATACTTCCCCGCCCCAGTACGTTTATTTACTTAGATTTGCTCACACCTTTTTCAGTAGTAGCTCAAGGTGAGTTACATTCAGGTACACTGGATATTTCTCTGTCCCAGGAGGGCTTACAATCTGAGTTTGTACCTGAGGCAATGGAGGGTTAAGTGACTTGCCCAAGATCACAAGAAGCAGCAGTGGGATTTGACCTGGCCACCTCTGGATTGCAAGACTGGTGCTCTAACCACTAGGCCACTCCACCCCTTCTAGCTTAGCCTTTCTACATTATACTCAACCACATCTACTGCTTTCAAGGAAAGAGGCCATCTCATGTCTTCTCTGGAAAACTGTCCTGGAAAACAAAATTCACTCTCTCCAGTAGATGGGAGACGTGACCCCTTCTTAATCCCCAGCTCACGATTCATATGCTTTCTGGTATCTTGTGCATGCACTGCAGTGAGGCTTCCAGACATTGGGTTTATGCGGTTGTAAAGGTGCAGATAAGACAGCAGTCATAGGAGGGCACTTTTCCAAAGTGATTTATGTGGGTAAAAATTATTTTACCTTTGTAGGAAAAACTACCCACCCTTCCACCCCATAAATGTTTCTAGCTTCTTGGCGATGTGGTGCATGGTTTGTTTTTTCAAAACTATGTATGCACTTTTTCCACTGGTTTTCTTTCAACCACACCCAAATCTGATGGAGGTGTTTGAGTACTGTATGCCCATGACAATTTTCAAATCAGATGTACATGTAGACTCTGAAAATTGGAGGGAAAGACTGCAGGTAATAACTATGCCCAAACTTTGCATCCATACTGGCAGCTTTGAAAGTTACTCTTACAAAACTGTTGCTCATTGTTAAAAATAAATGCAGAACAAGTATTCTTAGTTTATTTCTGACCGTTGTAGGATTGTTTCCTGAGTCCTTCTGTACAGACTGCACAGCTGTGACTGTGTCTGCTTCCAGGATTTCAAGAGTGTTTTTTTCCTCATTCCTGGCTGATTTCTTTCACAGAGGTAAACCCCCTTTGCAGTGGACAAACTTTGACCCTTTGGAATTCCTGGAGGAGGTAAAGAAAATAAACTATCAAATGGACAGCTGGGAGGAAATGCTGAACAAGGCTGAGGTTGGTCATGGCTATATGGATCGACCCTGCCTGAACCCTGCGGATTCTGATTGCCCAGCCACAGCCCCCAACAAAAATTCAACTGGAGTAAGTGTGCCCGTTCCAGGAGCTCTTTTTCCACCTTCTGTCTATATGTTCATGGATTTTTACACGTGAAGCCTTGGATTTATGCAGAAGGTTGAAATATGAATTAGTTAATATTGCAAGGTCCACACATGTCAATCCTTAATATATATAAAGGAAGGAAGGAAAAGATCTCTGTAGTTCACGTGTAGCGATAATAGTAGCTGTTGGTCTTGGAAAGATTTTTGGCCGAAGAAAGAAGTTACAGTTATGTTATTTCTAATCCTCTTGAATTTTCTCTTCTTCCTTTTATATCTTACCTTTTTTCTAAAAATGGTGCAGTTGACTGCTGACTACAGAGCCTGGTGCTCTCTTACAACTTGGGTGAAATATGCCCACGAAAAGCTTCTAAATTTTATAATTCTTGATACAGGGCTCTGCTTCTTCCCTCTGCTCTTGCAGACACAGATGTGCCGACACTTGTCTTATGCACTGCCCAGATGCTCACGTAGCAGAAATTCCACTGTAAGAATTGCCGAGTGTCGAGTAAAGCAAGAGCATTTGGGATGCTTCATATTGTGCCTAAACTCGCCTCCCTTTATTTTAAGCTTGCCATTCACACATGACCTCTCTTGTATCTTATGCGTGCTGTTAAGGAGTCCATGCTATGTATGAGACGATATTTTAAAGTCATATTCAGATATTCGGCGCCAGGTGGTCCCTGGATGCCAACCCTGAATATTTGGGTATAGAGTGGCCACTGAAGTTATCCAAGTACCACGATAGAACAGCTATTCATATACCAGTGCTGAATAACTTGTCCAGATAGTTATCTGAGATATTGGTGGTACCCACATAATTTGTGGCTCTACACCTGGATTGCCTTGTCTCTATCCAGATATTGCTGGGGTGGTCAGTAAAGATATTAAGCATTGTTTGGATAATGCTGCTGAAAATCTGGGTGTGACCTTGGTAAGCATGACTTAGGTAGGAGACAGTCCTTTCCAGATCTATACCACTGAATATTGGGGCCATAATTGCTCCTTTTAATTCTGATGTTACACTCTGTCTCACCCCTACTCCCACCCCCTTTATCAGTCCTGGATAGAAAATGTAGAACAGCCCTAGTATGAATTAAACACAGCATGTTGATTTTTTTTTGTTTGTTTTTATTTTTTTAAGTATTTTAAATTGATTTCTTCAAAACATAATGCCATGCAGACACAGCTGCTTACTCAAATGTCAGAAAAACACACTGTACTTTTCATGAAGCGTTCCTTAGTGTCCCTCCAGACCAGTCCAGGATCGGACTGATGGGTTGTGCACTCCTTCCAGCAGGTGCAGACTGAGAAGTTCTGACTCTGGGAGCCAATAAGAGCCCTGGCCATGTGACCCCAGTCTCAGTAATCTCAGTCTCCAGCAGGTGGAAGGAGGTGAGCCCTTAGTCTCCTCTCTCTTTCTTGCTTTTTTTTCTCCTTTAGTTTCTTCTTCTGTGCACCGCATCTCTTGTGGTCTGGGGTGTTACAGTTAGGGTACCGGGTCCCTCCCCTCAGAAAAACACACTGTACTTTTCATGGATCGTTTTCATAACTTAATTCTATGACTGTCACAATATTAAGTTGTAAAAACACTCCATAGAAGTACAGTGTGTGCTTTCTGACATTGAGTAAGCAGCTGTTTCTTCGAAGCATCATGCTTTGAAGAAATTGTTGCCCAAGATTGTGGGGGGGGGGGGGGGGGGGGGGGAGTTATTGGTCTGGACTACCGTTAAGCGGTGTTTAATCCCAGCGATTAGTAGCTAGGTCTCGTTCTATCAAATGGGACATGTGATAAAACAGCATGAGTTAGTAGTAAAATAACCCGTCTTAACAGTAACCCATGTTGCGTCCATTTGGTAGGCAGCGGTTAGGAAGTAATGAAAGCATTTTAAAATCTTTGTTTTGGACGGTGTGTAATCCGATGTCTCCCCTCTGGTATGAGCCAGAAGTCACTCTGTGTATCTTGTGCTTCCAGCCTCTTGACGTAGCCCTGGTTTTAAGTGGTGGATGCTACGGGTTGTCCAGGAAGTACATGCACTGGCAGGAGGAACTGATAGTCGGAGGCACAGTGAAGAACAGCAGTGGAAGTCTAATCAGGTAGGCTCATGGACAGGTCTGCATGAGGCTTGGGTTGTTGGTTCAGCCTCTACTGCACACTTCCAGGCTGTTCTGTACAGGGCTCAATGGAGCTTGGTAAGGCTTGGCACAACGTTTCTCAATTTAACAAACATCCCCTTCCCCATGTTCTTTACTCTCTTGCTAGGCCTGTGGAATGATTTTGCTGGAGATACTGTTTCACTCCCTTTGGCGGTTCTAGCACAGAGGTCTGTTGCCGGAACATTCCAGGGCCAATGACTTCATGCCACGTATAAACTGCAGGGTGTAAAAATGTAATAGATGTGGGGTCTTATTTAGTAAAGGTTTTCTTCCATTAAGCACAGATTTTAGAGAATCCTTTGTGAATTAGGCCCATAGAGGAGGGCCTGGGGGTGGGTGATCTGTGGCTACAAATACAGGAGACATAAGTGACAGGGGGCTGCCTGCAGATCATCTAAGGTAAAAGTACAATTATCTGGGCAGCACAGGGAGAACAGACATTTTCTGACAAACCATAATTGCCCTTTGTGTGCTGCATGGATTTCTGTTGAATATCAGAGCTCAGTCTACTAATTCTTGTCTGAGAAGAGCAAAGAGCCTGGCAATCCTTTGCATGCCAGTTACGCATGTCTGAGTTCCTGTGCTTCAACCTATCGCCTTTTGTATATACAAGAGGAAATGGGCTGCATGTCTAATATCTGTAGCCCTGCAAGACTGCGCTGCTCATATAGCAAGCTTCTCCGCCTCTGCACTGAAACAACAAGGCTCAGGTTAGTGTCCATCTCCCCTGTAATGGGGGATCTGGCCCCTGCAAGATCCTCTGGTCTCCTGACATGGTGAAGAGTCGTGAAAGCTGCCCAGGCACAGCTGGCTGTCTCCTGCTTGGGGCCTTGGCACGCTTGTAGTGGTTAACTTGAGAATAAGTATATGAATGTCTCGCTGCACGCAGGCAAGAAGTGGAGATAGCATGTTTAGGGGAAAGGGAAAAACGCACAGGCTGTCAAGAGTTCTTTGAGCAAGATGCTTAAATAATGTTCAGTTCATGAGTTTAGTTTTTTCTTCTTTCCTTGATGTTTCTCTTACAGCGCCCAGGCTTTACAGACCATGTTTCAGCTCATGACACCCAAGCAAATGTTTGAGCACTTCAAGGATTATGATTATGTTTCCCATATCAACTGGAATGAAGACAAAGCTGCAGCGATCCTGGAGGCCTGGCAAAGGACCTATGTGGAGGTAAGCTGAAATACTGTTTGTTTGTTTTTTTTCTCAAAGGGTTTCACACTCTGTTGGAAGGTATGTTGCTACCTGTTACACTGTCCTAGTGTAGGAGCATCCCGCTGAGTGCCAAATGATTGAACCGGGCCAGTGTTTTGTTTGAGCTCCAGTCAGGTTTTCTGTGTCCTGTGTCAGCTGGAGCTGAGAATACTGCAGAAAGACACTGTTCACAGCTTTGGAGGGCTGCAGGAAGTGTAGTTGTAGTCTTTGCTTTAAAAATGATACCTAGTAGCCACACTTACAGCCAGTGGTGGATTCCAGAAGAAGCCCTGGCCCAGAACTGTTAACTACAATGACAGTGTTGGCAGGGGAGATGTATACAATAGAGGGAAATAATCCTTGAGCAGCTGCAACTGAAGGATCGTGGTGCCAGATCCTACAGTTAAAAGAAAGTACTGGGTTAAACTGGATCTATTCAGGTTTTGTTTATCTGTCTTGATATACTGCTAAAGAGGGGAGCCAATCAAAGCAGTTTACAAATAGGTTAAAAGGAAATGGAAAAGAGCTACAATGTAATAGGAAAGGTAAAGAAATTCAGTTTAATTTGGGAAACGGGTATTAACAGGAGAGTCACACTAGGTAAATAGGGAGAGACACTATCATGTGGCTTCAGCGTCATCAATCGATGCAGCAGGCAGCGAAGTTTGGCAGGAGCCAAAGGCTTTGGTAAATAGGTAGGCCTTAAGCTGAGCCTTAAAAGTTGGCAGAGAAACTTATGAGCAGAGCATCGGTGGGACAGCATTCCAGAGCACAGGGCCCATCATGCTAAATATCTTAGTCCGTATAGAGGAACGATGGATGCCATGGAGTGAAGGTACTTGCAGTAGGTGTTCCTGAGACGAACAAAGGGTTCTCGATGGACTAAGGTACCAGATATTGAGATAAATATAAAGGTTGGCTAGAATGATAAATTTTGTGAACCAAAAAAAGTAGTTTGTAAGAAACTCAGTGATACGGGCAGCCAGTGCTCCTAACGTAACAAGGGAATAGTATGATTAAAGTGTTTAACCCCAGTAAGAAGGCATATGGCTGTATTCTGGACTAGTTGGAGACGTTGGATATCTCTCTCTCTCCCCCCCCCCCCCCCCCCCCCCCCCCCACAATTCTATAAATTGGCACCTCATTCTAAGCACCAGAAGGGGTGCCTGTAAGCCATTCTAGAAAAATCGCATTATGACCAATCAGTGGCTGGCATAAGTCGGTACAGTTAAGTGCATTATGCATGCACACGGCCAGTGGTATTCTATAAGCTGCACACGTCGCTTTGATATGCCAAGGCTTTGCTCGCATGTAACCTCCTGGCAGTGCTCAATGCTGTTCTATAAACAGTTCACCTAAATCCTTTAGCACTTAACTTTCACGCATAAACACCGCTATTTTATTTACTAGGCACACTGATAGCGCATAAATGTAGCACTGGCTTACAGAATTGCCTCTTTTATGTTTTTCTGGAGCATGCCCATCTGGAAGAATTTTTAGGGAGTTGAACCAATCGCATCAAGAGATTTCATTAGGTAATGAGTAGGCTCAGGAATGGTTTTATAAAGAAATAGAAGTATGCTGACTGGAAACCAGCTTAATCCCTTCAAGTATTTGTTAGCAAATCAGTATGCTTCTTACTATTAGATGTTTTTCCTCCTTTAGCTTTTGACAGTTGCCTCTTGAGCCTTAAATTGAGAATGCATGTTCCTTTGAGAAAAGTTGAATGCATTTTAAAATGGAGAGAAAATCCCTAATGTGTTAAGTTTTGGGTTTTTTTTCTGTAGTGCTGGTCATTGTGCAGTGAATGAAGGTGACACTAAGGGTGACACTCTTTTACTAAGCTGTGGTAGTGATTCCCGGCCCAGCAAATGTGCCGAAGCCCATTCACTTCCTATGGGCTTCATCACATTTGCCACATGAGAATCACTACTGTGGCTTGGCCAAAAGAGCCCTAAGAGGTGGAGTGGCTTGCTGTGTCCTAAGGCAACCACTGCCAGTCTGGGTACCAGTGTCGTCGGTGGCATTCCTTTTCATTTAGTCTTGCCTCTTGATTACCTGTTGTACTGGATATGAGTGCTGTTTTGTTTTGTGTACACCAGAGGACTAAAAGGCCTAAAAATGGCCTTGTCTGGCACCAAGACATAGGGCAAGGCCCTTTGAGGATCATTTTCAAAGCTCCCAACTGAATTGTGAGCAAAAGCTTTGTTGTCCAAATTGAACAAGAAATTTAAAACAACGCCCCCCCCCCCCCCCCCCCCAAGTTTTTAGAACAGTGGAGATTTGAAATCATTGGGATGGCGTATATCGGTGTTATAAGTTTGGGCCTTAGTGGACTCAACTGTAGCATTGCTCCTTTCACCTCTGAAGTGGCAGCACGCAGGTTGCAGAAGCATCGGAACTGCTCTCCCTGTCACCAAGATCTTAGGGTGAAAGATGATCTGTATAAATGCAGGTAGTGGAGGACGAAAGCATTTTTTTTGTTCCTTTTTAATAACCTGACAGATTTTACAGCTAGTCTTTAGTTTGTCCCTGAAGTGCAGGGCTTTGGTTGAGATGTGTTTTGGGGGGGGGGGGGGGGGGGGTGAACGTGGTATTTATTTCAGCATGCATTGCCCATTGCTGTTTTTCTTTCCACCCCCCCCCCCCCCCCCCCCTCTAACCTGCTTTTGCCTGCTGCATACTCGGAACATGTGAGCAGCGGGCATAAAACGAGAGTTTTTCCAGTGTGTGACTTGTGGTAGGGAAAGTGTCTGGAAAACATTAGCGAGGCCCAGAATCTGTTCACAGCTGCAGTCCCATTGGTGAGGTCATGTGACATTAGCTGGCCTTTGTTTCCCAGGCGGTGACCTCTGCCGAGCTGCTCCTGACCTCTGTGAACTGCCAGCCAATTAAAAGCCCAGAGAAAGAGCCGCATGCCTCCCCCCTCCCCACCCTAAAGAATTTTGTTCTTTTTCGATGAGAGCATTGCAGGCCAAGCTGCTGAAGAGAGAGTACAAAACCAACTTTAAATTTTGGAAATTGAAAAGAAGTTGGCTTTGAATGGGGCCAGGATTGTGGTCTCGTTGTAGGACATGGGGGTGTAATTTGGCCAGCACTGTAAGGTACATCAGCCTCCTGCACTGCCATCCGGGTGGCTTACTTTTCCAGTGTCCACTGAGACCAATGACAGCACAAAGCAGATAAAAGTTTCCTTGGCTGTAGCTGGCATTTTTCAAATTTCCCTTTTTTATTTTTTTTTTAATTACCTTGAAGTCTATAGGCAAACCTGTTTGGTTTTTATTATTTCTTTCTCTAGTACTTTTATTTTTCTTTTGTGTTTTTACTGATTTCTTGTGGAGATGTTGCTGCTGTTTTTTGGTGGGAGGAGGGGTGCTGCATGGGCTTCCTGTAATCGAGGAAACCGAAACAAGGAGCAGGGCCTGTGAGTGTTGTGCTCCCTTTTCTATTGCTGCACATGTGCTAGGTCTCCTGTGGTAGCACTGGCACCCCAGGCAGCCACACAGGCTGCACCCCCTCCCTCCAAGGCTCGTCAGATTAAAGATTGTGGAAGTCTCCCACTGGGAACTGTGGCTTCCGGGCTGAATAAGAGGTTTTAGACCTGAGTGGAGGCACATGGGGCTTCATGTTAAGGGTTACAAGCTGCAGTATGTCTCTGGCTATCACGGCACATTAGCAACTCTGGTTGCGGCAATTGGCAGCAGGTGCATCGTCAGTCACGTCTAGTTAAACTGCCCTTTTGGGGCAAGTGGCTATTTGAAGAAGGTCTCAGTAACTTGGTGAAAGAACTGGGAGAAATTAAGCCACAACGGTTGCCAGAGGATAGTCAAAAGCCTTTGGTCATCTATCTTCAGGTGGTGCTCAATCTCAATTTCAAGACAGCAGACTGTACCAGCTTGGTTATCAGCAATATGGTCAGAAGTCCTGCTTTCAGTTTCAGGCACACCAGTGTTCCTTTCATGTGGACAGGACATACTCCTTTCCATCAGCTGGACCATCCAATGCCTCCAGAGATTTGCAGTGATGCAAGACTGAACTTTTCTCTTCCTCAAGTGGGAGGATGTCTTAAGGAGTTTCGGGAGGAGTGGGCCAAAATCATGTCGGATCAGTGGGTTCTGGATGTCCTTACAGAAGGTTACAAGTTGAGTTCTCCTGCCCGGTCACTCTTGCAGTGTCCTTGTCAAAAGGGAACCAAGACTGTTGAGGTTCAGATCACCATAGATTCCTTGCTGGTGCTCTGGGCCATTGTTCCACTTCCTCAGGCTGAACAGGGACAAGGCAGATACTCCCATCTACTTCATTATCCGAAAGAAGGAAGGCACTTTTCATCTAGTCTTAGATCTCCCAGGTCTAAACAGCTGCTTCTGAGTGTCCTGCTTTTGCATAGACACTAAGATCAGTCATAGCCTCAGTTTAAGCGGGTGAATTTTCTCACCACCCTCGATCTCGAGGCATAGTGGTTCTCAGCAGATTGTGTTCTCAGTCAAGGCAGGCCCAGGTCTGGGGCTACATCCAGATTAAGGGGTCAGTGATGGCACAATGGGAAGTGGTGCTGGGCAAGGGCTCATATGCAGCCGTTACAAGAATCTCTTCAGTCGCTGGTCTCCAATGTCACAGAAGTACAATATTCATCTTCCATGGATGCTGGTTGCCAGACAGAGTATGCAGTGGTGGTTGTCACCTGGTAATTTGACCTTTGGAGCTCCCTTTCCAATAAAATCTCAGTTGAGATGGAAAGGTTTTTCTGTCTTGGTCATTGCTGTTACTGTATTGTCAGACTTGGAAACGATCTGCATCAATGGTGTATGCAAGGGTGTGGAGGATGATGTGATGGCTGGTGTTTTGAGCACAGACTGTCTCCCTTCTCTGCTTAGATCACTTATATCGTAGCATTTCTCCAAGCAAGCCTTCAGAAAGGATTGAAGTTGGGTTCTCTAAATGTTCAGGTTATGGCGTTGGCCTGTTTTAGAGGCCAACTACAGAAGACGTCTCTTGTGGTTCAGTTCTTATGGGGAGTGAGCCGCTTGTGGTCTTCCTTTCGTATGCAGTGTCCAGAGTGGAACTTTAATTTTTTTGGTTCTTCAGAAGCCTCTTTTGAGCCATTCCAGAAGACCGCCTTGAAAGATCTCACACTAAAGAAAGTGGTCTTGGTGGCTGTTGCGTCAGCATGTAGGGTTTCAGAGCTTCAGGCTCTTTTGTTGGGATCCCTTTCTTCACTTTAGGAGGCAGGGGTCTCCCTGTGCACAGATCCTTCCTTTTCTTCCAAAAATGGTATCGGCACTTTATCTCAACCAATCTGTGGAGCTTCCGTTCTTTTGTAGAGAGTACTGAAGCTTCTCAATGTCTGTAGAGTCCATTAGGTATCTGGAAGCCACAAATGAATTTCGCAAATCGGACTGAGCTTTTTGGTAAACAGAGACTTGGCCTCATGGCTTCCAAGCCCACAATTGCTAGATGGCTGAAGGAGACTATCAAGTCAGTCATATTTGCTTGCAGGGAAGCAGGCTCCTTCAGTCTTGCAGGCTCATTATATGAGACGTTCAAAGACATCCTGGGTGGAGACTACTTTACTGTTTCCAGTGGATATATGCATGTCAGCGATGTGGTCAATGCTGTATACCTTGCCAAACACTTCAGGGTGGATGTTGCGGCACTCTTGGAAGCCAGTTTTGGGGCTTCGGCCCTCAGGGCAATGGTGCCAAGATCCCACCACTTGCTTTTGAACATCCCATATGTTCTGGAATAGTGAGAAGCTACATAATGGAAGGAGATATTGTCTCTTTTTCTTCCCATTAGTCCTCGCCACTATTCCAGAGACCTGCCCAAGGTTTCTGATAGGTTTAGTTGGTGAGAAGTAATGGGTCAAATGACACTCACCTTGTATGGTGATTCCTGCATATCTGTTCTCTACAAGTTGTTCAGAGATGAGGTCCATACGTGTGCTCAACTGGTTAGTGTTGGGTTAACGAGTTGTTTTAAGGTTGTTGTATTTATTCCGAGTTTCTCCTTACTGCGTATCTACTTGAATACTGAGGAGCTAGACTGGACGCCAAGAGAGATATCTTAGCTCAGTTTTCAGTTCTCTGTCTCCACCTGCTGGTTGATGGACACAACTGCCACAGGTTCTGGAATGTTGGAGAGGACTAATGGAAAGAAAATATGCCCTAATTTCTCGGGGGGGGGGGGGGGGTTGTGGGGTGTTTTTGTTTGTTTTTGTTTCAAGTCATTCTTTATAAAAAAAAAAATCTAGGTTTTATTTCAGCTGCTTTCTCAACATAATTTTGTAATGCTGAAGATACATAACTTTTGTTTCTGGTTTCCTCAGAAGATTCATATCCAACCCCTCAGAATCCCTATTCTCCTGCCAACATATTTATTAAAGTATATTGTATCAAGCAAAAAAAAAATCAAGGTGGAATCTAACCAAACATTGTTAAAATAACATTAAGGGGTATAATTATTCACATGGACTACTGTTAAAGACGTTCTATTTTACCACTAACTTGTGCTGTTGTAGCGTAGGTCCCATTTTATGCAGCGAGACCTAGTTACTAATAATTGGGGGTAATAGTAAACACATTTCAACAGTAGCCCATGTCGATAACTACCCCCCCCCCCCCCATTACAAAAATATAAGATGAAAAAAGCACCCCCCCCCCCTCTCCAAATTAGCAGAGAGAACAAAAGCTGAGTGGCTGTTCACACTTCTGTCCTTCCAAACAAATTATCTTCCTGATTTGAGATGTCGTCTTGCCCTGTGACTGATTCAATCCCATCTGTGTGCTTTGTTACTGCTGTTCCCTCTGCTTTGGCAGATTGATCTACCTCTAGTTGTTTTTTGTGTTTGTATATGTTGTGATATTGTGTTTTTGTGTTGTTAGCATTTTTGAGATGTGGTATTTTTTTGTAAGGTGTTAAATTTGAAATCTGTGTGTTAGTAGTTTGATACACTATAACATCATACCAGCAAAGTTGTTTACTGTGGCTTTATTTTAACAAACTAAACCTAACCTTCGCTGTTTATCCAGAAAAGTGAAGATACAGCATCCTTTGCAAAAGGATAGGGTTCAGGAAAAAAATAGAATATGTAAA